>NC_090932.1:659896568-660216012 GCF_040938575.1 Ambystoma mexicanum | reverse complement strand
TCCCAGTGTAGACTCTCATGTTGCAGACATACCCAGTGGTACTTTCACACAACAAATAAAACTTGATCCCATATTGTGCTCTCTTGCGAGGAATTGCCGCTTACCTCTCTGAAGAACTTCCTTTCAACGATATTCTGTTTCGCTAGGATTGCCCGAAGCAGGGTTTGGAACCTACACCTATTCCCGTTAATCAGAAAGGTCCCTACGTTGAAATGTTAGTGGGAAATAGGAAACATCTATTCTTGATAGACACAGGGGCACAAAAGTGTTCCATTGATCATTCACGGGTTCCAACCTTCCACTGTCAGGGCAAACCAATTTTTCTGTAGGGTTTTCTGGCACACCAGTTGTATGTCCGGTTTCTTCGCCAGTACCTATTTCTTTGGGTCCGTTTACGGACCATTGTCCTTTCCTTTTGACTTCGAATTATGGAGAGAATTTGCTGGGGTTGAATCTGTTGAAGGAATTAAATGCGGTAATTCATTGTTCCTCTGATGGAGTGCGTTTGACGATTTCACCACAGCAACTTTCTGTCTCTCAATTCTTGACTAGACCTTTGCCGCCAGAATTGAGTGATGTCCCGGAGTGTTTATGGGTAGTTGACGACAATGATGTCAGTGTTTTGCAAATTGAGCCTGTTAAGATGGTTTTGAAACATGGAGTGAAGCTGCCGCGCATTCCACAGTATAAGATTTCAGTTGATGGGGAGCAAGCTTTGAAATGCATCGTCTCTGATTTTGTGCATCGAGGGGTGATTAAGGAAATTGCAGGTACTTTGTGCAATAGTCCGATTTTGCCCGTGTACAAAAAAGGCGATAATGCAATTCCTTTTTGTTTCATAATTGATTTACGTGCCATCAATAAGATTGTCGCTCCACAATTTCCAATTGTGCCTGATGTGACAATGATATTGACTATGATTCCGGCTTCAGCTACTCATTTTAGTGTTGTCGATCTAAAGAATGCTTTCTTTAGTATTTCTATACACAAGGACAGTAGATACCTGTTCACGTTCACCTTAGGGGGACGCTCCTTCACATTTACCCGTGCACCACAGGGTTACACGGAAAGTCCTAGCATCTACAGTAGGGCTCTGAAAGAACAACTTGATACCCTTGAGTTTGCCTCTACTTGTACACTGCTTCAATATGTTGATGACTTGCTTTTAGCTGCTGACTCAGAGAGCGCTTGTGAGGAGGGCACTGTGTTGTTGCTTATTCACCTGGCTAAACATGGACATAAAGCTTTGCTTAAGATATTTCAATATTGTTGTCAGGAGGTCGCCTATCTAGGCTATCTACTGTCAAAGGAGGGAAGAAGATTGACACCTGAACGGATAAAACTAATTTCTAGCATGTCTGTTCCAAATATGCAGAAAGAAGTTAGAGCCTTGATAGGAATGGCTTCTTACTCTAGGCAGTGGATCCCCAATTTTTCGTTAATGATTAAGCCGATGTTGGCTCTGACGAAGAAGGGCATTTCTTTGCCTTTGCCGTGGAACATGGAGCACTAGCGTGCAGTTGATTTGCTCAAGACTGCATTGTGCTCGCCACCGGTTTTGGGCACACCAAATTATGAAAAGGCCCTTGTGTTGTTTGTGCATGAATGTGATGGATGTGCTTTGGCTGTATTAACACAGGAACATGGAGGGAAGAATAGCTCATGCGGTTACTTTTCTTCCGCACTCGATCCTGTAGCATGCGCTTTGCCAAGATGTTTGCGAGCTGTCGCTGCTGCTGCGTCTGTAAAACAGAGTGAGGGAATGGTCCTAGGCCATGCTTTAACCCTGATGGTACCTCACTATGTAGATGTTCTACTGAACAGAACTCAAACGCAACACCTCACTTCTGCACGGTTGATGAGATATGAATTGATCTTGGTTGCACCACACATACAAATTAAGAGGTGTTGTGTTCTTAATCCGGCTGAACTCTTACCTTTCCTGCAAGGTACTGCTTGTAGTGACGAAGAGTCACATGACTGTCTTTACACTACGGAACAAGAGACAAAGGGTAGAATTGATCTAAAAGATACTGCTTTGAACAATCCACAAGGGGAGCTGTTTTGCGACGGCTCCTGCTTCAAATTTCCAGATGGTACATCCACAGCTGCTTATTCAATCACTACATTAAGCACGGTCGTGGAAACCAAGAGAATCACGCATAACTCCGCGCAGGCCGCAGAGATTATAGCATTGACCCGAGCTTGCGAACTTTCCAAAGGGCTTACTGTGAATATATACACTGATAGTCAGTATGCCTTTGGGGTGGTTCATAACTTTGGGAGACTTTGGTCAGAAAGAGGGTTCTTACCTTCACATGGTACAAAGATCCAGCATGGCTCCCTGATAGTACGGTTACTTTCAGCGCTTGCACTCCCTACTCAGTTAGCTATTGTAAAATGTGCAGCGCATCAAAAGATTGTAGATGATATAGGAAAAGGGAATGCTTTTGCTGACCAGATAGCTAAACAGACTGCCACTGATCTCTCTTCAGACATGTATACTTCAAGGGAAGCCACAAATGCCTGTACTATGGATGAGGGTATCGATTTCGTGAGGAATACCCAAGCCGATGTCACATTAGAAGAGTCTAACAAATGGGCTGAGGGCTTGGGGAAACTTGATGATGGGTGTTGGGTTGACAGAGTCGAAGGGAAATGGCTACTTCCTGACACGTATATTATGATGATGGTTGTTATGGTTCATGGTCCCACACATATATGTGCCCGCAAGATTACAAAAATGTTGGGAAATGTATGGGTGAATGACAAAATCTCTAAGGTAGCTGAACGCGTTGTCCAAAACGGCATGATCTGTTTACAGCATAATGTGGGAAAGGGAACGCCAACCCCAAGGGGAGGTTTTGGTCCACCTTCTGTCCCCTTCGAGGTTATACACTTTGATTTTACTGAAATGGAACGATGTAATAACTTGAAGTACGGGTTAGTTGTCATTTGTGCTTTTAACAAATGGGTTGAGGCTTTCCCTGTTAAAGACGCTACAGCCATGACTACTGCAAAGACAATGTTAAAAGAATATTTCCTAAGGTTCGGGATACCAAGGGTCATCTGGTCGGACAATTGTCCACATTTTATCGCTGCTGTAATTCTGCAGATATGGGCGGGATTACAGATCGATAAACGGTTCCATTCGGCCAGACACGCTCAGAGTGCTGTACTAGTAGAAAGACACAACGGCATCATCAAAAACAAGCTCGCTAAGACGTGTGCCAGCACCAAACTAAAATGGCCGGACGCCTTACCGATCGTGATGTTATCCATGCATACAACCCCTCAAACTCAGACTGGGCTCTCTCCCTTTGAGGTGGTTATGGGGAGGCCTGCTAATATCTGGAACCTTCCGAAAAGTCGTTCTCTGCGAAATGTAGAAATGTACTTCTTTCAGATTACTGTGGCCAGTTGACTAAAAACTTGTATTTGATTTATCACCAGGTGCGAGAGGCTTTACCTGTACGATACGAGGGCCCTGGTCACAGCTTACGGCCAGGTGACTGGGTCATGACAAAAGCATTCGAGCGATCCTCTTGCCTTGCACCTCGGTGGCGGGGCCCCTTCCAAGTCCTGCTGGTCACGCAGATGGCGGTGCGGGTGGCTGGCCAGAAAAATTGGATCCATGAGACGCATACCAAGAAGATTCCACACCCAGTTCCATACGATACAGAAGAAACAGAACCCCTCATCAGTACTGCAACCAACGATCCCGAAGCAGTAAACAGCATCGAGAGTCCATCAGAGACTCTCCCTGAGCCTGTCGGGCCTGGGGAAACAGCCATTTTGCCTCCACACTCTCCAACAGTTTTGTTTCCGAAAGCTGTTGTTCCGGATCTTGCATCCTCTCTTGTTCTTGATACATCGCTTCCAACGGGAAGTGACGACACGTTGTTCTCAGATCACTCAGTACCTGGAAGCACGAGGTACGATCTGCGACCAAGGAAATAGACCTACTGCATGGTTCGGCTGTGCGATCGAGGAAAATCAGCAAGGGCTTGTCTTTTTGGCACGATCGATTGTCTATACGGGGATTCTGTTTGCTAGGGTTTGTGGAAGGACTAAGAAGACGCTCGGCCTGGAGGTCGCCAGCTAAAAACATTGGCGTGTTTGTTTGAAGATTACAATACTTGCCACCACTACCACTTGTACAAGACTGATAAGTGAACGTGTGACCAGCTGCGAAAAAGGGCAGTCTGTAACATGGGCCCCGAAAACGTACTGCTGTTTTTTGATAATGTTAATTGGTTTTATAATAGTCATTGTTTTAGGCTTCTCGTATCTAGAAGAAGTATATCCGCTTGAGAATTTGTTACCGACTGAAAATGTACCTAATGTTTCTACTCCTTTCGTGCATCTGAACACTCTATCTCCTAGGGATTCTCAGCATAGACAGAGATATCACAACAACATGCTATTACTCATCATGAATGCTACACATGTCATCTTTAATAGGTCCAACTGTTGGGTTTGCTCGCATTTACCGCAACATGGGGATAAGGGGCTAGGTTGGTATATTCATCCTTTACCTTTGACAACTACATGTTATGCTTCTGTTAGAGCACTATTCTTTGGTCACCGGAACGGTAGCATCTCAGGGAACTTCGATGGGACTAATTTGAATCAGTTTGAAAAACGTGTTTTGACTCCCTTGGGATGTTCGCTTTTTGCAAATAGGAGTAACCTTAATGTTGCTTCTATTAGGCCTTCTGATAGACTGTCTCGTCCTTTCCAATCTTTGATTTCCTTTAAAATGGCTCATGTAGGCAATAAGGATGCCACGCCCCCTTCTTACACTGTTAACCATAGCCCCGATTCAGTTTCTTTCTGCATACAGAGGAATGGTACTCAGTCAAAGGGTGATTGTAAAGGTTGTTCCAATGTTGCAAATTTGACTGGGGAAGACAGACCTTTGTATGTAGGTGAACCTGTCTACTTTGTTTGCGGTAATGTAGCATTTCCATGGTTAGCCAGCAATTGGCAGGGAACTTGTTATTTAGGGATCCTGTTACCCGGGGTATTCATAGCCAGTACTGGAGAGGTTTCAAAGTCTCGTCCACGGCGGGACGAGAATGGTGACACTCCAGCACAAGCTCTGGGAGACATAGCGAAATCCTTTGTGCCAATTTGGAGACAAATACTGAACTCAGAGGATATCAGGAAACTAGCAAGCGTACTGGAGAGAACCATCAACCGAACCACTGACAAACTCTATAATATGACTCTAGAACAGAAAGCAATAAGGTTAGTAGCACTTCAGAACCGGATGGCATTAGATGTCATCCTGGCTGAACATGGAGGGGTCTGTAAATTAGTGGGGTCCGCTTGCTGTGTTTTCGTGCCAGATTCCTCCCCAACTATCTTCAAGGCAATACAGAATCTGCATGTCCTAAGTTCAGAAGTGCATGTTCCCGAGGGAAACTGGGATCTTAGCGCTAGGTTCTGGGACTTCTTGTGATCTTGGGGTTGGAAGGTACTTTCGGTCTTGCTGATAATTTTGGGAATTCTGTTGTTTCTTTGTTTCTGTATACAGTGTCTTCCTGGTATATGTTCGATGCTAGAGGGATGTTGCGCACAGGCGATGGGTGCATTAGGACGCAAGGTATACGCCCCAGACAAAAACTCCAATGAATATGTTCTGAAAGAAATTCTGGTAACCGATCTAATGGCGATTGATATCTCCGATGATGATTCAGGGTGTGTGGACAATAAGACGTGGAATTATTTGTAAAGTGATTAGAAGTAGTTTAGCTCTTGGCATAGGCCAAAAGAAGGGTTTGTCAAAGACATTTCAGCTACACCACACATATCACAAGTTATGGTAAAACAATAAAGAGGGCAGAGAGGTACGAGGTACGCAAGACACCACCGCCATGTAGGTGTCCAAGTACCACTTTCATTACACTTCGACCTCAGGGGAGGGAGCCAAAGTGGTGTGTACTATTTCTAAAATACACCCCTTGAGTGGAGGGAACTGGAATGGTGTTCCCATCTTCACCTACGCACCCCTCCAGTGGAGGGAGCAGCACTAGCAATGCTCGTGAAGGCATGCTAAATGAAGTGACATGAGGTGAAATGCTGTTGCATTTTCATTGATGCTACACCTCCAGTGCAGGGAGCAGGAGAGCTGTTGCTTTGTATGAGGTGCACGAAATCCGAGTCCAAGGGTTCCTTTCAAGGGATAATGACCTTTCCAGAAATCAGTCCATCTCCCAATACTTTTCCTTTGATGATAGAAAAGGAAACAAGGCTGTAGGCAGAGGCCCGGATTGGTAGGGCATTGTGGACAGTACACCCGAGTATCCTTCCTCACTGCTTGTTTACTACACACCTTACATCTTCTGTAGGGTGTGTCTTCATTGGGGTGGCACGAACCAAATCTGCAAAGTGTCGATCTTGCAATCTGGCCACATCTTCTACCTCTGGAACTGAGGGAATTTCTACATGGACTGTAGTCAGCGATTGAACAATTTCTGATTCAAAGTTCAATAAGGACAGGTTGTTTTGTGGAGTAGCTGCACGGTACACCACATAAGCATTGAACGTTGATATATGTATAATGCCTGTGGCCAACTTTTTGTACCAGAAGCGCGACTTGCGTTCAGTCTTGTATGACTCAAGCACTTGGTCGGTTTTATCTACTCCACCCATGTACTTGTTGTAGTCCAGAATGCAGTTGGGCTTTTACCCTTGCTGATTGTGCCCGCGCTCAGTGACTGATGAAGTACTTTCATCATGAATAGTACTCAACATGTACACATCCCTTTTGTGGGAGAATTTTACTGCCAACAGTTCATCCCGTCACAATGCCATACATTCTTCCATGGCCAACTTCTTGCACACAAGTTTTCTGGGGAAGCCTTTGTGGTTACAGCGCATTGTACCGCATGCCAGTGTGTCCACATTGAACAATTCCCTGAACAGTGGAATTTCTGTGTAGAAATTGTCCACATACAAATGGTGACCCTTGTGGAGCCATGGTGTGAGAAGATCCCAAACAATCTTCCCAGTTGTCCATAAATGGGCTGGGCAGCACGGAGGGTTTAGGGTAGAGTCTTTCCCAGTGTAGACTCTCATGTTGCAGACATACCCAGTGGTACTTTCACACAACAAATAAAACTTGATCCCATATCGTGCTCTCTTGCGAGGAATTGCCGCTTACCTCTCTGAAGAACTTCCTTTCAACGATATTCTGTTTCGCTAGGATTGCCCGAAGCAGGGTTTGGAACCTACACCTATTCCCGTTAATCAGAAAGGACCCTACGTTGAAATGTTAGTGGGAAATAGGAAACATCTATTCTTGATAGACACAGGGGCACAAAAGTGTTCCATTGATCATTCAAGGGTTCCAACCTTCCACTGTCAGGGCAAACCAATGTTTCTGTAGGGTTTTCTGGCACACCAGTTGTCTGTCCGGTTTCTTCGCCAGTACATATTTCTTTGGGTCCGTTTACGGACCATTGTCCTTTCCTTTTGACTTCGAATTATGGAGAGAATTTGCTGGGGTTGAATCTGTTGAAGGAATTAAATGCGGTAATTCATTGTTCCTCTGATGGAGTGCGTTTGACGATTTCACCACAGCAACTTTCTGTCTCTCAATTCTTGACTAGACCTTTGCCGCCAGAATTTAGTGATGTCCCGGAGTGTTTATGGGTAGTTGACGACAATGATGTCGGTGTTTTGCAAATTGAGCCTGTTAAAATGGTTTTGAAACATGGAGTGAAGCTGCCGCGCATTCCACAGTATAAGATTTCAGTTGATGGGGAGCAAGCTTTGAAATGCATCGTCTCTGATTTTGTGCATCGAGGGGTGATTGAGGAAATTGCAGGTACTTTGTGCAATAGTCCGATTTTGCCCGTGTACAAAAAAGGCAATAATGCAATTCCTTTTTGTTTCATAATTGATTTACGTGCCATCAATAAGATTGTCATCCACAATTTCCAATTGTGCCTGATGTGACAATGATATTCACTATGATTCCGGCTTCAGCTACTCACTTTAGTGTTGTCGATCTAAAGAATGCTTTCTTTAGTATTTCTATACACAAGGACAGTAGATACCTGTTCACGTTCACCTTAGGGGGACGCTCCTTCACATTTACCCGTGCACCACAGGGTTACAAGGAAAGTCCTAGCATCTACAGTAGGTCTCTGAAAGAACAACTTGATACCCTTGAGTTTCCCTCTACTTGTACACTGCTTCAATATGTTGATGACTTGCTTTTAGCTGCTGACTCAGAGAGCGCTTGTAAGGAGGGCACTGTGTTGTTGCTTATTCACCTGGCTAAACATGGACATAAAGCTTTGCTTAAGATATTTCAATATTGTTGTCAGGAGGTCGCCTATCTAGGCTATCTCCTGTCAAAGGAGGGAAGAAGATTGACACCTGAACGGATAAAACTAATTTCTAGCATGTCTGTTCCAAATATGCAGAAAGAAGTTAGAGCATTGATAGGAATGGCTTCTTACTCTAGGCAGTGGATCCCCAATTTCTCAGTAATGATTAAGCCGATGTTGGCTCTGACGAAGAAGGGCATTTCTTTGCCATTGCCGTGGAACATGGAGCACTAGCGTGCAGTTGATTTGCTCAAGACTGCATTGTGCTCGCCACCGGTTTTGGGCACACCAAATTATGAAAAGGCCTTTGTGTTGTTTGTGCATGATTGTGATGGATGTGCTTTGGCTGTATTAACACAGGAACATGGAGGGAAGAATAGCTCATGCGGTTACTTTTCTTCCGCACTCGATCCTGTAGCATGCGCTTTGCCAAGATGTTTGCGAGCTGTCGCTGCTGCTGCGTCTGTAAAACAGAGTGAGGGAATGGTCCTAGGCCATGCTTTAACCCTGATGGTACCTCACTATGTAGATGTTCTACTGAGCAGAACTCAAACACAACACCTCACTTCTGCACGGTTGATGAGATATGAATTGATCTTGGTTGCACCACACATACAAATTAAGAGGTGTTGTGTTCTTAATCCGGCTGAACTCTTACCTTTCCCGCAAGGTACTGCTTGTAGTGACAAAGAGTCACATGACTGTCTTTACACTACGGAACAAGAGACAAAGGGTAGAATTGATCTAAAAGATACTCCTTTGAACAATCCACAAGGGGAGCTGTTTTGCGACGGCTCCTGCTTCAAATTTCCGGATGGTACATCCACAGCTGCTTATTCAATCACTACATTGAGCACGGTCGTGGAAACCAAGAGAATCACGCATAACTCCGCGCAGGCCGCAGAGATTATAGCATTGACCTGAGCTTGCGAACTTTCCAAAGGGCTTACTGTGAATATATACACTGATAGTCAGTATGGCTTTGGGGTGGTTCATAACTTTGGGAGACTTTGGTCAGAAAGAGGGTTCTTAACTTCACATGGTACAAAGATCCAGCATGGCTCCCTGATAGTATGGTTACTTTCAGCGCTTGCACTCCCTACTCAGTTAGCTATTGTAAAATGTGCAGCGCATCAAAAGATTGTAGATGATATAGGAAAAGGGAATGCTTTTGCTGACCAGATAGCTAAACAGACTGCCACTGATCTCTCTTCAGACATGTATACTTCAAGGGAAGCCACAAATGCCTGTACTATGGATGAGGGTATCGATTTCGTGAGGAATACCCAAGCCGATGTCACATTAGAAGAGTCTAACAAATGGGCTGAGGGCTTGGGGAAACTTGATGATGGGTGTTGGGTTGATAGAGTCGAAGGGAAATGGCTACTTCCTGACGCGTATATTATGATGATGGTTGTTATGGTTCATGGTCCCACACATATATGTGCCCGCAAGATTACAAAAATGTTGGAAAATGTATGGGTGAATGACAAAATCTCTAAGGTAGCTGAACGCGTTGTCCAAAACTGCATGATCTGTTTACAGCATAATGTGGGAAAGGGAACGCCAACCCCAAGGGGAAGTTTTGATCCACCTTCTGTCCCCTTCGAGGTTATACACTTTGATTTTACTGAAATGGAACGATGTAATAACTTGAAGTACGGGTTAGTTGTCATTTGTGCTTTTAACAAATGGGTTGAGGCTTTCCCTGTTAAAGACGCTACAGCCATGACTACTGCAAAGACAATGTTAAAAGAATATTTCCTAAGGTTCGGGCTACCAAGGGTCATCTGGTCGGACAATTGCCCACATTTTATCGCTGCTGTAATTCTGCAGATATGTGCGGGATTACAGATCGATAAACTGTTCCATTCGGCCAGACACGCTCAGAGTGCTGTACTAGTAGAAAGACACAACGGCATCATCAAAAACAAGCTCACTAAGACGTGTGCCGGCACCAAACTAAAATGGCCGGACGCCTTACCGATCGTGATGTTATCCATGCCTACAACCCCTCAAACTAAGACTGGGCTCTCTCCCTTTGAGGTGGTTATGGGGAGGCCTGCTAATATCTGGAACCTTCCGAAAAGTCGTTCTCTGCGAAGTGTCGAAATGTACTTCTTTCAGATTACTGTGGCCAGTTGACTAAAAATTTGTATTTGATTTATCACCAGGTGCGAGAGGCTTTACCTGTACAATACGAGGGGCCTGGTCACAGTTTACGGCAAGGTGACTGGGTCCTGACAAAAGCATTCGAGCGATCCTCTTGCCTTGCACCTCGGTGGCAGGGCCCCTTCCAAGTCCTGCTGGTCAAGCAGATGGCGGTGCGGGTGGCTGGCCAGAAAAATTGGATCCATGCGACGCACACCAAGAAGATTCCACACCCAGTTCCATACGATACAGAAGAAACAGAACCCCTCATCAGTACTGCAACCAACGATCCCGAAGCGGTAAACAGCATCGAGAGTCCATCAGAGACTCTCCCTGAGCCTGTCGGGCCTGGGGAAACAGCCATTTTGCCTCCACACTCTCCAACAGTTTTGTTTCCGAAAGCTCTTGTTCCGGATCTTGCATCCTCTCTTGTTCTTGATACATCGCTTCCAACGGGAAGTGACGACACGTTGTTCTCAGATCACTCTGTACCAGGAAGCACGAGGTACGATCTGCGACCAAGGACCTAGACCTACTGCATGGTTCGGCTGTGCGATCGAGGAAAATCAGCAAGGGCTTGTCTTTTTGGCACGATCTATTGTCTATACGGGGATTCTGTTTGCTAGGGTTTGTGGAAGGACTAAGAAGACGCTCGGCCTGGAGGTCGCCAGCTAAAAACATTGGCGTGTTTGTTTGAAGATTACAATACTTGCCACCGCTACTGCTTGTACAAGACTGATAAGTGAACGTGTGACCAGCTGCGAAAAAGGACAGTCTGTAACCTGGGCCCCGAAAACGTACTGCTGTTTTTTGATAATGTTAATTGGTTTTATAATAGTCATTGTTTTAGGCTTCTGGTATCTAGAAGAAATACATCCGCTTGAGAATTTGTTACCGACTGAAAATGTACCTACTGTTTCTACTCCTTTCGTGCATCTGCACACTCAGCATAGACAGAGATATCACAACAACATGCTATTACTCATCATGAATGCTACACATGCCATCTTTAATAGGTCCACCTGTTGGGTTTGCTCGCATTTACCACAACATGGGGATAAGGGGCTAGGTTGGTATATTCATCCTTTACCTTTGACAACTACATGTTATGCTTCTCTTAGAGCACTATTCTTTGGTCACCGGAACGATAGCATCTCAGGGAACTTCGATGGGACTAATTTGAATCAGTTTGAAAAACATGTTTTGACTCCCTTGGGATGTTCGCTTTTTGCAAATAGGAGTAAGCTTAATGTTGCTTCTATTAGGCCTTCTGATAGACTGTCTCGTCCTTTCCAATCTTTGATTTCCTTTAAAATGGCTCCTATAGGCAATAAGGATGCCACGCCCCCTTCTTACACTGTTAACCATAGCGCCGATTCAGTTTCTTTCTGCATACAGAGGAATGGTACTCAGTCAAAGGGTGATTTTAAAGGTTGTTCCAACGTTGCGAATTTGACTGGGGAAGACAGACCTTTGTATGTAGGTGACCCTGTCTACTTTGTTTGCGGTAATGTAGCATTTCCATGGTTAGCCAGGGATTGGCAGGGAACTTGTTATTTAGGGATCCTGTTACCCGGGGTATTCATAGCCAATACTGGAGAGGTTTCAAAGTCTCGTCCACGGCGGGACGAGAATGGTGACACTCCAGCACAAGTTCTGGGAGACATAGCAAAATCCTTTGTGCCATTTTGGGGACAAATACTGAACTCAGAGGATATCAGGAGACTAGCAAGAGTACTGGAGAGAACCATCAACCGAACCACTGACAAACTCTATAATATGACTCTAGAACAGAAAGCAATAAGGTTAGTAGCACTTCAGAACCCGATGGCATTAGATGTCATCCTGGCTGAACATGGAGGGGTATGTAAATTAGTGGGGTCCGCTTGCTGTGATGGTTCTGGGACTTCTTGCGATCTTGGGGTTGGAAGGTACTTTCGGTCTTGCTGATCGTTTTGGGAATTCTGTTGTTTCTTTGTTTCTGTATACAGTGTCTTCCTGGTATATGTTCGATGCTAGGGGGATGTTGCGCACAGGCGATGGGTGTGTTAGGATGCAAGGTATACGCCCCAGACAAAAACTCCAATGAATATGTTCTGAAAGAAATTCTGGTAACCAATCTAATGGCAATTGATATCTCCGATGATGATTCAGGGTGTGTGGACATTGAGACGTGGAATTATTTGTAAAGTGATTAGAAGTAGTTTAGCTCTTGGCATAGGCCAAAAGGAGGGTTTGTCGAACGGGAAATCACATTATACCCTCCAGATCGTGTGAATATATATTGGCCTAGGCCAAGTCACTCTGCGAGGAAATCCACGTTGCAAGGTCCTGACCTTAGATCTGTTTAAGCCGCCATTTTAGGTTCATCCGCCAATTTAGATTCTCCCTCTAAAGTCACCCTGTGTTCTAAGATGGTGGACAATGTCGTTTTTGAATGGAACATGGCCGTCTTGACCTCTATGTACAAGTTCATGTGTAAACTGCCTGCAGGCCAAATGTTAGGGTCATGTACTGAGACCTTGTCCTTCGTTGACCTGTGTATAAAGGATTACCTGTACCAACGAGATTAATCAATGAAAGTATATCATGCACAATACAGTTTGAGCATCTTATGTGAACACTTGTTTTATTATATTGTATAAAGTTATGTGCAGAGGCTCAACGCGAAATCCGAAGACACACTGTTGCTATTGTAACTTGTTTGCGAATATATTAAGGATAACCCCTAAATGTATAGCTGCATAAATTAGAGGCGAACTCGGACAAACCCTAGATCCTAGATTCATTAACCTGCAAGTGGGTTGGACATCATGTTTTGAAGTGTATAAAAGGTGAAACTATTCTGATGTACAGTCCCACTCACTTCCCACACCGAACGGGCTGGTATTCGCTGTGGTGAACTGAGGGCCTGATAGCTATCCGATACTCTGTTTCTTTGAAAACTGTTCAGTTACTTTGAATAAAGATCTGTGTATCTTTATAACCTGCAATTGGTATATTTCCTTTTGAAGGTACTCAGCCTCGATATCTTCTTTTTGCCTTCACAGGGTGTCTCCACTAACACCATTAAGTGGGATGGGAGAATACTCACATCTAACCCTGATACAGAGCACACCTCTGGAATGGCCTGATAGGGGGTAGTGGGCGAAAATAAATGAAATATCCATCCAGTAAGAATGCTGAAGTAAGCCAGGTCTCCTGGAAGTAGAAAATGTGCCTTTAAGAAATGTATTCTTCAAATGTTCACAAGATTTGGTTCAGCTCATAGAGGGACCATCAAGTCTAAGGTTGACACATGTATGGGATATTTTCACCTTGTGTACTTGTAATGTACCAGACATTCTGACTTAGCAGAAGGTTCATGTTTTGATTTTGAGCTGGTCTTTAAACTTCCTTAAACTTCTTCAATTGCATGTTTTGGTTCAACAATTTGTATTAGTTCATACAATGTTAATGTTGCAGCTTTATTGTCACACATTGGTGTACTTATCATTTGAATTGTTTCAATTACACAACTCTGTTTAGGTCATGGTGAATGCTATACGCAATATTACAATTTCAAACGCATGACATTAAGTGCATTATTTGAATGGACATGCACTATATGGAGAGCAGAGCCTACATTGTTTGTCTATACAGGCACCATTACAATCACCCTGACAAAGGTGGCCATATCACACAGGCGTTGCCAAAAAGAGTTGGTTTATTTTTGGCACAATTGCCGAAAAGCCTGGACATCAGCAGGCATGAATTTGAATTGATTGCATATTCCTTGATATACAAAGAAATGTAATGTGTTTGGGCACTTTGCAAACATTGTAATTTGGTGGTGGTCCAATTTACACATATTGGTGATGAAAGGTGTATTGTTTTAGATTATTTGGGCCAGGTAGCTTGTGATGATAAATAACTGTTTTTGCAATTTTGTAAATTAAAAATATTCCGGCAGTTTATTTAACCTATTGTGTCTAGCAGTTTTTGTCTGAGCCTATAATTGAGCATATATTTGCCTCAATGAAGGCATTGTTATTAATGTATTGTCTATTGATTATTTTTGCCCCAAGAGTATCATTGTGTTGATTAGTTTACTTTGCCTTGAATACTGGGTTCAAAGTTGGGCTCTCTTCTCTTGGCTAGCAGCATCTTGTTTCAGGTCAGCTCTTTCCTTTGTTTCTCCTGGAATCTTGTATATGCCTAACTATGTATAATGCTAATGCAACTCATTCTTTTAATGACCATTTTGGTAATTTAATTCCAGTTGAATGATAAGAATGTTCAAGAGTCTATGAGTGTCTCATAGTTGAGTGCCTAATTTTGTATCTTGACATTTGGAAAGTTCCACTCCAACTGCTGCCCTAACTGAGGCATTAAGTAACATCTTTTTACAACGAAAATGTGATCTTTTTTAGCATGGCTTCAAGAGAAGCAATGGTGGTTTCGATTGATTTGCCCTTTTGATGAGGGCGTTTGAGCCCTCTTGGCTGCCTATCCGTCGCAGTGAATAGGTGTGTCATGCACACAGGGATGGCAGCTTAAACAAGGGGAAGTTGCCCTTACACTAAAAGATAAGTGCAAAAGAAAACCTTTAAAAGCACATGCTGTATGTCATACATCATGTGCGTACTGTTACGTCAAATGGAGACATATTGACTCTATTATTTCCTATGTCGTATAGTACCAGTAATTAAAAGGATCTTGGTGGATTTTCCTGTATCTAGTTAGGACTGCCAACCAAACATAAGACCGAGCTATCTCGGATTTGGGAACCCCTTTTGTGTTTACACAGAGTACAGAGCTGTATTTGTTCTCTATGTGGTAACATATGGAGTATCAATACAGAAGGTATTCGTGTCCCTTTCTTTTGGATTGTAATCAAGGGACACGTCTTCGGCCTCTTTGCCGGTTTATTTTGGTTATTCCTTTTTCTGGGCCGAAGGATGGGCCTACCGGTTTCAGTGATGAAAAAACATGAACCACTTTCTTCAGGGCCAGAGTAAAAGGCAGGCGGTTGTGGGTCTGCTTTAGGTTGAATAGAGCTGCTTAGTGTAATTGGAGCTCCCCACCTGCAGGGGAGGGGTTGGGGTGAGATGACAGAAAAGAAAAATCATAGTATAGGTAGTGTCTAAAATACAGTTGCTACAAAGTGGGAGTCACGAGAAATTAGTGACTTACCATTGCAGTTGTCCTTCTCACCATGAAGACGGTCAAAGGAGATGGGGCAAACTTCACTTAGGTAGTAAGCTTTTAAGTTGGACGCTTTTCGTAGTGCGTTCCAAGGGACCTGGGAGATTCAAAAAGTGTATTTGTTAAGAATCTCTCTAGTGGGCAAAGGAGCCGAGTCACAATTATTATACATCAAAAATATTATTTTGAATGATCAGTGCTATCTTTTTCGTTAGCATGGCAAAAGGCATGGTTTACGAAATATCCAAAGCTTCATTTGTGTGCAGGCACGTAAAAATGTAGTTAGCATTCCTAGTTCGGATTTATTGCGCTGGTAGCGTAGTTCCCAGACAACTGGCAGTGATTTAAAAGGCAAAATCCAAAGTGAATAACTTGTGGTGGCAGATAGCGAGAAAGAGCTTAAAAGACTAAGAAAAAGGGGGTGCTTTTTAATCTCTTAACCCGCGCCATGGAGGGTGATTATAAGAGGTCCACTCCGATTGGCCAAATTCCACCTTTCCCCCAAGCGCTGTAGTGATTCAGCACCCTGGTGACAAATGGAGAAATGGAACGTATAGTTCCTATGAGGCCAAACGTGCTATGCCTTATTGGAAAAACATTTTAAAGCGTCCGATATTCTATCGTGCTAGAGACACAGAGACCAGTCAGGATCGCTTACCTCTGTGTTTCTTTTCCTTATTGCAGAATGAGGCACGTGAATCGGAGGGGGGTGAACTGCAGCCTCGCAGTGTGATTTGCAAAACTGCTGGCTCAAAGCTCGCCGTCAGATATGTAAATGCTGCTTCTGGGGCAACCGTGACATGGCAGAGCCATTTTGGATAGGTTAAAGGGCACTATTTGGATTGCAACATGTATAATTACAACAACGCGTGCGCATAAAGGCATTTAACAAGGCAACACCATATTGGCAGACATATTCGGCGAAACCTTCATCAATGTATGGGAGACTGCATACTTTATTTTAGTTGGTACGTGCACGCAGTGGAAAGTGCAGTATAACTTAGAGCTACACTGCCTTGTGGGTATTGTAGTGAGGAAATACTAGCAATATGTAATAGAAGTTCAATACAAACGCACCACACGCCAAAATATTGTTCTAGCCTGGTGAGTGGGCTCAAAATGGTGGTTTACAAAAGGGTCCTAACGTACCATATCATGTATGGTAAGTTATCCACCAAGATCCTTTTAATTACTGGTACTATACGATATAGGAAATAATAAAGTCAATATGTCTCCATTTGTTGTAACAGTACACACATGATGTATGACATACAAAATGTGCTTTTAAAGGGCTTTTTTTGCACTTATCTGTTAGTGCAAGGGCAACTTCCCCTTGTTTAACTTGCCATCCCTGGGTGCATGACACACCGATGGACCGCGAGGGATAGGCAGCCAAGATACTTAAACAACCTCAACAAAAGGGCAAATTAATCGAAACCACTATTCCCACAATTTCTTATTGATTGCATTACCTCAGATGTCATGTGCGAAAACATTGAATAGGGTACGCCTCAGGTGCTGAACCCGACCCGGTCTAAAATATATATATATGTCTATTTCAAGAGAAGCAATACATGCAGTTCAGGCAACCAGTTCATTTGATGAAAATATGAGCACTGCTAAAGGAGGAGACAAACCTAAGCCAACATCAATACACAATGAAGACCCACTTCTGGAATTGTCAAAACAATTGGCAAAACTATAGAAGAGACACATTAGTAAATGATGGGAAGTCTGCTCGCTTCAAAACTATTTGAATGTTCAAGGAATACCCCGAGATTTGGTGTTTTAACTATAACTACATTGGAAGATCAGGATCCATTGTTTTTGAATGAATGGGGTGAAGAAACTAATTAATGCTTTTTAAGATATTAATTAAACTGGTAAAGTATGCTAAGGGTGACAGAGAGAAGACATTCACGAAAATTAAAGCATTAGAGGACAACATTTTACTAGAAATGCTCTGAAATTCCAAAATGTATGAAAAACCATCACATAAGCAATAACAACTGAAGAAATAAGTGATAGTGCATCAGATGAACAGTTATCTGTGATGACAGAAACTTCTGAGAGTGAGGGTGAGAAAACACTGATTAGACTGAAAGATTTTAGAGCAAATGCAAATTCTACATCAAGAAAGAAAACAACCAAAGGAAGAGGAAAACCAAAAGTGAATTACAAAAATAGATTAAACACAGATGCAAATGGAGAAGTAAAAGTTGTGAACCAAAATAATAGACTGTGCAAGAGGGGTCAACATTTATGAGACAACAAAAGCACACACACAGACACATTTATATAAATAACACAAGTCATAAACTTGGCAAAAGAAGAATTTACAGATGATGAAAGGGCATTAACTTCTGCATGACAAAAGGTTTTGACTATGTGACTAGTTGAATACCCTTTGACAACTACATACGTACAAAACAAATGAGTCATATTTTTTGCCTCAAGTCTAAAGTAAAAGCAAATACCTAATGTATCTATGGGAAAAACATTTTTAAATTTTGGTGACCTTTCTACCATCAAGCACTTAGCAATTTTGGATGATCCAACCAACACAGAAAAAATCCTAATTGATTTTGATGCTCTAGATATTGATCCTGAATTGCCACCAAAGAGTTTGTAGGGTAGACAATCACAATAAAATCCCCCTTTTAGATGTAAAGAATTATTGCATGATCTCATGATTGATGACATGAAGAAATTGAGGTTGTCAAATGACATCAAGAATACCAATAATATGAGGAAAGATGATAGGTAAGTTATTATTAAGCTGAAAAACAATTTGAATCTATTAACATAATCATCTAATAAAGAAGGTAATTTAGTAATGATGACTTTAAATGAATACAAAAAAGAACCATCTTGACACCTGAGGGGCACCTGTTGTTTTGCTAAATTGCAGGAAGACTTGACAGAAACCAATACAACAATTTTTGACCATTAGCTAAATGAATGGTACATGAATGGTCTGATTGATGATGATGAAAAATCATATTTGAGAAATTATTTTCCAATTATGACTACAGTATAACTTTTGCCAAAAGTGAATCAAATTTGAAGCATCCGCCAGGGAGGCCTATTGTTACATCTAATGGTTCTCTCCTAGAAATACAAGCAAGTATATAGACCAGTTATTATTTAACTTAGTCACATGTTTGCCATCAAATTTGAGGGATAAATCTGACTTATTGAGATGGATGAAAAAATATACCATGGAATGATAACTTCTTGCTTGTAACACTCGACATGGTAGTCTTATATACATCTCTAGAATATGCAATAACTATCAATGGATGTAGGCATTTCCTCAGATCTAGATCACTGAAGGTTCTCAAACATTCAGAAATGATTACAGAAATGCTCACCCTCTCTCTGAACAAAACTATTGTCCTATTTGATGGTCACTATTAACAACAGTTATGACACAAAGCCATGGGCACTACATTCACCACACATATGCTAACCTCACACTGGGCTGATGGAAAGAGAATGTGGTATGGGCATCCAAGAATTCCATTCACACAAGAAATAGTGCTCTGGCTGAGATACATCGATGATCTGAGAGTTTATGACAATTCTGAACACAAATAGGTTTTATCTCAAATTTACAGGAAAATCAAGTGGAAAATCTTGAATTTTTAGATGCAAACATTTACATTGAAAATTGAGAATTACAGACCACTAGCTTTAGGAAACCAACCAGTTCTAACCGTGTGCTACACGCACAAAGTAATAATCCCAAACAATTAAAGGGAGTGTTCCTTGTGGGGAATTCTTAAGAATGTGGAAAAACTATTCTGAAGAAGAAAATGTCTGGAGCAGTCAAGAATTACTGCACAGAAATCTAGACAGAGTCGATATCCGAAGAATATAATTGATACAGCATTTTTAAAAGTTTGTCAGATAGAGAGAACTAGTCTATTGTTGACAAAAAAAGGAACAGAAAGACGGAGAGCTAAGCAAGATCTGGCACAACATCAGGTCATTGATACAGATACAGATACAATCAGAATGATTAATGCACATACCAAACAATCACATGTAATAAAGGCCACTTTAAAAAAGCACTGGCATGCATTAATGACTTACAAATACACTATAAGACAACCTTGGGGGTAGTCCATGAATATTTTATTGAAAATCACCATCTTTGGGGGACATTCTAATTCTGTGTTTTTCTCTAGCAAGAAAAATAACATTCAAACAACATGGTTAATGAAGAAAACCCAGGGCTTTTACAACTGTAGAAAATGTAAAGCATGCATTTGTGTCCCAAACCCACCATAATGTTGATGGTAAATATTCCCTAATACTCCTGTTTTAAGAATGGTAATTTATATATTACTGATGTGCTGTACTGAGTAGGAATCTTGTAGACAATTCATTATTGCACCCTTGACAGCTGTAAGTCTTGGGTTGATAAAGCTTTGTACAACACATCTTTGTAAGTCACTGATGATTTTCTCAAGTTAGGCAATAATACATATTTACAGTTAGTGGTCAGATCTTTAGCGCATTACTGTGTGGTTCAGATCTGAATGTGAACTTCCACTGATGGCTAGTAGGTGAGTTGCTTGCACATATGTGTTTTTTGTTGCTGAAATTGCACGTTCTACTATCACACTATTAAGAGACAATTTGGATGCTTTATGGAACCACCTTTGTACAATCAGCATCTAATGATTATCCTTCAAATCTAATTCTAGCTCTCTTTTTCAGTACTCTCATATAAAACAGTAAACATCCTTCCCATTTATAGTAACACATTCAAGAATGTGTAAACGGATGTAATGGAAGGGTTGGCACAGTAGCAGAGAGAGCGCAACAGAGAGGTATCTTTCAAACCTCACCCCATCTTGCCATGGAGTTTTCTTTCTAAAACTGTATGGAATGTGTCATACTGTACGATGCAATAGCCTACTAAGTTGTACCAGCTTCCTATTCTCCTGTTTTGACCACCATCAGCTTTCAGGCAATATCTTCAAATTAATACATTTTATATCTATGTGGCTTCCATTACAATAATGTTCCCCTAGAAGCCCAGCTAGACTCAAAGCTTTCTTACCATTCATTAATGAACCTCTGTGGATCCCACAATCCAAGTAAATCAATCACATCCCTGAAATTGAAAACCCTATACTTTCTTTCGAAATACTTGGGAGTTATTTTCAACAAACAAATGAACAATTCCCCATATATCAATGATTTAAAGCATACACTACAAACACTAATTTCACAAGCCAAAGTGTTGTTATACAAATTTGGTAAATTCCCATGCTCTCCACTTCCGCTATATTATACTCAAAAGGTATTACCCATTGTTACACATGCTTCTGAAACAAAACAACCAAGAGAGCGGATCTTTTGGAAGCGGTTAGAGGGCAAGTTCTGGCACGCAATATACAATCTACCAAACTCAACCCCCACACCTTTGATATAGTATGAGTTAGGAGCCTTCTCATTGTTTGTTTCATATGTTTGGAACCTATGCTCACTACTGAGGAAATGTTTGATATCTGTGAATTGCTCTGATCTATCACGCATTTTGGCCATGTATATGTTACAATCTACCTATCCTTTTCCTGTTAAATGGAGGAACTTTATTATTAATCTCATGGTGGATGCAGACATCACTGTCTATCTATTAATAACAAATCCCAAACATGCTCAAATGAAATAATACCAGCTTGATTGGATCTGCACTTTAGAACAATGTTCCGCTTACAAAGACTATAGCATTGAGCTTTTTGGATAAAAAAGCAAGAGTTACGGCCTCTTACTTGCTCAAATTTCCATCACCTCATTTTAGAAACCTTCTGATTCAGACTTAATCTATGGTATACTAGAAAAATTGTATGTAGAAGTCGTCAACTAAAGAAGCACGAGAAGATTTGTCGGTTTTGCAAACTGTCAGAATATGAGGAAACTTTAAAACACTTAATTGCAGTTTGTCCTGCGTTGAATGTGACAAGATGTAAGTACTTTAAAACATTTTTCGAAAGCTATAGAATGTTGACCATTGATGCATTTTGGATTAGAATATTCAGTGCTACCCGGCAAGCAGTCCACACTGCAATTATTCAATTCCTTCTAGAGTTGAATTTAGATGACACTGAACCGGTAGTTTAAATTTTAGCTCATTCGAACTGCTTGCATTCGGATGTTTTTTTTGATTTGCTTCTTTTATGAAAAAAAAAGTTGCAAAATGGTTTTATATGATGAAATGTGGCAACAGGTTTTATGATTCCCATATTTTAGAAAATTGTACCCATTATTCATTTTAACAGAGATGTTAAAGGTCTTAGATTGTTTGCCTCAATAAAAGAGTTCCATTGCATCAGTCTGCTATCACTTAATTTAGAGAGAGGTAGAGACAGTGTAAATTTAAATCTCCCGCCAGGATGATATGGGGGTAAATTGGCAGCTTGATAATCTCCATCCATAATGCTTCCAAATCCCTGGAAAAAGCATGGGTTAACATTGCCACCTGGTTAATATATATTTATAATCACATATCTGGATTCTCTTACTTTAATTATAGTTATATGAATATATCGATTCGGTGCAGACTGATGTTCCAGAACAGTTTCAGTGCTTTCTTTTAGGGCCATTAAAAGCCCAGACATAGGGCAGCCTTTCACAGATCGGATGGCAGGATTAAATATAATGTCAAAATTGTCCCATACTGGTCGCTCTAGAAGCTATGTCTCTTGGAATAAAATTATGTTGTGATGAACCAAACCATGTGTTACATTCCTCAATAAATGAGCATGGCCTCTGGTATTCCAGTTTATCAAGGACAAAAGAATGTAGTTAGGCTGTGAGATTAGTTACGTCTACGAGAAGGCACGTTGTGATACTAGTTGTGTATTCTGTGCCATTGGATTAATTATATCGTGAGGCCTCCTACTAGATAAGTACATTTGACCTTTATTGGTTTGTAGGATAAAATTAGCGAAATGTGTTGTCTCGTCAATTGGCAAGCCATAAAGTGTTTAAAACAACTCGGGATGACACCCAAATTCGTGCAATGGATAGATCTTTATCTGAAATAAATTCAATCGGGTCAATATCCAAAGATTGAATATCTTCAATGAGGGTATGTCAGCCAATATGGCAAGAATTCTAGTTCGATTTAGGTCGTTCTTAGGAAATGGTGGGTCTCTGCACCAGATGATTAGAGAATGCAGTAAAGGCCGTTTTGCTCCAATTTTCATGCCCTTTGCTGGTACAGACTGATTCTTATTTGGCAGTTGAATGGATGTTCCAAGGGGATAATTATGTTGCTTAGATTGCATCTCTAGCATTAATGGTAATCCTAGAGGGAGCCTACACGGCTCACTGCTTTGTAATTGGCCACAAGGATTTTCTTCATCAGGCCTCACAGGAGGCTGAAATTTAGTGTGTAAATTTGGCATATATTGTTCTACGGCAACTTTTAGCGAGTGTTCTAGTGGAGGGCACGTTATTGCCAAAGATTTTTGATTATCAACACATGCTTTTGGAGTAAAATTGCTTGTGTTAGAGGATTCCACGATTTTATTCAGTATTGGCTGCGCAACTACCTTCAGAAAGGGTAGTCTAATTTTCGCCAAATGATTGTCAGTTTGAACTTTTAGGTTATTTTTATTGTGAGATTTATGTAAAAGAGTAGCCACTATCGGGAGCAACAGGGGCCTTTGCATGGACATATATCAATTGATTTTTTTTCTAATTTCACTGCATCTGGCTTCAATATTGTTTGTGAGGAGAGATGCATCCGAGTGATGGGAGTCCCCAGAATGTATTTTCACCGATTTTGCCTGCTCAGCCACCAACGCATCTAGAGGGGCATACGCTGCTATCGCGTCCCCTTTATGAGAATGGCTTGCTTTCTTGGATTGGGCTAATTGTAGGTATTTTTCTGAACTGCTTCTGCTGCCGTAGTAGAATTTTTCCTGGGTAAGGAAAGAGCTTTTAGGAAAGTCATAGTGGCTGGTTGTGCAGTCTTAGGGGCAGATTTACAATTTTTAGATTTTTTCGCAGGTTTGGAGGGTTTCTTTTTTTGTTCCGCATCTTCAGATTTGGCACCTTTGATGGAGAAAATATGAAATGCTTGTATTGGATCCCCGGGAGATCACCCTGACAAGTTGGAGGCACTGCTGAGATTTGCTTGAGATCTACCTAACCTACCTTAAGAGCATAACTACCAGGCCTCCTGCAGCGAGGCAACCCGGCAGCGCAGCCCCCTCTGCCGTTTCCCCCTTTCGAGGACTACAAGACCATCGCGGAACTGCAAAAAGAATGGACAACACAATCCGGACATTGGCCCTCAGGAGCCGACCTGAAAAGTATCCCGCCCGTGGTTGGCGAGTGTCCAGAGGTGGTCCAGACGAGGGGCGGTGGCGAGCCGCTTTGGAGGGGTGCCCACTGTCGAGCGGCCCCGACTCACGAGGACTTGGTGAGTATGGCACACCCAACCAGCAACGTAATGTTGTGCGGGAGGGGGGAGGATTTGTAAAGAGGGAGGGGGCGGTTGTAACAGTGTGTGGAAATTGATTTTGACTGTTCCGCATCAGTAGAGGTGTGAGGTGTAATGGGACATCCACGAGGACCGTCCCTTACAGAATCACGAAGTAGATTGGGTGGGCCTCAGGCACCCACATGTGACTGTTAGAGAGCACGGGGGGGGTGGCTTTCCTATGAGTTGACGTTGTAGATCAATGAATAGATAAGGTCCCATACTAATTGAGTGTTGAAGCTCGTTAAGTAGATGACGTTTTCCCGCAGGGGGTAAATAGGTTGTTTACCGAGTGTGGAAAATAATTGGCTGGTTAAGCTCCTCTGGAGAGGGGGTGTATCACACGCGAGGCGACGCAGCGTGCGCAGACCGATTATATTAAGTGAACTGATTGTGGATTACCTTGCTCCAGACGAGGCGAGAAGACTGCTGTGGGGTTAATGGGGGATAATTGTGTCTGAACAAGCGCGCATTTCTGAAGTTTTGAAATTTGTACGTACTTACAGTGTATTGTAGAAGTTGGTGACGTAACCCTTAGGTATAGGACACAGCGATACACCTCAAGTCCCATCTCGCGTCCATCCAGGGGTGGCTGGTGACAGAGGGCGAAAGAAGGTAGGGGCAAAGTGGGAGAGGTGGCCGTGCACTGAGAATGCCGGCCGCGCTCATACGGGGAAGGGCCACAGGGGAACAGGGGGCCGTGCACGGAGAACGCCGGCCTCACTCAGATGGGGTAGGGCCACGGGGAGAAAGGCGGCCGTGCACAGAGAACGCCGTCCGCACTCAGACGGGGAAGGGCCACAGGGGGAGAGGCGGCCGCGCACTGAGAATGCTGGCAGCGCTCGACAAAGGGTTTCTAGAAGTAGAGGGTGTGGTTCGAGCTGAGAGAGAGAGAAGGGGAGGAGGAGGAGTAACGTTGAAGGTGTGACAAATACGGAAGGAAGAGGAAGGTGGGGCAGCCCAGGGGCACGCCGCACAGGGCACATCGCCGCAGGGGGCGTTGTGTGCCACAGTCGAAGGGGGCCGTAATTATAAGTAATAATTGTGTAATAAAAACATTGCCTTCCTTTTCAGCGGACAGTCGAAGTCCCCAATTTACGGGGCCAGGTAAAATGTTGATATTTGGAAAAGTAAAATTGTAACATGGCCCTGTACTATGGATCGGGGGCAGGCGTGGGATGGAGGAACATGGGGAACGCATTAACAACTCCACTTCAGCACATATGTACGACATTGACACCACACAGGGAAAAAATAATTAAGTATAGCATTGAGTGGACAAAAGGAATGGACAACAAAGTAAGAGTACCGTGGCCGCCCAACGGCAGCTTCGATACGTATTCACAACACAGTTTGTTGACATACATTCACAATACCTATAAGGGGGAGACATTAGCAAACCACTTAGAAGTTTTTGACCTCTGGAAGATGTTTCAGGGAACTAGACCTGGGGATACAGGTATGTACACAGTGTAGGGGGTAAAAGAGGAGAAGGGGATAAGGGAGGGAAATGAGGAAAAGGAAGAGAAAAGGAAAGGAGGGGGTGGGGACAAGAAGAACAAAAATGAGCTCTAGACTGAAGAAAGTGAAGAAGAGGCAGAAGGATCATTTGCGGTAGCAGAGGCGAAGGTCAAACAAGATGGGGCAGAAGGAGCGCAAGTGGCTAAGATAGTGAAAAAGGAGGACGGGGGATTGTACCCACTAACAGAATTTAGAGAAGCGGCTAGGCAGCAACTAACGGCTGCTGAAGGATACTCCAACCCCGCATACAGCCCCCCTGCCATATGCGCCCTCGGATAATTTTAAAATGAGGACGGGGAGGTAGATGCGGTAGATTCAACAACTACGCAGGTAAGGAAAGGGGATGACAGTAGGTCCTTGGGGAGGTTTGCAGACATAGGACCAGAGGAGTGGATAGCAGCGCAGGTGCTTCTGAAACTCCGAGGAACATTAAATAAGGAAGAGGAGGATACAGTGAAAAAGGCAAATAAAGAAGAGAAGAAAAACACACAGACAGGGTCGAAGGTAAGTGAAGAAAAAGAAGGGCGACTATCACAGGAGGAGGAAGAGATATTGGAGGAAAGGTTGGCGGAATTGAGGAATGTGCGAAGCGCATTGCTCAAGCAGTTCGAAGAAGAGACACAGAGAAGGCAGAATGAAAAGAAAGCACATAAGTAAGAGTTGGCGAGAATGAAGTTGAAGGAGGAAGAGCGGAAAAAGGAAGCAGAGTGCATTAGGGCAATAGTGAAAAGAATGGCGTGCACAGAGCAAAGGGAGAAAGGAGGAGGAGAGAGAAGAGAACGATAGGGAAATGTGAATGTGGAAAAAGAAGATTATAGCTGAGAGTGCACGGAAGTATGAAGAAGGGAAGTTTATAGAAAGTATATTAAGAAGGGAAGGGGGAATGAAGGGGAGAAAAGAGGATGAGGAAAGGATATTAGCAAAGGTAAGTGAAGAAATATTGGAAGAAATAAAAAGGAAAAGATAGGAGAAAGGTGGTGAAGTTGTGGAAAGGAAAGAAGGGGGGGAAGAGATAGGAGGACGGAAAACAGAGTAAGGACATATACACGCCATGATAAGGAAATGGCATCAACATCAGAACAGGCAGCTGAGGGTAGAGGAGGTGAGTACACGGATGAAGATTTAATAGATTTAAAAACAGTGACAGTAGGGGGAAAACGCACAGAGTGGGGATTAACGTTAACTGATGGGTTTTGCAGCGAAGAAGAGGAAGGTTCGAGCATAAATGGAAGAAATGGAAGTAGGGAGAGTTTAGACAAACTATACGTAACGCGCACTAATTGCGAGTCACCATGGGCATGTGAGAGAAGGGGAGGACCAAATGCAGGAGAGCAAAAGAACAGGGACACGATGGGGAAAATGCCACGCCCACTAACACCCACACCCGCAAAAATACCACGCCCATCACCACGCCCACTGACACCAACACCAGTACACACCCCATATGTTGGCAGACTTAGAGATCTCCCAGGACGCAGGCAGGAAGAAAGGGCAAGCACACCGATGGTAGGACCAGAAGGACACAAAAAGGGGAGGAAAGATATAGGAAGTGAAAAGGTAAACACCTGTAACATCGATAGCATTGAAGAAATATCAGACATGGAGGAAAATGATGAATATAATGACATAACCGCACATAGGAGGGTGAAGGAAGAGGAGAGGGGTACAATTTAATGCCACTACTGGAGAGGGGAGGAACGAGCCCACAATACATCCCTGGAAGCATGCAGACAAGGAAAATATAAAATGCAGACTCCCATCATTGAGTGCAGGAGCTGGGAAGTGGATATACGAGATGGAAAAACACACTGCAGGGCAAACATTAGCAGTGGGAGACATGAAGGGACTCCTAATCTCCATACTGGGGGATGCTGCTGATGACATATAGAAGAGGGCGGGATTCCCCGGGGTGACAATATATGACACAGCACATGATGGAGCACCATTTGCCAATTGCAGACATGCGCTTTGGCAAGCATTAAGGGTACAGTTTCCAGACACTTGAGACATAGGAGCAATTAAATCACGAAAGATGCATGAGAATGTAGATCCTGTTGAATACATACAGGAGATTCAGGAGAAGTGGTGCTTGGAAACACGGGAACCGTGGGACAAAACACTAGCAATTTGTTACCACATACTAGTACAGAGACAGTTAAAGAAGTTAGTGGGGATGGAAGCTAAAGGATGGCCAGAAATACGACTGACAATAGTACACTACTGCAGGATGTGGCAGGAAAAAATGAAACAAAAGGAGGAGGATAGGAAGTTCGAAGAAGCAAACTTGGTTCAGAAGAAGTTATCGAAATATGCCATGGAGGGAGCACTGATAACAGCCTCCGCACAACCACAGGCAATGGTGACACACGACACAACACAACTACAGGTAGCACCACCACAGCAAACACAAGCAGTGACACAGCAAATGCTTCCTCCCCCGACACACATACAACAATGGGGGGAGGTTATATGCAAATGGGAAACGGGTACCCAAACAACTACAGAGGGAGGGACGGGCAAATGAGAGGGAGAGGATATGGCCCACCCATAAACCAGCAAATGCCACTGCTATATTCAAAAAAGTCACCAGTAAACATGCTAGGTAGAGATATCATGAGCAGATTGAACATGACTATCTCCTTCACTGACAAAGGGATAATTTGCTCTACACCAGACAAAAGCATGCTCACAGCATGACAAATATTACAGGCTTATTGCAGCAAAACAGTAGCAAGAGCAGAACCAATTGATGGAGAACTATTCCAATATGGACAGACATGGCAATAGCATGGCTGCCAGGAATTGGAGGGAAGGTTTGGAGGAGGCCTACAGCTTATCTTTTCTGACCAGAAACACCAACCAGTGAGAGGGAAGGGATGAGGATATCACTGAACATTGAGAGCATTGTGGCAACGCAGGATTACATTGTGGTGCATGCCCTAGACAGGGAAGGGAGGGCATGTAGAGCAGTTATAGCTCTAGCAGAAGGGTGCCGACTAACACAATATCTGATGAGGAGCTCTTCTCAGATGATAATGGTGAGGTGGAGATGGTGTTTCAAATGAGCGTCCACATCTGGGCGATGGTAACAGGGCTTGGATTTTTGATTACGGCTCATACACAGGTCCACTGCTTGAGGCACTAAAAGAAGCACAGAGAGGAGAAAAGAAGTTGAGATGGACCACAGAAATGATAGAAGCATTTCCGGAACTAAAACATGCCATATCCACAGCACCAGTACTAGCCATGCCAAATTATGAAGAACAATTTTTTATCTTTTCACATTGCAACTCAGCAGTGATGAGAGCAGTACTGACACAAAAAACTAGCATGGTGCACAAACCAGTAGAATTTTACAGCGGGCACCTGGACCCTGTAATGTTAGGACACTTCCTGTGCGAGCAGAGCCTGGCTGCCGCAGCCTTTGCGGTGGAAAAATCATCCTCAATAACAATGGATTGCCCGACTACACTGTATGTGGAGCATGCACTTTTTGCCATTTTGAATAAACCAAAATCAACACTGACCACTCAAAGGGCATCAGGGTACGAAGTTATCTTGTCCAGGCGTGAGTTAACAATTGTAAGGTGCAGCAACATGAACCCGGTAATATTCTTAGCAGAGGTAGTAGAAGATGGCAACTATGCTCCTGACTGTACACAAGCTATCAACACATATTCCAGCACAAGGAAAGTTGAGGAAAATGCCCTAGAGGGGGGAGAGATACTGTACATTGATGGGTCATCAACAATTGACCAAAGCGATGGGATCCACAGAACAGGTGCAGCAGTGGTAAGATTGACAGAGCATTGGACATATGTTCCAGTAAAATGTGTCCAGCTACCACAACACTACTCTGCCCAGGCAGCAAAGTTAGTGGCCCTAATTTTAGCACTAAAAGAAAGCAATGACAAAAGAGTAACTATATATTCTGACAGTGCATATGTCACATCAACTGTACACTCTGGGTTAATTAAGTGGCAGTGCAGAGGATTCAGGAGGGCAGACGGCACACCAGTGCAACATGCGCTACCACTTGCTGAATTAATTGAAGTAATTGAAGACCCCAAAGAAGTGGCCCTGGTGAAGTGCCAGGCACATACAGATGGGGATGATCACATTTCCAAAGGTAATGAAACAGCGGATGCACACGCTAAACATGCTGTGTACTACGGGGAGAATTGGATCCCCCCAGAAAAAAAGGGGAGCGTGGGGTCAAGACAGATGCTGATGAAGGATGGGTACACACATATCCCTGAGAATGAAATAATGGAGATACAGGCAGCAGCACCCATGGCAGAAAAAGAACTGTGGGTGAAAAGTGGATGCACAATGTCCCCCACAGATGCGTTATGGCAAAAAAACAATACAGGCAAAATAGTTATGCCCCTGGCCTTACTGAAAACAGCCCTGTCCCAACTACACCATCCCGCACACATAGTAAAAGAGGTGATTGCAGCACGAATTAAGGAAGGGTGGTTTTGTCCCGGACTAAATTCACACATTGAAAATTTCATTAGTAACTGTCTCATGTGCCAACAGTTTACGGCCGGTCACACGCTGCAAGTGATCAAAGGTGTTGTACCCCAGCCGGAAGGACCCTTCCTACACCTCCACATTGACTATGTTGACATGATCAACGTATGTCAAGGGTACAGATACATGATTGTGGTAGTATGCCCATTTTCAAGATGGATCGAAGCAGGTCCATGCTCCCATGCAGACGCCTTTCGAGCAGCCAAATTCCTGGATGAAGGAGGTGTTCCCAAGGTGGGGGCTGTGCGAGGTATTGCGGTCAGACAATGGCCCACACTTCGCCAACGAAATGGTTCAGCACATAACTGCTCTCCTTGTCATCAAGCACAAGTTTTCATGTGCGTACCACCCACAGGCGAATGCCGTGTGTGAACGCCTCAACGGCCTCCTAAAAGAAGAGATAGCAAAGATCCAGCAGTCAACCAAAAAGAGCTGGCTCTACTGTCTCCCCTTAGCACTATTCGAATTAAGAAACATGCCAGGGTCGGATAACCACCTCACACCCCACGAGGTGGTGACCGGGTGCCAGATGCACCTTCCACTGATACCACCGTCAAGGGCCATAACAGATTGCCATCCTGTATAAACTGTTTTGGTGATGAAATGTTCCAATATATAAATTCCTTGATTACTAGTGTCACCTTTATCTCTCAACAGCTCGAGAACACGCGAGGCGGGGCGAAGACCACCCATCAAGAAGATAATACAACTGAAGGACAGGAACAAGCAGCACTATGGACAGTAAGAGAAGGAGATCACGTTCTCCTTCGCAATTTTTATAGAAAGTGGAATAGCCCGAGATTCACTGGGCCCCACCAGGTCAGGAAAGTAACTGCTAGAGCAGTAAACTTAAGGGATAAACAGTTCTGGACTCACCTACATGACATCAATCCCTACAAAGATAAGACCCGCCCTTGCGTTGACGACAGGGCCAATGCAGCAGCAACAGCAACGGAAGACAACGCAGCAGTAACAACAACAAAAGACAACAGCAACACAGCCTGTGTCCCCTCCCAATCTCCAGACACCCATAAGTACTTAAATGGACAATTTCCCACAGCCCACCCCATGGTCATGAGGTCTCAGAGCAAACAAAACCCTGCCCCGGTCAACCCCTCCCATGCCACTACCCAAATAAAGGACATTATATAACAAATGTTGTATTGCACCACACTTGTAGACACGTGCATGTTCTCTTTCTCTTTTTTGTCTCGCACATGCAGGTACCTCGTACAACTGTTTACATATAAAGATTAATGAAGTAACTAACATTGCATTTTGCCCAAGGGTAAATGCTGCCCACAGACGACAACACCCCCGAAGCACTGTCACACCAATTTGTATATGTTATAAAAAGAGCAAAATATTTAAAGAAGAGAAAAATATGTGTGTACTACAACACGTTCCTTCTGGCCATAGAGCAATCATTTTCACATCTTCACGAACATCTACCAGCCCTAAGAGATAGGTCGCTAAGATACACGTGGGAGCAGCTTTTCGCTTGGGAATAAAACGATTATTTGAGAGGGAGAGCTTGAATAAACAAAAGTAACAAAATTAACGCTTTTTTCTTTAGAAATTTTCAGGCGGGCAACTATATCGTTGAAAAATAATAAGCCGCAGGACTGCAGCAAAGGTAAAAGGAAAATGCTGGTGATATTAGCTATTGTATTAAAAATTATAGGATTGTTGTTTTTCACTGGTCTACTTGCTGCCACTGTCTGGCAAGCACACTATGCTTCCCATGTACTGGCTGCACCCCCTACTAATGAACGCCATACCACGGCTGCAAAAGGTATGGTGTCAGGTGGTACGAGCAGAACAAGACTAGGGAGGGGGAGGATTAAACGTAGCACATATGTTGATAATAATGGGGTTGACACATATCTTACAGATTCCGCACACGTCTCAAACAAAATGTGGTATCAGCACATGTCCTAAATTGGTCCTAAATTGGTAAGGGGACACCTAAGGACAACTGCTACGTGTGCTCACTGATCCCATACACCATGAGCGCCTCTAGAACATTTGTGGCTACTGAAGTACCAGCAACATCAGTGGAATGTCTGATATACCTGGCCCTGTTCCAAACAAAAGGACGTTTTCAAGGGAGAATAGCAATAATAAAGTGGCAGATGAGAGACACATACCCGTATGAGAATAACTTCATCAAGACACTCCATATGTACAAAAACTACTGGCATCTAACAGAAGGGCTCCAGTACGTGACGGATGGCCCAGACAAAGGAGAGACGAAGGAAGTAACGTTGAACTACCTACCATGTGAATGGCGCGGAAGTGAAGTTACTGGAGTAATGGGGTGCTGGGAAAGACTATTGCTGCTAATATATGGGAAAGTATACACGAAGGAAGGATGGACAGATGGGGTTATGGGGAGCGAAATGGTAACACTAAAAAATTCAAATATAGCAAAAATAGACAAAGAAAACAACAAGTGTTTCAACGGATGGACTAAGACAGCCGGACTGGTGACCTGGTTAGAGAAGGACGAAGACCCGGTATCAATACTTCCACTAACTGCACCGACACTATGTTATACACAACAGAGACGTACATGTCGGAAGGAACAGCAACTGACAATAACTAAGAAGGGTGCCGATACAGCGGTTTTAATGGACCACTATTGGGCCTGCGGAGACAATGCATACCACAGCTTGCTGGTATCTTGGAACGGACTATGCACAATGGTACACATAAATGTGCCATCTCTAGTGGTACCGCAGAAAGATGTGAACTTGGCGCACTTCCCTAAGATGGATGAAGGGAATAAAAGGAGGAAAAGATCTGTGACGATTGAAGAAGGAAAAGAAAACGACAGCACAGATATATTGTCAAGAGTTAAAAGACAGGGAGAGCCACTGACGGGAAACTACCTGTGGGGAAGATCAGAAACAGCCCTCAGTGACATTCCACCAGGACACAGACTGTTTAGCAGAGCGGCAATGTTCTTCTCATCAATAATACATCCAGGACTGCAGGCATATGCAAATGCAAAATGGCTCCAAATAACAAGATGGGAGCTAATGACAATAAACTCCACCGTCAATGGATTTAATGCAATAAAAGAAGAATTGAGGGCAGTACGAATGGTAGCACTACAGAAAAGATATGTGCTGGACCTCCTTAGTGCAAAGGAAGGAGGAGTTTGTGCAAAAATTGGAAAATCATGCTGCACATTTATAGCTGCTAAGGATGCAGATAACGGCACCCTCACCGAGGCAGTATCACAACTTGCCAAGATGCACGCCAAGATGAAAGAAGAAGCAAAGGGAGTGAAAAAAGATGGCAGCTGGTTTTCCTACTTGTGGTCGTGGATGCCATCATGGTTGTCAGATGGCCTTAAAATAATAGCTGGGTGCATTATACTGCGTATGGCTGCCCTTTTAGGATTAAGTTTGTGGAGAGCTCGAACAGCACGGACAACAGATGAAATTATGGAAATGATCGGCATGCACGCCTTAATGCCAGCAGAAGACGACAGACATACAGATATAACAATAAAGGAAAGGGAGAGATTGCGCAAGCAAATATTAGAAAATGACTTGCACCCGCCATCTGTGAAGGTGAAAAACCCAAGGAACCCGAAGAGCTATGTTGGGAAGTGGGTCTACTGCAAACCCGGTGGTGGATGTGTATATATGTACTGGTCATTTGAAGATCATGTGAACCAGTATGGACACTTAGGAGGGATAACAAAGGTATGGAGACACGCTGAGAGAAGAGAGCGGATAATTTTGTGGTCGACAATCGACCAGAGGGGCGACTGAAGTGTGAAAATGGGAGAATACACTTCCCCCATTCTCATCCTGACCATGGCCTAGAGGATCACGGGCCAAGCAGCCCCCGCGAGAGGAGTTTGACCCGCTCACCTCCTTACCAGACGACACGGTACCATGTGGCCCACATGCACATAAGCATTGTCCTTACAGCCTAGCTGCACAGGAAGGTTTAAAATCATTTTCTCGGCAGGTAATTTGATGGTGTTGCCAACTTTCCCTCTCTTTGCAAGCTTATCTTGTTTTATCTTCGGGAACGGTACCTCACAGTCCTTAATGAGGGTATTATCAAAGACTCCAAAGGGATTTTTTATAACGATGCCTGGGCACAATTTGTAAATTTAAAACAGGTTTCGGGTATTTTACCTGTAAAATTACACCATGGAGGTTTGGAATCGTTAAAAAAAAAAGTTCTATATTTACCACTCGGGGAGAGCTTTGTGGGGTTTTATCCCTAGAATCCGCTGCATGGGATGGGCCACGTTGCATGGGATGGGCCAAGTCTACACGACATTCTGCCCATTTGCTTTTGTTTTTGCATATCAACAGCACATGGTGTTAGACCTGGAGGCATGGAATTTTTCAACGTGTACATATCTACTTTCATAAGATATTTAAATAATAGGAGTTAAATAAGTATACAAATTGCAACCGTAATATTAATTGATCTTAAATAAATAACTTGGGAACAAAGTCCCGACACTGTCTCATCGTAACCAAAGCAAGAATTACAAATTATTTAAATAATAAATTAACAGCTTACAAACTGTCGGCATTAAAGGTGCTTTGCGGGCTGGGGCTGCGCGCAAGCAGCAAACAACAAAACAGCTTCTTAGTAAGCAGCTTGTGAAGCTGCGAGTGAAGCGTGTGCTTAATCGCTGAACCCTGGGCAATAAGGGTTCGATTCCTTGAAAAGTGGGCTGGCGCAGAGGCGGACTTGCGGCACAACAGTCCAAGTAATGGGCTTTCCAAAGTCAACGATTCCGGCATCTCAGGCAGCGTGGTCCACAGCTAAACAGCACTTTAGTAAGCAGCTTGTGAAGCTGCGAGTGAAGCGTGCTCTGAAGCGCTGAACCTTGGGTAATAATGGTTGGATGCCTGGAAAAGTGGGCGGGCGCAGAGGCAGACTCACAGCACAACAGTCCAAGTAATGGGCTTTCGAAAGTCAGCAATTCCGGCGTCTCAGGCAGCGTGGTCCACAGCCAAAAAGCACCTTAGTAAGCAGCTTGTGAAGCTGCGAGTGAAGATCACATTCCATTACGTTTTATGTGAGATATTTCTTTGGGGATAAGTGTAGGATTGTTACATTAATATTTACATTTTAGTAGCATACCACCCTATGAATAGCTGTTTCTGTTTCAACCAACCAACCTCTTTGATGACCATTGTTGACGCAAAATACAATTATCTCCTCTCTATAAGCAATGTACCTTTGCAGTGAAGCAGCCTCACTAGCCGGATAAACCATTTTTGCATGACAACTATCCTAAAATGTACAAGTGTGGAGTAGCCATGTGCCAGCTTTTTTAGACTGTAAATTGCTAGAAAAACTTGTTTGTGAGTAGCTGGCCAGGCAGAACCCACAGGATTTGCTTATATACATATAGTAAGTAGAACAATACTAACCAGGCCCCACACGAACCAAATTAACCTTGTGAAATGGATACTGTATTCGAAACTAGACATGCAGAAGCAGAAGAGCTCTTCCTCAGACATAGGCAACCTTCCTCTACACAACCCTCATCAAACAATAGTCAGTCTTTAAGAAGTCTATTTGAACATCTAGAATCATTAAGTAAATTGGAATTGAATAAATGATGGGAAATCAAGAACCTCAAAATGTACTTAAAAGTCAGCAGGATCCCAAGGGGCCTCAGGATTTGCATGTTTCCTTCATTCGATAAAGAAGACAAGACAGCACTGAATGACTGGCAAGATTTATTAAATAATACATGTAAGGAAATGATGATCAGAATAATTAATCAATCTCTACAAGTAAACAAATGAACACTTAAAGAAATTGAATCAGTAAAAGACAAAATCGAAACACTCAACCTCCTGGAAATTACCTTCAAGAACTACCAGATCCTCGATGATTATTTAACTAACTATATGAAGGAGCTTAAAAACAAAAAACTAAAAACATTAATCAGGGATGAAAATGATTATAAAAACAACAGGATCTAGACGTACCAAAGGAAACATGATCTAAATGCCAGATCCAGAGATAAATACAAGACCAATTTTCAGTAAGCAAGTAATACATTGTTACCTTCCTCATCGGACACAGAAACTGCCAGCGATACAGATACACGACCTACTGAACAAGCAAGAGGAACAGAAAACTCAACTAAATCAGTACCCCCAAAACTCAAGCCTGCCCTTTTTTAGAGGAACTTCTGAGATACAGAAAGAGCTCTCGTACTTACAATCAACAAAACAGAAACATCCATTCAACTTTTGCTGCAAAACAAAATACCTCAATCCCAAGCACCTCAGAGGGAAGAGGGGAGGAAACAAGAAACATAAAATAAAATCAACAAGTGGACAAAACAAGATCACAATATTAGGGAACGGGAGGTAGACCTGATCATTAACCTCTCCAAAGTTCATGTAACACCTGCCTTAACATTAGCCTTGAGTACAGGCCTATCATTTAGTCCTGCCTATCAAGGAAACTCAAGTTGACGTCTATAAATTTTGCAGATGCCTCAAGCTTAAGAAATTCTTTGAAGAAGTCCCAAAAAGGAAAGATGCTAATTCCACAATAGCAATACATATAGTGTCAGAATTATCAGATACACTAGTTGATGACACAATTTCCCTGCTGAACATAACTGGGGAAATGGAATATACCACTGATAGATTTATAGCAGAACAAGGAATATCAACAAGGTGTGTGGGAGGACAGGTCGATGAGACCCCCTCCCCGACATACCCCACCTGTGTAAGGTCTGTGTCTCATCAGAGGCACCCCTGCCGCCTGGCTCAGGTGACGGCGTGGCTGCTGACCAACACACGGGCCCAATCGATTTGCACTGTAACAGACCATGGACTCCATTTTGAGAGCGTCAAGACTCCATTTTAGATAATAGTGACCTAAACCCCAACGAGACAGCCTGCCTGCGAATGCTGCAGCTTGGCCCCCACTCACTGTGCACAGGAAGCCATTCCCTCCCCCGGCACCTCCACCCCATGGTAGATCCGCTGAAGGACCGTTCTCACAAGCAACCAGACACAAACAAATATCAGAACAAACACTGTATCATTTACCTTCGCAGTACATCACTGTACCCGAAGTGACCTGACTAGCGGTCCAAGCCTGGAAAATAACAAACACCATCTCAATTGAACAGGCCGTGACCCAGCATCTAACCCCTAAAATTTAAGATATATGGTGTCAATACCCTCCTCTTATGAACCCCTGCCGATGTTTCCCAAATGAAGTGTTAACCACATACCAAAGGCTTACTATTCATAGGTTTGCTATGTTAATTATAACCACCTAGTGCTAACTAACGAATGCTGCTAAGTACAAAGGAAGGAGGAAAAAGCATCACCGAGAATATTTGTGTGTCATACAGTGGGACACGTTTAAATGCATGAACAAGAATGTAATGTAAATGTACTATCACCTCTGAACGTATTGCTTCTATGCTCCTGAGTACACCACCAAACCTAATTCTAACTCATGTGTTATCCAACTGCTACCGTGTGTGATTGCTAAAATGTAGTTATCCGATGTTCAGTGATGTATGAAACACTGGCAGACTTTCATAGTCGTATATGAAATAGTACATGAATGTATAGACATTAGAAATGTCTAATCACTGTAAATATTACTAATGTTATTAACCGTCTCCTCATTCTGGATAGTGTGCAGCCCAGGCACAGAGAATTGCTCATACACAGAAGGCCATCTCCCCCTCCTCCCGCCAAGGTCTGCCAGGGCTAGCTGGTGCGCGGGCAGCACAGCCTCGCCTCCCCTCATTCCGTTGGACCCGCTTCAAGTATTCATCTCCCCTTATATCCGAGGCTGCCATGGTAGGCCAAATGAAGTATTTACAACATGGTCACTGATCCAGTGGTACTCCAGCTCACCCCAAGTTAATGGGCCTTGGAGAATAGATATTCAACTCTGTACTAACATATAATAAAGTAATTCTTCACTACATCTAACAAGAACAGAATGACAGGGCAGCTCACCTCGTGCCCTCAGACCAAACACCCCAGTTTTATGACACCCGGTCAAAGGGTCAAAAGTAACAGTGCACTGATGTATTGGTGAAGCTCCCCATTGCATGTTGTTCCTCTGGTATCCTATTAATTCTTAGAGTTACATATTCTAGGATTTACAGGACAACTGGAATCGTCTAACGGATGAGTGTTTGTGTGTGCGTTGCCACAAGGGCAGAATGTTAGGGCAGCCATCTATCAACAACACTGACTGCGCCTGGCCTGGCAGCCCCACCCCGATGAGTCCAGCTGACCCATCCACCCCACGTTGGCACCCTGCTGATGTCAACCAATCCTGGAGCTGCTCTTCACTGCTGCGCCTATAGTTAGTCGACGCCACCCAATCCCCAAGACTAGGGGCCCCCTATAGTGTGTAGGACTCGTGACGTGGTTTTGTAATAAATAAGACTGTCTTTGCTATCGTCAGACAGAGCGCTGTCTGAGCCTGTAGAGTCCTTTGCATGCCCTATTTGACTAGATAAAAAACCCTTTACATTAACCCGCACTTTGCTGTGGTCTCATTCCCTCCTGGGTTGCGTCCTTTATTGCCTCTCATTGCGGGAAGGGTACTGCCTTTTGGGGGACGCTTCCTTTCAGTGGTGACCCCGAAGGCGTGATAAATTCTTTCATCGTCCCCTCTGGCACGAGAAATTCCGGGCGGCAGTGGAGACGCACGGTGTGCCCGCTCAAGAGAGCAGCCCGCCTACGGCAACTGGTACGCTTAGACGTGCACACGGAATAGGCCAAAGGGTATGGGTCCCACTCCAAAACCCCCCCTTTAGTACTGCTCGCCGGAGCCGGGGGGCGGCCGTTGAGTGTGAGGCAGCGCCGCCTGGACGGACCCAGTCCGCAGAATCTTGAATCAAGACGGGCACGTGAGTATTAAGTGCAAATGATTATAAAAGGTGAAGGGGAAGGGAGCCAGATTATATGTGGTCATTTAAGGGGTACTTTCAACTATTAATGCTACTTATATTTACTTTACTTTCCCTGCATATGGCCATTAGGACAAAAAAAGGTGAAATAAGGCAAGATAAAGATGGGAACCTAGCTCTGCAAGGGGGTAGAAGGCAGCACTGCATAGTGCTATCTCAACTAGTACTGAGAATAAGTGAACAGTGGAGAATAAAATAAAGGTGTCTGAGAAGAGGGAGACACTGTGTATACGTTAGAAACTGCCAGTGCTTAATTTGGAAAAAAAGAAGTGGCAGTGCCCAGAATATATTGGCCCCATAATGACGGGCGCGGCACCGCCCTCAGTGTGGGGGCAGCGCCACCCTCATCTCAGGCGCGCCGGCCACGCCAGTTCAGTGGTAGACCTACCTAGATCGGCCCACCACCAGCCCATCATACTGCTGCTGCTCCATGTCACATGTTTGGCGCTGCACTGGTACAGGCTAGTAGTAAATACGCAACTAAGACATGCTCCTCCTGTAACTGTGCCTCGATGCCCCCGGGCTGTGTGAGCGCTTTAAAAATGCAAATAAATAAAAAAGCATTCTGTTTCAGTCACTGTTGCATTTTATTTGCCTCTACCCCTTCTGCCCTATCTGACAGTCTGTTAAAGTACACCAAGTATTGTTAATCGGTCACCTCCAGGAAGAGCACCCTCCCTCAGACCATTCTTCAGTCACCTCATCCAGGTGTTTTGTGTAATCAATTTACTCTCAAGCCCTTATCAGTCATCACATCTCATAAATGCATCCCCCTTCACCCTTACTTCAAGCATGAGCTTGGTGTTGTATAACTTGGAAAAAGTCCTTTCTGCAAGACATTGGGCCTCATTACAACCCAGGCGTTAAGGGTTAACGCCGTCGTTAACCCTTAACGCCTGATTCCAATTTTAACGACTGCTTTTAGCAGCCGTTAAAATCCATGGCGATAAACCGCCTTGGTGCTAATTACGGCACCGTAATTTACGGTGCCGTAATTAGCGCCTTCCCCACTCCCATTATGCCCTATGGGGCAAAAATGGGAATGGGGAAGGGTAAATGGGAAATGGGGATTTACCGCCCCACTCACCTTGGAATGGGGCGGTAAATCCGCCATCCACCATGGTGTAAACTACGTTTACACCATGGTGGTAAAGTTGGTGTACTTACCGCCTGGGTAGTAATGACCCCAATTGTTGTGAAATCAACAGCCTGTGCTACTTCTGCCTTAGGCCCTCTTTCCACCTTAACACATATTAAAAAACTAAATATGTTTTGTCACCCAATATTCAGGAGCCAGAGGAGAATGCATATTCGGATACCTCCTTCCCACTGACATGTTCTTGACATACTTCACTAAACTGCGGAGTGTAACGGACACCCACCTCCCTATCTGAGGATTCCTATCTGAGGATTGCATGTGCTCTCATTCGGAGCACATGTTCGGAGCGTATTGTACCCAGGTTAAGGGGCCACATCTGGTGTATAAACCACACATCAGGATAGAAAACATGCGCTGGAATTATGTAAAAAAATGACAGCAAAAGACGGTTGAGAATTATACACAAATACTCAACTAGTGCTTTTATTTATGACAACAGATTAGTGGGCACGTGCACCATGTTTATCCCTGTCTAGTTTCCATGTGTGCATCTTTAAGCCTAGAATGGCATTTCAGAAGTTCGTCTTTGCATGGGCTTTTCTCGCGAAGAGCAGCCGGTTCGGTTTCAGCCCAATACGTGCACCGTTCCGGGTCCCCTTGCTGAAGCTCGTTTGTGAACTAATGAGGCCGATAACATTAAAAGGAAGAACGGAAACACCCAGGCAAAAATTCACAGTTCATGTTTCGCTTAGATGAATGCTATCCAGGGTCGGACTGGGGCTTACAATTGTCTCGAGTCGGGCTCGGCACCAATGAAAAAGTGGCCAAAGTTGCAAACGACAATTCATTCCATTTGTGACAGACACTAGTAGGACCATGCTGCTGCCCGTGCCCCGCCCGGTCCTGGGCTTTGCCCTGCCTTGCCTCAATCACTTAGGCTACCTTCTGTGGGGCCACCACTGCCACGGCCATGCTGAGCCTGATGATGACAAAAATAGGTGCGCGGCGCAGCGGCCCCACGGAAGGTAAGATTTTAAAAGAAAAAAACGTATATTTGGGTGGTTGGGGCCCATCACTTTCGAAGTGATGGGCCACAGTCGCCACTCAAAATAAGTTATTTCTTTTAAAACCTACCTTTCGTGGGGCGGGCCCCCAGCCACCGGCCCCACGGAAGGTCAGGTTTTCAAAGAAAAAAGTAAAAAACATACTTTTGGGCACAATCCACGGTTTCCGGCCGCCCGCGGCAGAGTCATCCGACTGAGTCTGTGGCAGCCGGCAGCCCCTGGTCACAGAAATTGGCCAGGGCCTGGCACTGACTACAGTCAGCAGCACACTGCACACAGGTCACACAGACAGAAGCCGGGCGTGGACGTGCCCTGGTGGGGTCCTGACTCCTGGGCAGTCAGGACACCACCAGGGGACCGTTCCGCCGCCCAGGCCCTGACCTGGGCCTTCCTTGCCTGATCACTTGACTGTGACAGGCTCAGGCTGCACCACACACAACAACAAGTGACTTACCTGCTTTGCCGGCTGGGACTTGGTCTCCTGTCCGGGCCTCAGGGACTCGACACCTTCACTTCACAGTAACTCGTGAAATGAAGGTGGTGCCACGCTGCCTTCTGTGGCAACAACAACACGTCACCATGTAATTTCACTGGCTCAGAAGAACAGCCAATGAAAACTGCACATTCTGTGTTACTATACAGAATGTATCAAATACTGCATAGTAACAACATAATGGTAGTTTTCGTTGGCTGTTTGTAACAGTTTGTTGTTCATTGCTATTGCTGGCCCCTCCCAAGCCCAGCCAGCCATGGCCTGCAACCTGCAAGCACGAGAGAGCTCGAGATCAGAATGACAAATCCCAATGATTTATAATCGAAGCAAAGTGAAGTGGAAGAACAAACAAAGCAATGGCACGTGCGCTGGCCCCGCATGAGTTCCGGTGCCCAAAAAAGAGCACCGGCAACCACCCCCACAAATTAAGCACTGGAAACTGCTATTTTCTTTCTTCTTCTACTTCAGTCGGGGTACCTCAAAGGTAAACAAAAGATAAAAACTTTTAAAAGATTTAGGGGCAAATCATGATCTAAGGTAAGGGGGCCATATCAGGGAGAGAAGTACAGGGCAAGGAAAAAGGGGAGGAGTAAATGTTATGTGTTGTATGTTAAAAGTATATTAAATGTCTGTCCCATGCTGCACATGCTAAGTTATCAAAGTTTCAAAGAGTTGTAAAGAGATAGGGCCTCATTACGACCCAGGCGTTAAGGGTTGACGCCGTCGTTAACCCTTAACGCCTGATTCTGATTTTAACGGCTGCTTTTAGCAGCCGTTAAAATCCATGGCGCTAACCTGCCATGATGCTAATTACGCCACCGTAATTTACGGTGGCGTAATTAGCGCCTTCCCCACTCCCATTATGCCCTATGGGGCAAAAATGGGAATGGGGAAGGGAAAATGGAAAATGGGGATTTACCGCCCCACTCACCTTGGAATGGGGCGGTAAATCCGCCATCCACCATGGTGTAAACGTAGTTTACACCATGGTGGTAAAGTTGGCGCAATTAGCGCCTGGGTCGTAATGACCCCCATAATGTTGAATTGATGACATTGCCTAGCTCTATGGTATGGTCATTGTAAGTGTGACCCGGTAAGATCTGAAGGTAGTAATATTGTGAGCAAGTACTTTTTGTATATGTCGAAGAATTGTTTAAGATAAGGGTCACACACACACACATACCTATAAGCCACAGTGTTAGACACAAAATAGTACAGAAAGGTAAACACTGAGAGTATAATATGGGGGTGGAGACACCCCTGGCCCACATTTGTAAAAATCTACCTGGTTATGCAGAACGCATAAATAAGTATCACAATCAGTGGGTAACAGAATTAAAGGGAGAAAGACTACCCAAAGTATGGCCAGAAGGGGATCATTTGATAAAAGTGTCCTAGATATGGTATCCACATGTATATTCATGAAATACAAAGGAAAACAGTTTCATAATAGAAGAGAAATATTAGACTTATGGAGGTTATTCGAGGAAGTGCCTCCACTCAAAAAGAAAGAGTCAGTACATAACCTGCCCTCCACCGTTATCACTCCCCTAACCGCACATGAAAATGGAAAGGAGGATATAGGAAAAGAAGGATCAATAGAGGTAACACAATTGTACCCACTCCTAAACAAACCAGTGCCGGCAGAAGGTTATAGTGATCCCACATATGTGCCCACCGCAGCCCCCACAGCCACCCCACGACCAACTGCACCGCCACCATATGAGTGCCTCAGACAGTGTGGGCAGGTAAACACCCCCGCAGTAGATATTGAGAAGTTAACATAGGACCTAGATTCTAGGCTCTCAATGGAAAGAGATGAGTTATCTAGAATAAGAAATATATGTGAGCAGAGTCGAACAAGTGTTGCTAGAACTGAACAAACACCTAGAGCACAGGCACTCAACGGGTCATCTGAAGAAGGGTGGAAGAAAGGGGAAATACTGTTCAGGATTCAGGAAGAGCCAACTCGAATAATAGAACTGGGGCCGCAGGAGATGTATGAAAACACAGGTGAAGAGGGAATGGCTACTGGGGGAATGGAAGAACTGTGGTGCGATATTGAGGATGAGGAACAGGAAAATGGGAGGTTCGGTGTGGCGATGGGAGGAGGATCAGGTAGAGGAGAGGACACATCTCTGGGAAGGAGAATGGAAGAGGAATGGACAGGAAGATTAAGGAATAGAATGGGAAGAATGGCAACGTTAGGAAAGAAAGGATTGAAGGTGAGTACTGGCAGAACGACAAAGAGCAAATTACAACTCCCATTGAAACATAGGGGAGATGGGAGGCTAAATTACATACCCTGGGCCCAGATGGATAAAGCCAATTTGTTAAAATCATTGCCCCCGCTATCAGGGGGGGCAAGTAAGTGGATATATGCATTTGAGAAACATACCGCGGGAGTGCCATTGGCGGTAGGTGATGTTAAAAGCTTGCTAGTGTCGGCAGTAGGTGATCAGGCAGATAGAGTGTGGGAAAAAGCTGGCTTTCCGGGAGTAACATTGGATTGTGATCGCCATGATGGAGCATCTTTTAACACAGTGCGCACAAGGATATGGGATGCACTAAGGGAAACATTTCCAGACACGCCAGATTTACAGTCAGTAATGCAGTGCACAATGAATGATGGGGAGGATGCTATGGATTTAATTTTTCTGGTGCAGGAGATGTGGAGAGCCGAGACGGGCACGCCCGGGGACCAGTCAACATCCCTATTTTACTTTATAATAAAAAGAGGGCTCCCAAAGGAGGTACAGAAAGCACTCGACAAAATATCTGGAATCAAGGCAAAGGGATGGCCGGAAATACAAAGCATAATAGTGCACCTCTGCAAAATAATAAAGGAGAGAGAAAAAGAAGTTACCCAAAAAAGGTTGGCGGATGAGGCCAAGTTAGTACAAACGAAGCTGGTGAAGGTCGCTGCAGCTGTAGCAGCACACCCCCAAGACAGGGAGGGGAAAGAGGAAGAGGGGTTTTTAGCGATACAAGGGAGGATGGCAGCAAATTGAGCAGGCAATAGGTAGCCGCAGTGGAATAGACAGGAGCAATACGGAGGACCGCAGTGGCAAGTGTGGGCCCCCCACGGAGGACGAAGTGGGTACAGGGGCCGCGGGGGGGTGGTCAAGGATACGAAGGAAATGGTGGGTATGGAGGACAAGGTCCTAGGGGGGGGGCAAGGGAACTGTTGGAATTGTGGTAGTTGGGGACATTTCTCACGAGAATGCAGAAGCAGACCAAATAATGTGTACCAAGATGATCAACAGTATGGTCACCCTCACCCGGGAAGCCCTTATGGGTTACCCATGGGATGGGTGCAAGGACAGCCAGAGCAGGGATATGTAGAGCAGCGAAGAAATCCCCCTCATAATGTACAACAGCATCCACAAAGCCGCGATCATATGCAATGCACACAGGGTAACCCCTTTGCCACGACTGCTAACAGTGCACCTGCCCCGTATGGCGGAGTGGCGGTGGTATCAGGGAATGTCTTCAGTCAAGGGGGGAACATGAGACATCCAGCATAGGACAGCCCACAGGGAGCACTTGCGTGTCCTGTTCTATCTACAACCTATAATGCAGCAGAGGAACCATTGATAGGGGCACAGATATGGAATTAACAGTTCATATTTATGGTGGACTCGGGAGCTGAAAAATCATGTTTACACGAAGGCCGGTTTCCGCTATCTAATCGTAAATTGGAGACGCAGGGGTTCTCTGGGGCTGTTGTCGAAGTTCCTTACACAGAAGATTTAGATGTCACCGTGGGGGGTAAGACAGTGAGGACACCCCTACTGTATTACAAACAGTCCCCGATTAACTTACTTGGAAGGGACCTTCTCAGTAAGCTTAATATGACTATCTCCTTCACAGAGAGAGGGATAGTTTGTTCAACCCCAGGGATCTGTCCCATGCGAGTAATGCTGGCGGTGCATGCGCGAGTAACAGTACCAGAAGTGCGCGGCATACCGGTAGATCCTGATGTGTTTATTCAAGGGCTGAATACATTGGCACAGGTAGTGCCTGAGTTGAAAAGCTAGAATGGCGGGTACCCGCGGAGTTCATCTTCCGACCAATAGCACACCCAGAGATTGTGCCAGGAACAGTGAGGTCCCTAGATCTGCATGCAGTTCAAATCTCAGCTAAAAGAATAGCCGTAATTGCAATGGATATACACGGCTGTGAATGGCGCACAGTATTGTGCATCAATGCCGACATTGCATTGCGAGACCTGTCAGATGAAGACCTTTTCTCGGATTCCGAAAGTGACGGTGAGATAATAATGGAGATAGCAATACCCTGTAACATCATGATACAAGAAAGGCAGGTGCCAGTAAAGCTGATGGCAGTGGTGGTGGCACTGCCTTCCTTCTTTGATGATGATATGAAATTAGTGCCCAGTAATTTGTGGACCACAGGCCCCCATGACGTGGGATTATTGCATGGTGTGACACCAGTTAAAATAAAACTTAAACCAGGAGCTATTTTGCCAAGGGTAAAACAGTACCCCCCTCCCGAGAAGCAGAAGAAGGCATAAAAGAGACAATCAGCGCATTACTGGCCCAAGGAATAATAGTACCCTCAAATTTGCCATGTAACACTTGCATTTACCCAATTGAAAAAGCAAAAGGTGGGGCATGGAGGATGATACAAGACCTACGCCCACTTAATGATGTCATCCAAAAAGAGTTCCCTTTGGTTCCTAATCCAGCATCTATACTATGCAGCATTCCCAAAATTGCATCACACTTCACAGTAGTGGATTTGAAAAATGCCTTCTTCTCCATCCCATTGGCCAAGGAGTGCAGGTATCTAACAGCATTTACACTGGGAGGAAAGAGATACGAACATTGCAGGTTACCCCAGGGATACTGTGAGAGCCCCAGCATATTCAACCGCATACTCCATGAAGATCTAGGAAACATGACAACAGAAAGCACAATTATTCAATGCATAGATGATTTACTCATCTGCGCAAAGAATGAGGAAGACTGCAGAAAAGACTCCACTGCTCTCTTGACATTTCTGGCCCACAAAGGCTACAAGGTCGACAGAGGAAAATTACAGTACTGCCAACGAGAAGTGTTATACTTAGGACAGCTAATCTCACAAGACGGCAAGAAGATAATACCAGACAGAGTAGCTGCCATTACAGTGTAAAATGGCCAAACACAGTTAAGGAAATGCAAACATTTCTCGGCATGTGTAACTACTGCCGAGCATGGATATTAGATTACGCAGCATACACGAGACCGTTATTGCAGGTACTCATGGAGGCCCAACGAGAGAACACAGAGATTCAATGGTCAGCAGAAATGGGTGACGCATTCACCTCACGCAAGGAACTGATCTTGAGGGCACCAGTGCTCGCAAACCCAGATTATGAACGAAATTGTACCTGTTCTCCCACTGTAAGCGGGTCCTCATGACAGCAGTATTGACACAAAAAACATCCCTGGGGCACAAGCTGCTTGCCTACTACAGTGGCACATTAGACACAGTAATGCAAGGACATTTCGCTTGTGAGCAATCTCTCGCAGCCGCAGCATTCGCCATTTAAAAAAGTGCAACAATAGTGATGGGCTGCTCTGTGACACTATTTGTGGAACACTCCCTATTCGCTATATTGGAAAGATCAAAAAGCACGTTGACAACATAACTGCTTATGAAATAATCTTGTCCAGCGCAAACATACACATTGTCCGATGTAAAACAGTAAATCCAGCAAGATTCATTACAGAACCATGCACCCTAGAAGACATGCAGGTACACGACTGTACTATTTGCACGGGGGAGGAAGGGGAAGGCCCTGTGGTAAGTGAAAATGCCCTAAACGAGGGAGAGGTATTCTTCATAGATGGGTCAGCATCAATAAACCCAGACACGGGGGAAAAACATGTGGGGGTGGCAGTTGTGAGATTGGAAGAAGGTGAGTACAAAGTGATAGTACAACATCGCCTGCCATCCCATTACTCAGCCCAAGCAGCAGAGTTTATAGCACTCATTGAAGCATTACGTGCAGCGAAAGGGTGTGCAGGCACTATTTACTCAGACTCAGCTTATATGACCACTACGGTACATGGCGGGTTAGCAAGGTGGGGACGGAGAGGGTTCCACAGAGCAGATGGGTCACACGTACAACATGCAGAGCTCCTGAAGGAACTGATTGAAGCATTAAAAGAACCCACCATGGTAGCCATAGTTAAGTGCCAGGCCCATACGTCTAACACTGACGTTATCTCTTTGGGAAACGCAGCAGCGCACGCTGCCGCCAAGGAAGCTTCCTATTTAGAAAAAGAGCGAACTGGTGAGTACCTAATACACCAACGTGTAGAGGAAGATCTCCCAGACTTCACCATCATTATAGCCTCCCCAATCTCCCTTCCCTCTCCCACACCCATCACCAAATGAACGTTCATCCCCAAATAAAGGATGCCCTACCGTAATTAAATAATCATATCACTCCAACCTCTGTTGCATCTTCTTTCCCACTCCATAGAGCTTGCCTTTGCCGACTGTAACTATGCACTACAACCCTCAATTGGCTTTACCTTGCCTGCACCCTCACCCATCCCATACCCATTGCCAGCCATGGACTGACATTGTCATCTAGCAACTAATGCCTAATGTGACTATATGGTGGGTGGAATGACCGATTCCATCATCTCCTCAGTCCCTACAGAGTCTCATTGCAACCCTGAACACAGACCTTGATACAACCAAATGTTCATATTTATCTAATGGTGTTTTCTCGCCCTGCTCTCATTCTTGAAAAATATGTATTAACTTTCAGGACATGCACTTTCAAGAATATACACTTGACTTCCTCTTCGCTCATAGCTAATGACTTTGGCTCACATTTCTCCACATAAATAACTAAAATATGAGACAGTGTCCACGTTTCTATCCACCCAGCTTCATACTACTTCCCTCCTCCGATTCCCACGTCTCCTCCCTATCCCACTTCTCCACACCTCTCTCTGAACTTCTAACCATCCTTCACTCTCGCAGACCGTGTTCTATTCTTAGTGATCTCCCACAAATGGTACAAGGATTTGTACTGTCACTGTTCCACCCTTTTCTCTCTCAGCTGGCATCTCCCCAGCCTGCTACAAAAGAGCTGCAATGTTACCTCTCCTGAAGAAACCTACTGCTGACCCAAACAATTTATCATTTTACCAACCTGTTTCTCTCCTTCCTCCTCATTCTAAAATCTGCAAGAGGCATTTTTTTAATCAGAACAGTTTCATACCCTGAGACACACTCTATTGCTGACCAACGCCAATCTGCATTAAACTCATCTAGACTGCACTTAGCTATGTCACAAATTTCCCCACCCTTGCCACCCGAACCCACCAGTCCCACCTCTCATCAGTCCTCATTCTTTTAAACCTCGTTGCTGCTTCTGATACTGTCAATCATCCATCCCATCTTCAAACCGCCTTCTTTGGTTTTAATAACACTGCACTTGAAACAGTGTCCTGTTATTACACTAACCTTTCCTTCTCTATCTTGTGGACATTCACCACCATCTTACTGATATCGCTCCCTTTAGGAATAAACCAAAGTTATTTCCTTGGTCTACTTTTCTTCACCTTTTACACCTCCTCCCTCAGAAACCCTATTTCCCATTTTATCTTCAAACACCACCACCTCCGCCTGACCTCCTTGCTCCTTTTCACATTGTTTGTTACTTTAGGTTTCTCTTTTACAGTGACCTAAAACCCTCATGGTTCAATATATGCACTTCAACTTCCTGAACATTTAGAAAAACTCTACTCATGCACTACACCACCAACCCTCTTACATTGTATGTGCACTCATGTGTACAAGTCTACTCATTGAACTATCACTCTACTCCACTGCTGCCCTTAATACATTCTTCAGCTTTGCTACTAATACCAACGTTAGCCTTCACAAATCCTCCCAACCTCACCTATTGAGCTCTGCACTATGCTTTCTCTGCCTACAGAAATGGTCATTCTTTAAATTGCTATTACTCATCTAAATATCCATGCCCAGCCATTCCCCAATCAACTTGCTAACTACATTTGAGTAAGTCTTGCTCTCCCTCTCCCCAACCTATTAGTCCCTACTACCTTCCCAGTCCCTCTCCCTTGTGGGCTCAGTTTCTCTTCTTGCTCCGCTCTACTAGACATCTCTTTTAAGCCCATATCCTTCATGGTTCATTTTAAAGCTTAGCTTAAACCTCACAAATTAGCTTAGGAAGAAGCTCTCCCATTCTACCCAGCTCACTTTCCAAACTCACTATCAAAACCCCAAATCCTTTGCAAGCCAGCACTTAGGGCTCTTCCTGTAAATTCTACACATGTTGATACAGGCCTTCTACATGGTGTGCCCTGTTCTTCTCGACCTTCCCTGCCAGACTACCTCTTTTAATTAATCAGTACTATTTATATAATTCACTAATGACATCAAAGGATGTTTGGACATTGGGAACTGGGCAGGCAGACAAGTGAGTGAGCAACCCTTCCGCTTCCAACATTCTCCAGAATAAAAAGATTGAAAAGAGAAAGAACGAGATAGAGAGTAAAAGAGAGACAGAGCGAGAGAGAGAGAGAGAGAGAGAGAGAGAGAGAGAGAGAGAGAGAGAGAGAGAGGGGTAGATTAGCGCATGGTACTCTGTGAAGGCAGGTTATGCTTGGTTTTCCATGACTCTAGAACAGAGTATATTTGCCATCATTAACTGCTCATCCAGGCCTATTGACCTACAATGAGAGAGAGTAGAGGGAGGAAAGCTCATTACACAACATTGCCTGGGATGATAGTTTGATTTTAGTGTTAAGTGTCATTGTAAGCCTAGTATTAATGTCCTTCCACTAACCTCCCAAGCAACCACAGTGCAGGAAGATGTATCAAAGGGCAGTGCATCTCCAACAGCATTCACCAGCGAGGGGGCCCAAGTTATACATCTTTTTAGAAGACAAATATGTGTGGTTGAAAATGCACTGGTGTTTACACGTGCTTCAGATTGGGGCTTCCTTTTGTGTGACCTTGACAAGTAGGAAAACCAGCTTGGTATGGGGTTTGCTTTATCCCAGTTACACCAACCTAATCCAGTTTGGAGAGGTCAAGAGAGATTTCAGGCTGCAAGAATAACAGGCATTAGCTCCCTGGAAGGGGGCACTGGCCAATCAGGAAGCTAGGTATGTGGGCTGTATTCTCTGGTATAAGCCCACTCCTCTTCCACGCTCCCCCCTCATCACTTTGCAACTTGTAGCATATCAAACATAGCACTCATACAGTTTCCTACGGGGATGCTAAAGGTGTCTAATTAAAGAGAAAAAGAAAACATACTTGTGGTGCGCCACGTCACTGCACCATAGTTTCTGAAGTCAGTTTCTTTGTTGATGACTTCATGGTCATCAATGTAGAAAACCAACTTAAGAAACTACGGCGCAGGACTACACCGCAAGGTACGTTTTCCTTTTTTTAAAAAAATTGAAAACCCGTAACACCCGTGTAGGAAACTACACGGGTGCTATTCCCAATATACACCTCGGCAGGGGGCCAACCCTGATTCGCTCCGGCGCCAGTGTTAAGAGCCCCTCGCTTTGCCCATAACTTGGGCAGCAGGGCTGCTACTGTTACGGATGCCGCAACGCCGAGGTGTATATTTCCTTTGTAAGTTTTGGAGGCACAGTTACACAAGAGTTTGGGGAACCTCTGCAGGTGATATACATGCATCTACGGATCACATGCACTTTCCTGTACAGTTTCAAAGCATCCTACGAATGAGAGATAATCGCAAATCTCTGATGCCAGCGGCACAAACTCCTGCTTTAGTCCGAGGAAAGGTTGATGGTTGTCCTGGTTGAAAATGTGTGATACTTTGTATATGCAAAAAGAGGACCATTATTTCGGAGCAGGAATGTTCTGTTCAGGGGGAGTAACTTGTTACCCCCAAAGTTGGCATAGGATGACATGTCTCTGTCTATGTTTACAGATTTGCAAAGTAAAGCATAATTAAGCCTTATAGGTCTAGCTTGAGGTATCAGAAATTATGGACCCTGAAGACCAGGTTAAAGACGGGGTTTTAACAAGGTCTTATTTAACAAGGTCATCAGGGCCCGTAACTCGCTGCACGGCTGGAGGGCGTGGTCGATAAAGCTATTATGTCCCTAATCAATTTTGCTCCTCGCACTCCATGAATACTTAAATTGGTCGCTTGAAGGCGAGTACTGTGGAAGGATTGCTTCTACAATAAGTCTCTGGGCAGTGACTGCAGGGTGGATAGCCCTTTGAGCTGCCTCTCTACTTAAAGAGGCACTCCAGTGGTGAAGCAGTGTTTTTCCTCACGCTCTGTGAATACTTACAGTGGTCATTTGAAGGTGAGTAAATGAAATGAAATGATATTTTATTTATATCGCGCTCGTACACAAGTGTTTCAGAGCGCAAAGTTTCAGAGTACTGTGGAAGGGCTGCTTCTACCATTAGGCTGTGGGCAGTGACTGCAGGGTGGATGGACCTTTGAGCTGCTTCTCTACTTAAAGAGATACTCCGGTGCTCAGCTGCACGGCAGCGACATGCGTGCCGTCAACAGTTGGTAAAGCGGTGGCAGATAAAACGGAGGTGAAAACATTTAGGGGGACTCAAGCTTTAGATCCGCGGTCTTCGAACGATGTAGCTTCACTGCTGCTAGGTGATGTTTCCTTGATGTCACACAGCTCTAGTACTCCGAGATACGGTTTGAGACACACCAGAACTTGTCTACATAAAGTAATTAAATGGCCCTTTGCTAAGATTACCGATTTATTTCCTTCAGCTGTATCTATATGTAAAGACTGGACGGGGGGTCTGTACTTCTGCTCTCTATATGGTAGAAGAGAGGCACAGAGGACCCCAGCCAATATTCTCTATTGTTGGTAGCAATGGATGAGCAATCAGGGCATAGCTTCTCAGGAGGTGATGCAGGCTGGTTCTTAAGTACAGTGTAGTGCCCAAGCCCCCACAAAGGAATGTCCAGACACTGTATTAGTTAAAAGAAAGTTTTTATATAGTTAAGGTTCAAGGTTATATACACAATCACAATAACACACTTTGTGCTCAGTAAATCTACAATGGCAAATATATACAGTTCTAAGTGGTACCACAATTATTATCAGATTTCATTAAAGTGCATCAACTGTACTCTGGTAGTTAAATGTCACTCACATCACTTAATAAAGGTAACCAACAATAGATAAAGGAGGAAAGCAGTTGGTTAGAATAATTGACAGAATACTGGCCCGTTACCCAGACAGAGTTCTGTGTGGAGATCGCCCCACTTGGGCAACCTATAAGTAAAGATATATCACAAGCCCAGTCCATATATTGTTCTATAAGTCTTATTCCCTTCTATAAGGTTTCTACCACCCCAATGTACCTGGAATAGCAGAGTTCGACGTCGGGTTGTCAACAGATCCTTCTTGAGTGGCTCTGTTTAAAGCAGAAGCCACGGATTGTCGAGATCCCTCGAAGAAAGTGAACTCGGCGTTGAGAAGGCAGCTTCGGTCCCAGCTGTGCTCGTCGATGACGATTTGAAGACGTCCTGCAAGGAGGAGGCGTGCGGGGCACCTCGATGTCGGTAGCTCAGAACCGCAAACAGTTTGTGAAGAACTGTGGCCCAGCAAGGGTGTCGAGTCGTCCGGCGTCTCTACGGTCTTTGGGTGGTGGCAAACCCACCGGCGGATGCTCCTCGGCACGTCGATTGCCTGGTCTTCTCCTGCGTGACAAGGTTGGCGGCGGTGCAGACGAGCGCGTCTATGAATCAAAAGTCTTAGACAAAGGCTCCCATCGTCGTTGTCGGCACGACGTCAAGCGGTCCCCTCTTCTGGGCAACACAGCTTCGATGGGCCTCCAGTGGTGACAGCAAACTTGCGAACCCTGGGTCGACGACGGTGGACGGAATATCCGGTGCTGGTCTTCGTTCTCCTCGGCGGTCCCAGTCTCCGGTAGGCAGCCTTTCGAGGGTCTGAATTCCAAGGCACTTTGTCGAAGGTTAGCAGTGCTCAATGGTCCCTTGGAGCACGGGAAGAGGGCGCCTAACCAGGTCCTCTCTTGGATCAGTCTTGACAGCTTTCGGCTTTTGGATTTCGGCGATGGGAGACAGCAGTCAAACTTCTTCTTCAGGCTCGGCTTTGAGATTAAGCGTCAGTTTCAGTTTCAGCTTCTGAACGATTTCTAGCAGTGATAGGCCCCTAGATATACTAGTTGATCCCCCATACATTCTGCTCGGTCACAATTAGGCAACCAATCACTCAGAAGGGCATTCAGCAGACAGTCAGCCAATCAGGCATACAGTGCATTCAGGCCATACACCTCTCTCTCAGACACTCACAACAAGAAATGTGTATTGGGACAAGTACTAAGCCATTCAACACAACACACTGCATTCATACCAGTTTTGGGCAGGGCTGTCTCAGTCATCGTGTCAAACACCAGAAATCAGACATCCACAACAAGAAGTGCATTTTGGTCGCACACTCCATTCAACCAGGTCCCACCCCCAGGGTGTATCCCCAACATACAGTCACTGGGAAGGCTCCAGCCAGTCTGGCCTGGACTTCACAACAACACCATATATGGAACTTCCACCCAACAGCCAGTCAGGGGGAAGGGACAGACTTTGGGAAAACAAGGTAACAGGCAATAGAAAGCAAGAGGCCACAGGGGCTATCTGTTTCCTATCAGGAATCAACTGATTCCAAAGGCAAGGCCTGGGTATCCCAAAATGGGGGATACTCAGAGCACCTGTCAAATTCAGCATGGAGCTTCCACCAGCCCATACCCTGCTCTGTGGGCCACACACAGGTGCCCAAAAACATACACTAGGGGCACAGGGTTGCACCCCCACCCATGAGTGCCATAAGGGTATCCCATGGGTCTGTACACCAAACCAAGAACAGGAAGAGCTGCACTGCTAGGAGTACCACATGGACTCCTGGGCAGAAAACAATACAGAAAACAAATGAAAAAGGACTACAGGACAAGGACAGAGTGGCCCTGTCCCTCCAATGCATTTCCAGCATCACACTCTGGTTTCAAAACTGAATGTTAGTTGTGACATACATTTGGCCTCCTCTTTATCATATTTGGGAAGCAAAATGACTGATATCATCGTTTCATGTTTGACAACAAATGTTCTTATTGAACCAAACATCATGTCCAACAACACATTGGTCACCACGAAAGTAATTCCTGACACATTGTGTACGCAGCCCTGGGTTCAGGACCCACATAACACTACTTTTGAAGTCTCACAAGTCTCTGCTCTTTTTCGAGTTCGTTCACTTTTATAGCCAAAGGAAAACACCTTGCTTGCAAATGCTTTTGATAATCATCATAATTGCGAAGACGTACTAGCAGAAGTCTTTTGTGCACACCTGTTCTGCCTCTACATAACTCGATGCTCTATGAGCAGAACATAACTGAGGCTAACATCTCTGATAGCAGTAAATTTCATAATCACAACAGCTCAGTAATTAATCAATCGGAAACTAGTTCTGCATCTTGCCCGCAATTCTTGGCTCTGGAGCGAATGATGACACTTCTGAACAAGCTATGTGAAATGTTACAAAGCAGGTGTTCAAATCATACCACTCTTAGCACCATTCTGGCCCAGCAGATACCCCCATGTCTAATTTCAAATGTGTCGTGTGAAAATCTACCCATGCCGGAAATTCCGCTTGTATATACACGTTTCCTGCGCGGAACAGGGAGCGAGGTTGGCCGTTGTCGTTGTCCGGGCTCCGACTTCACATCTTGAAATTGAAGATAATGCCCTTTCCAGTGATTGGCTGCTCTCTTTTGTTGTCGAGCCCTGCAATACTAATGACCTCAATGCGTCTATTGAGGCCACAAAAGAGGGGTCGCTGATCAACCTATGCACAAACAAGTGAATAAAGAAGAAAATACACTACAAGTGGCAGTGGATAAAGTCACAACAAGGTGCCCAAAGGGTTCTAAGGACTCTGGTAGGTATTGTTATCTCTGATTCATCTAATCTTGTTGTAAACTCCCATGGGCATTACAACATTAGTCCGGCTGATAGCCTGAAAGGTAGATGTTGCCGTAAAACATCCCCTAACAAACAAGCTCAAAAAAGAAAGGGGAAAAAAAGGAGGACGAAATACCTGCAACTCTGAGTCTTTTGGTGACATGCTGATTCAGAAAGCAGCTTCCAACAATAAAGACATACACCAGTTCCTTGTGCTACCCGCAGCATTGTAGACTCAACAGACTCTATTGTGCCAACATGCAGGGGATACATTCGTTGCCTGCCCTTGAGGCCTCAATCATTTTGTCTGACCTGGAGCTATAGTTTAATGAAAATACTCAGGACACCGTGCATAATGAGGCTGTGGGGACAAGCTGCGATGTTTTCCCCTGACCCTCAACTGGTGATTTTCCCACAGAACTGAGGGGTGTAGAGGGATACGTGTTTTTTGGGAGAGGTTGGACAGTCTCTCGGAAATATGGATCTGTCTCGTGCTGCTCTTAAAATGCAAAGTGTTTTTGTGGTAGACATGAATTCTACTTAAACCATTCTACCATAATGCAGTGGTTCCATGAGTTCATGCAATTGCGCTTCCTTAATAGTGATGAAATTGAGATTCTTGACTTCAGGGATGATTCCTATTATGCTTGTGTTATTGTTGGCAGTGGTTACCTTCTACACTTTGTGTAGGCCCTAGTTTATGCATTTCTTGATAATCATTGAATACTCGTGGGTTTACGCACTACTCAGAGCCACACGGTTTATTTAATAGCATTCCAAGGATCTCATTGGTGCTACTACAGGAAACCTGGATACTTGATGATCTGGAAATTGAAAGTCCCAATGTTTTCTATTAGGGGACTAAAAGGTACAACAAGGGGTTGGCCTGCTTATCAGCGATGATAATGGTCTCTCGATCACTGAGGTGCAGTATTCCACTGAGAATGTCTTAGTAAGTGTGGTTCAGCTGGTTAATGTTGATGGCTCCCCCGCCTCTTTTCTCATGTTTAATCCATAGAAACCCCCCTATTGGTAAAGCGCTTGAGGACACTCTAACAACTACTGAGACTTTACTAGAATATTATGGTGACATGCTCCCAACAGTCATAACAGGGTATTTCAATGCTAGCACACCAAGTGATGACCAGTCTCATGTCACCTCTAATAACAGCACGGGGCACCATGGTAATAATGAGGACAAAAACGGTAGGTTTTGGGCTTCTGTACTATACTCGCGAGATCTCACATTGCTAAACGGCTCTTCCACTGTTGATCACCCTGGGACGCCCATGCAAGTTACTTCAAGTAGTAATGGGATCCATGATTATTTCTTTTTAAATTATAATATGTTTCCTTATGTGATCGACATGCAAGTACTTGAAAGAACCGAAAGTGACCATGTTTCTCTATTGTTGTCCTTAAAATATTCTAATTTGGTTAATAAAAGTGAGGTAACGTGCAACTTAGAAATTAATCAGGGTTTAAATAGGCTGAGTTGGCACCAGAAAACCTCAATAAAGTTGCAGCACTGATCGACGAACATGCGGCAGACGCGATGGTCACAATTAGACCTACGTATTTCTTATAGTGCTTGCATGGCAGCTACATACATGACAGTTTTAGAGCATTTTACTAAGAACATTTTGGCTCTTATCAGTTCCAAGACCCAAGGCACTTCATCTTTTACAAATAACAACCAAAATATGGAACATCGTGAACCATTTGACCGAGACATTGCTCAGGCCAAAAAATGTCTAAGACGCGACATGCGTCATCTTGTCAACTTGTGCATGGCTCCTGGACAATAAAGAAAGGGCGTACATACAATAACTAACAAGTATAAACGGCGGCTTAGACAGTACACATATTCTGCTAATAGAGAACATTGGCAAACTCTAACACTATGCTCACATACTAATGATGTGAAATGTTTTTGGCATGTTATTAATCAATCTGATCATGCCCTGTCTATAGTCAACGGAGCCTCACACATTTCTTGGACTAGGTTCATTGTTAACACTATAGACTGTGCCTCTGGAAGTAATGTTAACATTGAAACCTGTATGAGACATGGACATAGTCCCTGCTAATGCCTGATTTGCTTAAAATTATATTGAGCATCAAGTCCTCCCGTGCACCTAGTCGGGATGGACTCTATAAACGTATACTAAAAAAAGAGAACCTATTGGTGGGCCAATATTCTGCATAAACTATTCTTGCATATTAGCAAGTCCAATACTCTTCCTTCCTCCTGGTTGGATAGTATCATCATCCCTGTCCATAAAAAGAGCCTTGTACTGAGCCGGTGAACTGTAGGATCCTAGCGATGCTGACTGTTTCCTCTAACATCTTTACACGTGTTCTGCTAGAGGTATTAAATATCTGGATGGAGTCTAATAACATCATTCCTATTAATCAGACAGGGTTTGGAAAATTCCTTAACACACTGGACAACATACCTGCCTTAGTGACTGTTATTCAACAGGCATGGCTCATTCGGATGCAATCTGTAAATGTATCCTTTGTAGATTTTAGCTCTGCGTTTGATACTGTGCAGAGAGGGCATCTGTGGCATACAATAATTGGATGGAATAGTCCGATGAGGTTACTGCGAATGATCATGGCTCTGCATAATAACACTAGAGAGCGGGTCAGACTCAATAGGCAGGGAAAGGTAACAGATTGGATACCCGCCTTTGTTGGTTTCAGGCAGGGTTGCATCCTTCCAACAACTCTTTTCAATCTGTGTCTTTTAGACCTTTCGACAGTTTTTATATCTTCTGATCCTGTCATACCTCCTAAACCTGATCTTTCTACCATCAATTGTCTTGAATAAGCTGATGACCTTGTTCTACTTGATAGTACCACAAAGGGGCTTCAGGAGCAACTATGTTTAATTTGCCAAAAGCAATGGCATCCAAATTAATGCATGTAAAGCTAAGACCATGTGTCTTCATATTCCATCTAAAAAGCCCAAAATGGGATATATATGGAGGTTAAATGACCAAACGTTCAAAACATTCCCCTGTTTAAACTATGTAGGTATACATATTTACCATATTGATGCATACTAAACCAGCAATTTCATTCAGTTAAGCTTTCTATCGAGAGCCATGTGGGTGTTCTAATAGCCATTTCTACAAACGTGATGGGTACTCTCTCCTCTAGATCCTGAAAGTTTATAAAGCCAAATTTGTCCCAAAACTTACTTATGCGGCAGACATTTTGACCCATTAATATTTTGGGAAACTGGACCTGTTTGAAGGTAAATCTCTTAAAACATTATTCAGGCTACCACTTACTGCACCGGTAGAATACATTCTGGCTGAAATCAAATTATGCAGGGTAAGCTGTATGCTATTGATAAGTCATCTTAATTACCATCATAAATATCTGACTGCCCCTGTCCCTTCACTTTTGTCATGGATTGTAAATGATTATGTGCCTTTAGATCCCTATAGGAAAGGTATGGAGCTGTTATCCATCCAGGCCAACAAATGGTCACCTTGTCTGTCTCAGATCCTTGTTAACTTGAGTCATATTCTCTATAAAACATTTTCAAGAAATGTTATTCAAGATGTTGGCTATGAACACATAATGATTGATCTGACCACCAAGTTTCTTATAACTGAATTTGGCTATTAGTGGCTGAATTACATGTCCACTCTGTCATATATTCTCTCTTTTCATAGCCATAAACTTCTCTGGGTTTATCTGAAAGTGAAATTTAACCTGGTCCATTCTTGTGAAGTCACCGGATCGCGCACTGGCATATCCAGAACAGCACGTTTATGCAGTGTATGTGGTGAGGACATTTTGGAAAGTGCCCAACATTTAATTAGCAGAGAGGCAGGACAACCAGGCCAGGGCATAGAGTGTACAGAGGGGGTGCAGGAGGAGGAGGAAGGGAGCCCAGGCAAGTTGTGCACCGATCCCCAAGGTCAGACCCTCACCCTGGAACCTCACTGACAGCAAGTTGGTCACCCTCTACCGCCTCAACAGGGAGACCATAACTCAGCTGCTCACCACAATACAGAACAACATAGGGAGCAGGATCAACATCCAGACAGCTGTGCTCCCACTGCTAAATCTAGTGTCTGTCCTACAAGTCCTTGGAACTGGCACTTTCCAGCACTCTGTGGCCATGATGCAAGGCATGGCACAGCTCACATTCTGCACAGTGTTGGCCCAGGTACTTGAAGCCCTCCTGCGGCAAGTGCAATTCCACATCTCACTACCAACTACTCCAGTCCAAGTCAATCCCATGAAGGCACAGTTCTATGCCGTTGCCCAAATGCCAAATGTGGTAGCTGCCCTGGACTGTACCCGTGTTGTGTTGGTGGCCCTTCAGGCCCATAAATCAGTGTACCATAACCGCAAGCACTACCACTCCCTGATTGTGCAGGTGACCTGCGACCCCATCCTGTACAACACCCACTTCTATGCCCGCTACCCTGGTTCCACCCACGATTCCATGGCCCTATGGAACAGCATACTGCCAGGATCCATGGAGAGGCACAGAGGACAACGGACGTGGATAGTGGCAGAGTTAAACTGTCTGCACGCATGGACTTCAAAGCACCTGACAAAGGGGGGAGATGTGAAAAACTGCACAAAGCATGACATGACAGGCAAATGCAAAAGTCGCACCTGACCACCTCCAGCACCAACGTCACAATACATCCCAGGGAGCATGCACATGGACTTACCTGGATGGAGAAGTTGATGTACACACACAGTATCAGCAATGAACACAAACTTGACTGCAGGTAACACAATGCAACATGCACAAACCAAAGCAATGCTGACAAATGGCCACATTGCATCATACAACAACCCTGAAAATACCACAGCCATGCATCGATGTGTGCCCAGCCCACAATGGCGACCCAGTGGCCCCAGAAGCTCAAGGAGGGCCCATAGGAAACCCAGCATGCCACATTTACAGGGGAAATACACTGCCACACGACAGCCATCATGTCGTCCGCACATGTCACAGACAGGCAGACAGCATACATAACATATTCTGCAAGGGAACAGGGTGCATGTGAAGCAGTAACAATGCATGATGCAAGTGACACAGCATGCACAGACATAAATAGATGCCACAAAATGAAGGCCCAAATGCATGCACAAGATGCCCATTGCCCTGATATAGTGTAAGGCCACCCCCACATTTTACACTGTGACTAATTCCCCTGCCTCCCCCCATGCAGGTGACTCCGGATACCCACAGCTGCCCTGGCTAATGACCCCTGTGTGTGATCCACAAGCACTGCAGGATATTGCCTACAACCACACTCACAGCAGGACTTGTGTGTGCATTGAGTGCACCTTTGCCCTTCTATAGGCACGTTTCCACTGCCTCAACCATACCGGTGCCCTGATGTGTGCTCCTGAGGAAGTGGGAAAAATTGTGCTTGTTTGTGCCATGCTACACAACATCTGTCTGAAGAGGAATGTTCTGCTACCCCCTGACATGGACATGCCACCCCCAAAGGATGAGAATGCAGTGCATGTGGCAGAGGCAAATGCACACATTGCTAGAGATGGCATGAGGGATGGGAGATTGCCTCACCAGGGACTGGTAGATCATTTCTTCAGACACTTCAACATGACACAAACCATGCACGACAATGTGACAATCACCTCTATCAATAAACGCGACAATGACATAATCAGGAATGTCCTTGCATTGATGAAGTTTAACAGCTTTAATGATATGAATTGCCCCAACTAAATCCCCTCCCCCGCCCCCAACCAACTCCCAGGCACACTATCCCCCTCCCTCCTCCCACCACCAACTCCCCGACACAATATCCCCCCTCCTCACATCAACAACTCCCCAACACACTATCCCCCCTCCCTCTTCCCACCACAAAGTCCCCAGCAGACTATCCCCCCTCCCTCCTCCCACTACCAACTCCCCAACACACTATCTTTCCTCACTCCTCCCACTACCAACTCCCCAGCACACTATCCCCCCTACCTCTTACAACCACAAACTCCCAAGCATGGCCATTCGGGCAATAGGTGTCTCGATGTTAATCATAACCGTGGCCTCTTTCCCCCCATGCCAGACCCTGGTGATCCTGAGGCAAAATGGCACTGGGATTGGCACCTTGGTGTGCTCTGCTGAGACTCCTCTGTGGGAGCCATCAAACTGGAAAGTATGAAGCCTGGCCCCTGGATATGTTGGTGTATCACCTCTGTGCTCTGGCGGATGGCCTCTGCAAGTGCGAGACCCCTTTGGTCATCTGCCTGACCCTCTTACCGTATACTGTCAGGGAGGCTGTACTGGCAGTTGCCTCCGTCTGCTTCCTCATCATGGCCCATCCAATCCTGCAAGTGGCTCCTTGTAGGCAGTCACGGAAGGCCTGCAGGTTTTGCGAGTGTGTGTGCCTCCCATTGCCTCCATCTCCCTCTTACTTTGCTCCATCTCCTTCAGCCTCTGCAGCACATTGCTGCCTGATGGTGTGTGATGTATGAAAGGGGGATATACTGTGGCTCTGGGTTGTTTTAAGGGATGCCATATGAAGGCATTTCAATCTCCGGCTCAGGAGTATGAGCACTCTGGCTGTGGCAAGGTCTCTCAGGGATTTGTGGCGCTGGCAGTGGTGAGGCTTCCTTGGGGTTTGTGGCCCTAATGTAGGCGGTGACACTAGGCTGATGTCCCCCTGTGTCTCCACAGTCGTCCTGCCTGGAGGGGTGGCGTTGGTGTCAGACCCTCCAGCTCCAGGAGTGGGTGCAGTGGGTCTTGCAGTGGTTTTGGTGGGCTGTGACATCATTGTGGGATTGGCCCTTCTGGGTTGCAGTGTCTCACGGTGGAACATCCGCCTCAGTGTAGCCTGTCTGAGACTTTGTGGGTGGTGGTGGCGGACATATAGGGCCTGGATGCGCCACTCCCAGATGGGCCTGCCTCCTCGTCCTCCTCTGATGCCTCTGGTGACACATGAGCGCCTGTAGGGGACACAGGAAATGTTGCCAGGCATGGCTCTCCCACGTGTGTTGGCATACAAGATACGTTTGCTATGGTACAGAGTGGGACCCCACCATTTTGTGCAGATGGGCCTGGTTGATTAGGGAAGATTGCATGTGAGAACATCATTTTGGGAATGGTTGCAGCTATGAGTGTGTGTCACATGGCCAGTTGCTCTTTGGCCTGTGTGTTGGGAGGGTGTCCATCCATGCTGGGGCAGCTAATGTATGGCTTGCATGTTTGTGGTCCTTCATGCCCCCACAAACCCTCCCTGGGTGGTATTCACCTTGTGGGGCTGATGACTCACTCCGTGGCACTGGCACGGCTCTATAGGGCACTGTTTTGCAGCCAGCAGTGTTGTGCTGTGATGTACAGTGATTGGCTGGCTAAACCCATGTCGTCGTAGGGGGACATGCACTTCCATGTGGCTTGTCTGCAATGCCAACATGGGAGAGGCTAACTGGGCCTGCAACATGCTTTTGTGACTGCAGCACGATGTTGTGGTTGTCCAGGCACTGCAATCCCGCTGGCACTGGATGCACTAGCAGGGGTCTGGTGTAGGTCACTTTCCACTTCTTCCCGCTGCTGTTACGCTCAGGGGTGCCCTTGGTGCCTTGCCCCATGGCTGCTGTTGTGGGTGGCTGATGTGCCAGCCTGTCACTTCACCCTGTTGGCATGCTCAGATTCTGGGTCTGCTGACATATGTCCCTGTCCACTGTGGCATCTTGGCTGTCATTTGTGCATGCACTTTTGCTGTGGCAACTCACCTCCTGCCTCCTGGTGGCGGCACCCACATCTTCACCTCTGACTCCCTCTATTCTCTGCATCTCTAGGACTGTGCTACAATTTTCCTTCCATGCAGTGAGGACTAGTGGTTCCACGGTGCCTCCTCCAGTCACCAGGGACTCTTGCCGGTGTTGTGACAGCAGTCCACACACCCTGACCCTCAGGTCATTCCACTTCTTGCGGTAGTTCTCTCCGTCAAGGGGTACACTTTCCAAAGCTGTCTCCTTCTGGCTGATGGCATGCCAGATGACTGTCCTGCGCTGCCCAGTGATCTTATGTTGCCTACTGCCATCCAGTCCCTCACAGTGAGCAATTACCTAAACAATGAAGACCACCAGCTCTCCCTCACTGAACTTTAGTTCTCTGAGTCCATTCTCAGGCACCTTGCCCCTGGTCCTCTCCTGAGACATTCTGGTTTGTTTCCAGGTCCGGATGGCTGCAGGAAGTGGAGATACTGAATGATTTGTGTTTGGAAAAATGGCCGCCGCCATGCTTCTCATTCCAGGGATGATGCTATTAGCGCCGTAATTTCAGCAGTAAGCCTGATTCCGGCACAGTTTCTGCCGGGCACTTTTAGCGTTACTACTGTGGTCGGGCAGACGTTCAAGCCAGGTTGTGATGTGGTGCTAATTCTGCTGCAAGACCCGGTGCTAACGCTATTTCTGCTTTGCAGGAATTGCACCAGATTACTGCCAAACTTGTGATGAGGCCCTTTGAGTTGTGCTTGCAATGTCCTTGTTGGCCCAGGCCTCCTTGTGGGTATCAGAGAATCGTCAATTTATAGCCACTTGTTAACTTGGATAACATTAGTCAAAATGATGTGTAACATTAAAAAGTTGGTATAAAAAAAACTCTCAACAATGGATGTGTAGAGAGGCAGAAGAAGAGCGTGCATGCTTTGCATGAAATAGATTTCACAGTGATTCCCTGCACTTGGCCGCAGCCCATTAATTTCGCATTCAATATTTTCTTTCAGATGAGTTATAAGTATAACCGTCACCTTGGGCGAATCCAGGCCAATCTGTCTCTTCCGTCTTAGAGCTTCAGGTAAACCAACATCTGTAAAATGATTAAGAGTGGTAGTTAAACACCAGTCCCAACATTAGCAGAACACATTATCTGAAATGCAATAACGCTGCACTGGTAAACACATTGATCCTCGCGCACACTCTCATATTTCACAGGCTTGGCTATTAGCTCTTTCCATGAAGTACAATTAACGCAGAGAAAACACTGACATTGCCGCAGCAACAGCAAGATCTGAGTCCCTATGTTTTCCAGGTGTAAACATGTGAAATTACACGTAGTAGAATGTATGCATTTTAACATGACATGCTGCTTTATCATATAACTAGTGAGCAAGTGTTATTGCAGCCTGAACAGCAATTGATCAGGCATGCGAAAAGGAAATGGCGGACTAACCCATTTCACTTTTGTGAAGTCATTACTTTGATTCTCCATATGCGCCGCATTCAGAACAGATACATTTACAGTGTTAGGATTCTGAAAAACTTGAGAAGAAAGCTCAACATGCAAACACACGTTTTTATTCTCGTTTTATTTTTGAAATAATGGCATTAATTATGTAGCCTGCAAGGCATACACTGTTGATTGCGCCTAGTGTTATAAAAGAGAGACTGGAGTATTATTCAGGCCTTGTTTTCTGTATTGTTTCTTTCAGAGTAAGATAGTGCAAAAGAACAACCCAAAAAAATAACTTCCCGGCTACATATGACTCCAGATCCCGTAATCCCCTTCTGGTCATGTGCCTCTCTGCACCAATCCCTCTAATCCTTGTCCCATAAAAGTCCTCTTTTCAAGGATCCCCCTCTTTTCTCTGCTGCACACCCCCTTCCACAAGCCAAAAATATTAGAAAACCAGTCTAATCTAGCATCACCACGATGGTGCATAGAAACAATCACATCTGAAAGCTCTGCGCTCTTGAATAGTCGAGTACCCTAGAGAACAAAAAAGAAAAAAGAACAGTACACGTTTAAGAGGGTGGAATAATACTGGCCTCCATTTCACAATAGAATGCAAGTTCTGTCATAATATTAGTAAAAATCAATAGTCCATGGCATGGTAGGGAAGCTCTTATCATGCAAGTTTAAAGTGCTGCTAACACCCCATGTGCAGCTCGCATCACAGGTTTCCAACACCATCTATAAACAAAGATACCACTTTGTTAACATCACATAGACATGGGTACTTTGGTTGCAGAGGAATGCCCCTAAGTAGATTACATACCATTGGATGTGCACCAACCAGAAAATCTTTGAGAGGGGCATGAAGCAACCATGTAGAAGAGCAGTGTACATTAATGGTACGATAGGTGAAGAATGAGTTTAAGAATGGCAAGATATTTACCACCAGAAGTACATCTTCATGAGCAAAATCCAGGTGCTTGCTATGGCTCCAGGAAACCCAAATACCACAAGCGCCTATTCAGGTCTGTTTGTTTCTAGGGAGTCCAGGCCTGGAATATGAATTGTACAGTGTCTGGCAAAACCCACTCCAATGTCCCTCTGTCCCCAATAGATGCTGCACCATGACCTTAGGGATCAAGAAAGATTCAAGGGTTGGGGCTGGCTCTTCTAATTCAGAAGAAGTTCCCTGAACACTGGCAAAATGATTGGAACATCCTAAGTCAATTCCATAGAGATTGAGAATCAAGTCGGAGCCCGTCACCATTGCAGGACCAGAGCAAGGTCTGCTCCCTGTATGTACATAAACAGAAGAGTTCTAGAAATCACCACAAAGGGGCACAACTCATAGTGAGTCCAGACGCCTCACCACAGTAAGAATGCTGACTGTTGCCATACCAAATGGATCTAGTCTCCAGCTGAAAAAACTCAGCAATCGATTGTGGAGCCTGGATGCAAAGAGGTATATCATAAAAGACTGATGTGTGTAGTTTTCAATTGCTTGGGTCCTCCAGAAATATGCAGCACCAATCAGCTACCTGATTAAATGGACCCGATAGATAATGTTTGGCAAGGTCGTAATGACCCAGTAATTGGCCTTTTCTGGGCGCCGGAAAACAATGAATACCGGCGACAGCCATGCCTGTATTACAGGCACGGCTACTGCCAGCCTCGTAATGAGGCCCAATGTCTTCACTTCAAGAGCACATTGCATTTCCATTTCCCTTAGTTTGATGTCCTGATGTTTGGTTTCAGTTTGGATCTGTAATCGTTTGAACTCTAACTCAAGTCTAATTTCTTCAAGTGACACACATTCTGGACTCAGTGATGGACCTTGCGGGGTCCCTGTGGCTAAGGTTGGGGCATAAGGGACTGTGGAGGTAAATAGGGACTCTCTTCCTGAGACTCCTCTGACTCTTCTGACTCTTCAACAATATTAGAGTTAGACTCTGAATTATCATCCTCATTATCATTTTCCACATTTCCTGGGTTAGTAGGTGTGACAGGCCAACTACCCAGACTTTGATTGTTCAACAGTCTTGCAATTAGTTCATTCTTCTTTCCTTTAACTGGGAGATTCCTGATTTTACACATTTCTTTCAAATGCTCTACTGTTAAAATGATCAGTGCTTCTTGCCTGAAGATATCCATATCTGGAAGCTTACAATTGCTTTTCTAGTGGAGTTTAGCATTGTGAAGGTTTTTAGTTGAACAAAAGCAAAGCAAATTCTTAGTGTAATAACTCTACAATATATCATCACTGCCTGCCATCAGTGTTAGTCAATGTTTGTATGCAGTAGCCTTTGAGGCACTACACACAACTCTCACCACAGGTATAGGAAACCCAACCTTTGATATAAACTTGTACTACACAGTTTTGGTAGCGTGTTGATCAGCCAGGCTTATCTCAAGAGGGGTCAATGTAAGCTGTTGGGGAGTTACACAGAGATTCACAGTGACATGTATTCAAATAAACACTTACACCCAAGCTTTCTTGAATAAACAATTATTAATTATTTATCAGTCAGTTAGAGTAAGCCTTTTTCAGAAGGGAGCAATATAGCAGTAACACTCAAATACACTTCAAAACACACACTCTTAGTTTCTAAATCAGACCTTTTTGGGATGGCCCACAGACACAAACTACACCCTGAGGTGACTTCAATTGCTAGGGTGTTAGGGACATTACTATCTCACTGTTTGCATTTAGAATGCTGTTGAAGTTGGTAAAAGTATGCAAAATGCTAGAAATCAGGGTGAGAGATCCATAGACAGCTGCCTAGTTTTGAAGCTCTTTTATTTTGCCTCCAAAACGATTTTGCACAGATGAATAAAAGTAAATATTTACATGAATTTCAATAAGCACGAAAGTATAAGGACAGACGTTTTTTTTTTTATAATGGATTTTTTATTGACATTTCTTAGACATTAACATCGGGACACAACATTGTCCCCAACTTCCCCTTCCCGCCCCCCTCCCTCCCCACCGGTATTGGTTTCTCTGCAGTTCCTACTGTCCCATGTTTGCTTCGGGCTTAGCTTGTGAACATATCTAAGATACGAATGTTATGTGGGCACCATTGGAGCATGTAATCACTTTGCAGGTATTCTATGGTGTGTCCCCAGTCTGTAGCGAATCGCTGTCTGTTCCCTTGTAGGTTATACGTTATTCTTTCCATCGTTACATATGTCCATATCCTGTGGAGCCATTCTTGCGTCGTTGGGGGGGTCTTTTGTTTCCATTTTTGTGCTATTGCCAACCAGGCCGCTATGAGGAACCCCATAAAGTTTCGTTTTTGTGTCTTGTTTAGAGTTCTATCTTTGGGATCCCACATTCCGCACATCCAAACTTCTTCTTCTAGGTTGTCCGTTCCCATGAACATTTCCTGCATCTTGTCTTTCACTTCCGTCCAGAATTGTTGTAGTTCCCGACAGTCCCACCAGATATGCCTCCAGGTGCCCACTGTGTCACATCCCCTCCAGCAGCTATCTTGGGTTGTCGGGAACATTTTGTGTAGCCTTTCCGGAGTGTAATGCCATTGGATCATCACCTTGATCCATGCTTCCTTTGTTTGAATTGCTCGCGTCCACTTGGGAATGATGTGCCACAGGTACGTCCATTGCGTGCTCGGGATTTGTTTCCCTAACATAATTTCCCATTTTTTCATGTAGTACCATGTGATGTTTTCTTCTTGGACATTGATGAATTTGTAAAGAGATGAGACGAATTTCTTTTCTCCCGTTTGGGTTAGTATATAGGTCTCAAAGGGGGTTAGGTCCCTTGTCAACGCCTTCATAATTCTGGGGGATGTGAGCCAGTGATGAATTTGCTCATACTGAAACCTGTCCTTCTCCGTGAGGGCTAGTAAGTCCTGGCAGTCCGTAAATGATCTTATCTGCCCTTTTTCAAACATGTCGCCCACTTTCGTACACTCTGAGTCCCTCCATTTCTGGAATGCGCCTTTTTCTACCCCTGGGGGGAAGTCTGGATTGTCTAAAATTGGGATGAACGGGGCCGGGTCTATCGTTAGGGTTTCTCTTTTGGTGGCTCTGTCCCAGATTTCCATAGTGGTGCTCATAACTTCACTTATATCAATGTTATGATGTCTGTGTGCTGGTCTCTTCCACAACAGGTGACGCAGGTTAGATCTCGCCACCGCTCGATCCTGTGCCATCCACCACTTATCTGACGTATCCATGATCCATTCATGTAGTACCCACAGTTGTGCCGCCTCATAGTACTTCCTGAAGTGGGGAAGTGCCATCCCCCCGTCTGATTTTTGTGCAGTAAGTGCCTGGTGTGAAATTCTCGGTGTCTTATTTTGCCATATATATTTGGTAATTGTTTTTGTGAGTGATTTAAAGAAAGATGTTGGGACCTTTATGGGGAGTGCTTGGAAGTAGTAGAGCAATCTAGGTAAGATCGTCATCTTTATAACCGTTAACCTGCCCCACCAGGACACCTTCAGGGGGTTCCATCCGCTCAGGTCTGAGACGACTTGTTCCATTAGCTTCGTGTAGTTCCCTGTGTATAGATCTCTTATTTTTGGTGTGAGGGTCACTCCTAAGTATGTTACTCCTTCCTCTGACGTCTGGAGGCGTAGCTCTTTCGTTATCCTGTGGATCTCATCCTTGTTTCCGGCCATTGTCATTACCGACGATTTCTGCTTGTTAATTTTCAGGCCCGATATTTCCCCGTAATCATCTATCAGCTGGATCAGGTGTGGAAGCGATCTGCTCGGGTCCGTGATGGTCATCATCATGTCGTCGGCGTAGGCGGCTGTTTTGTGTGTTTGTCCGCCCATTTCTATCCCCTTTATTTCTGGCGTCACTCTGATATTTTCCAATAGGGGTTCAAGAAAGATTGCATAGAGTAGGGGCGACAAGGGGCATCCCTGTTTGGTTCCCCTTCCTATTCTGATTGGATTCGATAGTTCTCGGTTGACTGCTATCCTGGCGGTCGGTGCGTTGTAGATGGCTTTGATCATGTTGATAAAGTCGTTCCCCATTCCCATTTTTTTGAGGGTCGCAAAAAGCATTGTCCATTCGACCCGATCGAATGCTTTCTCTGCATCCAACGATACTATTGCTGATGGGAGTTTCACGATGCCTGCCTTTTCGATGAGGTGTATTATTCTTCTTATGTTATCGTGGGTTTTTCTGGTGGGAATGAATCCCGCTTGTTCCTGGTGGATTAATTTGGGGAGTAGTGGCGCCAGTCGGTTCGCTAGAGCCTTCGTATAAAGTTTGGCGTCTACGTTGATTAGGGCTATTGGGCGGTATGAGCTTGGGTTTACTGGGTCTTTCCCCTTTTTATGGAAGACTAGAATCTTTGCTTCGTTCATCGATGGGGTGATGTTATTCTGTGTCCTGAAGGTATTAAATAGCGTGGTCAGATGTGGAATCAGCGTTTCCGCGTATGTTTTGTAGAAGGTTGCTGTGAATCCGTCCGGACCCGGGGCTTTGTTTTTTGGCAGGTCTCTAATTGCCTTTCTCACCTCTTCTGGTGTTATTGGCGCGTCCAGGGCTTCTTTTTCTGAAGGGGAAACTGTTGGTAGGGTGATGCCTCTGAGGAAGGCCTCCTGATCTTGCTCCTTCGGGTGTTGGGAGGAATATAGGTTCTGGTAGTAGTTCCGGAAAATTTCTTTAATGTCTTTCGTCTGAGTTTTCATTGTTCCTTGTTCATCTTTTATGGATTGTACCGTCTGTTCCTGTTTTCTGCCCTTCAGTTGTCTCGCCAGCAATTTGTCTGCTTTATTCGATTTCATTGCGTACCAGTGTTTCGTGTGCAGCAGCTGTGTTTCTGCTCTTTTTGTTCTAATCAGGTCTAATTGACTCTGTATGTGTCTATATGCTCTCTTGATCTTTCTGGAGGAGTTTTTTGTCATTTGTTCTCTTGTCTCTTCCAGTTTTATTTCCAGTTCTTCTTCCCATTTGTGTGTGATCCTATCTCTTTGCGCTTTTAGAGCTATAAAGTGCCCCCTCGTAACCGCTTTGAAGGCTTCCCATGTTGTGCTTGGGGAGATTTCCGGGGAAGTATTGTCCTCGAAGTATTCCTCAATTCTTTCTCTGATGGATTCTTTTGCCACTGGATCTTGTATCACCTCTCTGGGGAGGGTCCATCTCCATAGGTTCGATTTTTTCATGAATTTTGGGATTGTGATCCACACCGGGGCATGGTCTGAGAGTGAGATATGGCCTTTTTCGATGTCCTGTATTTCCCCCACTAGGGTCCCTGTTGCCCATATGTAATCTATTCTGGAGCTTGAGTCATGTACATGCGAGTGGTAAGTGTATCCTTTTGTCGTTCCTTTGAGTCTTCTCCAGACGTCCTCAAGGGCTAAGTTGTGCATTGCTTTCTTCAGCGCCGGCGTGGGGGACCCCTGCTGGTTGCCTTTAGGGTTTGATCGGTCTTCCGTGTTGTTCCATGCCAAGTTGAAGTCTCCGGTCAGGACTATTTCCCCCTCCGCGAAGGATTCTAATTTGTTTATTGTATCTTTGATGAATCCCTCTTGACCTGAGTTAGGCGCGTACAAGGTGGCTATAGTTAGTTGACGGTTGTCAATCTGGGCATTTGCGAATACATAGCGCCCTTCCTTGTCTGTTTGCGTCTCTTTTACTTTAACTTGTAGGTGGTTTGCGAAAGCAAGAAGTACTCCTTTCTTTTTCTCTTCATCGTTTGATTGTAGGATTACGTTGTAGCCTTTTAACTTGAACTGTCCTCTCCTTTTTTTTTGTATATGCGTTTCTTGGAGCGATATTATGTCGTATTTGTCTTTGTGGAGAAAGTGTTCTATTTTCTTGCGTTTCACTGGTGAGTTCAGACCTCTAACATTGTACGTTAGAATTTTCAGCCCCATTCCTTTAGATCTGTCTGTAGTTTCATTTTGTTTCCGCCTCGTGGGACTGTGTTGTGTGCGTTAATACCGGTGTTGGAGTTTCTCCCCCTTCGAACTTTCCCTTCCCCTTTCCCCCCATCCCTCCTCCCCTCTCCCTCCCTCTTCCCCCCAACTTTGTCCCTGAGGAGGGCTCTGGGCCCTATGGTTGCTCCGGCGTGGTGCCTTTGCTCCATGCCCTCTAACTTCTCAGGGGTAACGGTTCGCAGGGAGTCCTAAACCCTGCTTGTGTTGTGGATTCCATGGCCGGCCCCCGCCTCAGCCGCGCTCCAGATCACCCTCTGTCCTGGCTCTCTCGTCCGTTTGGTTATCGCCTTCCCCTCTTGTTGCGCCCGTCTCGTGTAGGGTGTTTCTGGAGACTTAGCGATCTTCTGGTTTCCGGGATTGGAGTCTCGTTTTCCTTTTCTCCGTTTGCCACCCCTTCAGTTGTCTCCTTTGTCTTCGGGGTTCACTATCGTTCTGCTTCTCAGATTCCTGGTCTCCCAGTATTTTAAGGCCTTCTTCGCAGGTTGTTATTCGGTGTTGTCTGTCTTCCCATGAGAATAGGAGACCGAATGGGAAAGTCCATTTATATCGAATTTGTTTTTCGGAGAGGATTTTTGTTATCTGGCTCATTTCTCTTCTTTTTCTAAGCGTTGATTGGGCGAGATCTTGGTAAAGCTGAATTTCTTTTCCGTTCATTCTTATTTGCCCCGTAGTTCTGGCCTTCCTTAGGATTTGTTCTTTTTGAGTATATCTAGTCATGGCCACTAGTACGTCTCTTGGGCGAGATCCGGGCTCTCCTGTTCTGCGGGGACCAACTCTGTGTATTCTGTCGATTTGGATGTCTTCCTCGGTTCCCTCCTGTAAGATTTCTTGGAACACTTGTTGTGCTGCCGTACGGAGGTCTTTGTCTTCAACTGTTTCCACCATATTTTTAATTCTGATGTTCGATCTTCTCGATCTGTTCTCCAAATCCTCGCACTGGGATTCCAGCTCCAGCGCCAAGCGTGCGAGTCTGTCTTGTGCTTCCGCTTGTTGTAGTGCTTCCTCGTCTATGTTTTGGACCGTCCTTTCTAAATTGTCTGTTCTCTCTTCGAGGTCTTTTATGTCTTTTTTTAATTCTTGTAATGCTTGTTTCATTTCGCCTTTCATATTGTCAAATTGCGCCTGGGTAGATGCGATGAACTGGTCCTGAAGTTCCTTGAACCAGGATTTCATATCATCCCTTGAGGCCATGTCTGCCTTTTCTATCTGTTCTGGAGGGTCGCCTCCTTTGTTTTTCTGTTTGTTCAAGCTCTTGGGGTTCTTTTTCCCTAGTCCCCAGATTTGGGTCAGGTCTTGGTCTTGCCTGGGTCCCCCTTTCTCCGCCCCCGTTGATTGTGACCCACTCTTCGTTTTGATTTTTGACATGTGTTTGGGCCTCTTCGCTTGGGTTTCTTATCAAAGTCCTCTCTTCGGATTTGACAGGGTTTTGGCTAGTTTCTGAGGTCTCTTGATTTTGGGTTTATATGTTGTCTCTTTTGAGGATCTTTGTTGGGTTTACGGTTCACTTCTGGGGCTTTCGGTCCTCCTCTTGGTTCCCTTATCGCATGTTCATTTACTGGGGATCTGTGTTTGTGGTATGCTTAGGACTTTGCGTGTTACCCCCGTGAGTCCTGCTTCGATTCCCAGTTTTAAGTTCCTTGCTGAATTAGGCTCCTCTTTCTATATGGTCCCCCTTGTGCTGCTTGTCGCTGCCCAGGTCGTTTCCCCACCCCTGGGGTACCCCGAGTGCTGTTTTAGTGCTCGGAGAGGACGGGTCTACTGATGTTCCGGAGACCCCCTGCCCCCGATCCCCTCAGACCTGTTGTGGCGCAGGGTTAAATGTCCGCTTTTTCTTCCGCTCGGGTCGTCTGGAGGGGGTGTCTCCTTCCCGCTTGCCCTCCGTCCTTCCCCCCGCCTCGTACCTTTCATCCGTTGTTGCTTCTGCGGGCCTGCCGACAATCTTTTTCCGGCTTCGGGCTTCCCGTTTTCTTTCCGGAGACTGCTTCACGCTCGGAGCGGGGGCGGTTCTCTCCGTCTGGTCCCGTTCTTCTTGCGGCTTCTTTCCTCGGGCTTGGGCTTCCCTCGATCCGCCCGATCTGCTGCTCACTGCTGGCGTCGGGCCCGGGGTCTCAGCGCGACTCCCGGCTTCGTAGTGTGGAGGGGCGGGTCCGGTCCGGCACTCGCTCTCGTTCTGCCTCCGGCGCTCGTCGAGGGAGATTATTTCCTTTTCCTCCCTGTCTGGGGGAAGACGCTTCTCAGAGGCTCGGTGGGTGCTCGAAGTGAGGTGCTTATTTGTTGCGGCCCGGGTCGGGGGACGGAGCTACGCTCACGCACGTCTGCCCGGCTCGGCCGCCATCTTGGAATCCGGACAGACGTTTTTTAACACGGGAAATACAGGTAAGTATCGACCTCTATTCTTGTCGAGGTACAATTTCCAAAGTGATGCACGAGCATACAATACAGGTAAGTGGTGACATAGGATTTTTACAGGGTGTGACCCAGGACCGTAGTTGGTCCGGGGGTACTAAGCAAGATGGTGTACACAACACTATCTATAAACACATAAACACAGGGTTTGTGCCACAAAACATCGACACTGAAGTGTTTCAGCCAAGAAGGGCTGGGTAAGAGCCCGAGGTAGTGGTGGCCTTCATCAGGATGATCACTGGTGGTGGTGCTGTCCGTAAAGGTAATCTGTGGGCGAAGGATAGCTGACAGGATCTCAGGGAGTCAATTCTCAATTAAAAAATGTATGAATAATGGTTGATTGGTGCCTAAAATAAACTAGTGATGTATTTAATGGAACAGCTTACCATCTGCTGTGGTTGCAGCGGGGACGCTGTGCAATTAGTCCTATTTGGAGTGCAGGACTTGGAATGCCATGTCAAAGGGTTGCATGGAAAGACTCGGACAAATCGGGTCAAGTCGGCCAGTAAGTAAGGCCTGGAGCCTCTAGAAGCTGTGAAAGAGAAGATTAACAAACCGTTATCTTCAACCTAGAAGTAGACTGTGTGTATTATGCAAGGTCTCAGGCACATCCTGCGTGGGATTGAGCGGGTATGGTTCGTAAGTGACCAAGGATTGAGGCACCAGTGGTGGGGGTGTCTGCCAGGTGTGGTGACATGCTCATAGCCTTATGTTAATGGGCTATCCCGTGTCATGCCCCTCATACAGCAAGGATCAGGCATGAGTGATGTATGTACTATAGGCTGGTGAGAGCAGCTGCCTATAGTGCAAGCGGCAATGCAGTATTTTAAATGTCTGCTCAGTGCTAAATGACTCAGCGGGCTGGAGGTGGCGGCTAACCGCTGACATACAGTGTCCATATCTGGTGTGCTGGAGACCAGCAGGGTTGTTCAGTGCTGCCATGGTGTTGGCCCATAAAAAAGACAGATTTAACTGTGACAGTGCACATAAATCGTCTAAGCGAAATAAGCCAGGTTATACAAAGTGTGGCCATAATGTGAGTCTGGAAGGTGCTGTTTTCCCAAAGGACCAGTTAAACTAAGGCAGTGAGTGTTCATACGGACATGGCAGGCGTGTCTGAGGTCCGTAAATAGTGCAATGTTTATGCTAGCGAGTCAGAATGCCTGTCAAATAGTTTGAAATGCCAGTGAGGCTGGTAGGGAAAGCTGGAGGTGCCCTGACCTTGCAACACAATTGAGATTGGCTGAAAAAATGAAAGCGCAATTTACCGAGCAACCTAGTTACGGCTGCACTCCTCGTGGCAATGGTTGCTAGAGAGGAATGACAATGCTAGAGTTAAAAACCCTCCCCTTGCAGGAAGTCCAAGGGTGCGAAACCACTCTTGCAATTGGTGAGAAATTTAAACCAATGGCTAATGAGCATTTTATACGTGAAAAAACGTGCATATTGCTCATGGGTGTGGGAGTGTATTGCCCCAGGTTTGGATGACAGTGGTATGTCTATGGACAAGGTAGGAAGGAACCAGGGTGGGTGCTGGGTGGGTGGAGTGGCACACATCACAGGTCAATGGTGGCGTGTCTATAAATAAGGCTGTAAGTGCCACAGGGTGAAAAGGCATCTCGCAGTGGCAAGATGCATGGTGCGGGTAGAACCAGAGCTACTAGTGGTGGACCATAGGTGGTTTGTTGGAAAACTGGCACCAACTAGTGATGGCATGGCCAGTCTGTTGGCGTCAGATGGAAATGCATATTTGAACCAAGCACAAAGAAATCCAAAAAGTGACTAGGTAGCTCACATGTAAATGTTACAATTTATGTTAGAAGCCAGAATGAACACCCATCATGAAACACAAATCGGTTGAACATCAGATTTAACAGCAACAAAAATGTGTGACTGGGTAGCTCTGATGTAAATGTTACAGTTGTGTTAATAGGTGCATGATGAAAGAGTGAACACACATCATGACACAAAATTAGTGGCTTAGTAGCTATAACACAAATGTTACAGTTGGTGTTATAGGATACATGATGACACAGGCTGGAGCCATACTGGTTGTACTATGATGACCTGGTTCTGGGTATCTCACGGCCCTAATGTGAGCATAGTGCACCTTTCGGGACCTTGGCTACTAGTTGGTCAATCCCAGAAATGTTTCCACTCTACGGTGATATTTAGGCCAGTTCTTACTGTGTCCAGTCTGTGGACCCATTTTTGTTCAAGCCTAGTGAGGGCTAAATTTATGTCTCCTCCTCTCCTTTGTTGTTGAAGTTGTTGCAGGATAGTCCAAGTGAGTTGCTCGTGGGTGTGGCCTTGTTTGCTGAAATGTTCAACTAGAGGTTTGTCTTGTATTGAGTTTCTAATACAAGAACGGTGTTCGCTTATCCCCTGCTTAATGGGTCTCATGGTTTTCCCTATGTAGATGAGGTTGCATGGACATTTTATGATGCAGAAGACGTTTTTGCTCTCACAGTTCGTGTTATTTTTCATTGTCCAGATGAAGTTTTTGTGAGTGAATGTCTTGTTGGTCTCGCTGTAGCGGCATGCAATGCACTTGCCACATGAGTAGTGTCCTACTACAGGCAGAAGGTTCCATAGGGTTGGTTGCGGTTTCTCTGGTTCCAGAAATGTGTTCCTGTTCTTCCTAAAAGCGAAAAGAGGTTTCTTGTCTAAAGTCCCTTTGTTTTTTATAAGGTGCCAATGGTTGTTAATCGTGGTCTTTATGAGGTTTCTGATGGGGTTGAAGGTAGTAACACAGACGGTCCGGTCTATGGGGTCCTTGGTGCTCGCCGTCAGGCAGATAGTGCGATCGGTGTTAGCTGCCCTTTTCCAAGCCATTATGATGGATTTTTTGGTGTAACCTCTTTAACCCACCGTGCCTTAGAGTTGTTTGGCGTGATGTTCAAACTTTTCCTTTTCTGTGCAGTTCCCAGGTATGCGAAGAAATTGTCCATATGGTAGGTTGTACTTTAGTCCTTGGGGATTGAAACTTGAGAAGTGAAGCAGGCTGTTTCTATCTGTGGGTTTCCTAAACAGTTCTGTTTTCAGTGAGTTTCCGGAGCGGTATATGTGAAGATCCAGGAAGTTTACGGCTTGGCAATCCCATTCAATGGTGAATTTTATGTGGGAGTTTCTGCGGTTTAACCATACGTGGAACTCGAGCAGAAGATCTTGGCTGCCTTCCCAGACTAAAAGAACATCATCGATGTATCATTGCCATAGTAGGATGTGGTATTTGTAAGGGTTCTCTCTCGTTGTATACATGGTAATCCTCATATTGAGCCATGTATACGTTCGCCACGTCGGGTCAAAAGTGGCCCCCATGCTGACGCCTTTGATCTGCTGGTAAATCTGATGTTCAAAGAGAAAGAAATTCTCGGTCATGGCTAGGCGAATACACTCCAAGATGAAATTGGTGGGAGTCAAGGTGGTGTCTGTTCTTACCCAGCCCTGCTTGTCCGAAACACTTCAGTGTCGATGTTTTGTGGCACAACCCCTACGTTTATGTGTTTATAGATAGTGTTGTGTACACCATCTTTTTTCACCACCGGACCAACTATGCTCCTGGGTCGCACCCTGTAAAAATCCTATGTCACCACTTACCTGTATTGTATACTTGTGCATCACTTTGGAAATTGTACCTCAACAAGAATAGTGGTCGATACTTACCTGTATTTCCCGTGTTAAAAAACGTCTGTCCTTAAACTTTCGTGCTTATCGAAAGTCATGTAAATATTTAATTTTATTTGTCTGTGCAAAATCGTTTTGGAGGCAAAATAAAATATCTTCAAAACTAGACAGCAGTCTACGGATCTCTCACCCTGATTTCCAGCATTTTGCATACAGGTAGCCTCCTGGGCATAACAGGACTCCACCAGGCACCCTTTATATACTCTTGACTTAGCACAACCCGTGGTTGTAGGGCTATTGAGAATTTAACAGTGTGCTATAAAACCACCACACTGCTACATCCAATATTATGGAAAAAGTAAACGTTGTGTCTTACACAGACGAATACTTCGGAAAGCTACTGGCCACCAATTCAGCCTTAGGAGCCGAAGGTGGTGCCATCGCACAAGGTGCGAAAAAAGATGACCTTGACACCATCCAACAGAAAAAGAAAAAATGAATCCGCATAGAGATGCATGGCACCTTCATGCTCGAGTATTTAAAAGCGGGCATTATACCAGAAGGGCTACAAGTCAAGAACATCCTCAGAGTATTCACGGACAACCCTAAGTTTAAAATCAACTTTAGTGGGGTTGGCAACAAGTGTAGCCGTGATTGGATCGTCCTTATCATCGACACGGCCCAAGAGGAATGCAAAAAGGAAGGAGAAGAACTCGCTACACTTGAAGACAAATTCATAAATGACAAAACCATCATAGAAGCCAAAAAGAAACTTGAGAAACTAGAAGAGGAGGTTGCAAAATTCAAACAAATAACTGTAGACAGAAAAGTGCAGAAATTCAGAAAAGACCTGGCAAATTACGTAGAAGAGAAGCCATACCCATACCGTAAAGATACCTTCTACAGCGACTTACAGCAACAACAACAGCAATACTTCAACAGATGAAACCATATCGTCAATTTCTTGGGCAGTTCCGGATCATCCAGTGGAAGCATTCCAAGTCCACCGGGGAGTAGTAGGACCACCGGTCCTCCACAACACCCTTTTTTTCAGAGGGGAGGAAAGAAGAGGAGACCACAACAGTCAGGCCAGTGCATGAGGACGAGGCAATGGTACTCCAACCAACCATGACAACAATACCTATCTTCAACCTCTCATCCAGAACATTGACCAACTCAGAACAGACACTGTTGCAAAGAGGATTATCGTTCGTCCCGGCCACAAAAGCGGATCCTTTCAAAACCGAGGCAGAACTCAGGAGATTTTTCCGTACTCGCAGACTCAAATATTTTTTTGAGGTATACCTACCGAACAAAAGAAACTCAGAAGACACTGGCACCGAAAACACTGAAAGGAGTCGAGACAACACGACAGGACTCAAACCTAAGTCCAATTTTGTACTTCCGCCACATACTATCCCCAGTGAATTCAACACATTTGAGAAAATAGTCACCGCTACTATCAACGCAGGCCTGACCAAAAAAGAACTTTTATCAGGAAAACCTCAACAAAGAAGAAAGGAAATCCCTTGGCAACCTTAACCTGGACCGATCTATAACAATCAAACCGGCAGATAAAGGTGGTGGCATCGTCTGTATGAATACCACAGACTACAACAAGGAATGCCTGCGCCTTTTGGCAGATACTACCTCATACAAGAAATTAAACAGGGATCCTACCATGAGACTACAAGAAGAGATCCTCAGCCTTACCAAACATGCTGAAGATCAGAGTTGGATATGCAAGGAAGAATGCCTCTTCCTCAATAAAACCCACCCTACGAGACCAGCGTTTTATATCCTCCCCAAGATCCATAAACATGCCACACAACCACCCGGGCGTCCGATTGTCTCAGCCTGTGATTCACTTTTGGAACCCTTGTCACTCTACACAGACTATTTTATGGAAACCATTTATTGGGAAGATGAAATCTTACATCAAAGACAGCACTGACACGATCAAAGTCCTACAGAATCTAAACATTTCCTCCAACTCCATCCTGGTCACCATGGACGTAGAGGCACTTTATACACAGATTCTGCCACCACTCCTCTGCACTCACTGATTGATGGTTTCCACACCACTGACCCAAGTGAATGGACCTTTCATTTTTTAGAGAGGGGCAGAATAACACAAGATGTTTGAGGGATTCCCGCTCCTTGCAACAGAAGCGGCAGGTAAAGTTTGGGTCGGTAACTCCTGCTCAAAGCCTGATGCGGTCTTTCGTTTTGTATGCATTCAGCCTGAATAACATGAATAGCCTGCATGCTTTTGAGTTTGGGAAGCGATTCATGTATGGTTGCAATACATTGTAGCTTCTCGCTTCCGCGGGGGCATCTTTCATAGCGCTAGCGAGCAGGCGCTCGCTACCTGTGTTGATCCAATTGGCGCGCCATATCTTCACTTTCGCTGCTGTCGGGTTTGAGTGGAGGGTTTGTAGACTAATGTTGTGTATTGTTAGTATATCGTCTCCCATTGAGACAAAATGTCTGGGCCGTTGTCTCCCGCATGATGAAAGATCTTGAATTGGAGGATTTCCTCTTCAGCTTTAGATTTCCGGAACAACGCTAATTGGTTCCAGCAAATCCTGGCATGCAGCGATACCAGAGCGAGTTCATACCTCATGCATGCAGTAGAGATTCCTATGGGAAGGCTTAACGCCTTGGACCAAAACATGTGCTCCAATGAAGCCCAATGTGTCGGTGGGCATCCAAAGGCATTTTCAGCGCCATATGTCAGAAAGCGGGACCACTTTTTGCTGATAAATAAAAATTTCTCAGTGGTCGTATTGAAAAGCGCCCGTATTTTTTATGGATTTCAAGGGCCTGACATGCCAGCTGGCCGCATTTCCTCTTGGACTCAGTCACCCATGGGTCATCACAGATACTCGAGTTCAAAATCATGCTTAGATATTTTACGGAGTTTGACGTCCGGAGATCAACATGATTTAGTGACCACACTTGTTTTGAACGCATTTGTTTTTGACACATTCTTAGGTTTTAAAAAACCAAAATTTCGGTCTTTGCTGGGTTGATCGTCAAGCTGTTCATGTTTACGTATTTTTGGACCGCGTCCAGTTTACGTTGGAGGCCGATCGGGGTTTGATCTAGAATTACCAGATCATCGGCATACATCAACCAGCTTATCAGCGATGAGTTGAGCTTCGGAGGGAAAGCCCTCACGGATTGAATTGCTTCTCCGATATCGAAAATGAAAAGGCTGAAAATTGCAGCTGCCAGCGGGCAACCTTGCTTCACTCCTTTGAGAGTCCTGATTTTGGCAGACAGGGTGCCCGCATGATCAAGCCGAATTGAGATTGATGTGTATGTGTGTAACTCTTTGATTGCCACAAGTAGGTCTTTCGGGCAACCCCAGATTTCCAGTTTATGCCACAGCACTTCCCGATCAATCATGTCAAATGCCATGGAAAAGTCAACAAAAGCTGCATAGACTTTCGTGTTTGTACGTATGGCTTCCATCTTCAGCAGATTTAAGATTAGCAGGTTCAGTGAGCACCCCCCATTTTCACAAAGCCTACCTGTCTTTCGTCCACTTTTTTGGCAGATTGGGCCCACTTAGTCAGTTTGTTTTGCAGCAATGATGCATAGAGTTTACCTAGAATGTCAAGCAGTGTCACTGGTCGATAGTTTTTTGGTGACGCTCTGTTCCCTTTCTTAAATATTGGCACTATTATCCCTGACTTCCATGAGGTTGGCACTTGTTTCTGCGAGTTTATTCTTGCAAAAAGGTCGAAGCACAAGTCAGCCCACAGGTCAGGAAATTGTTTGATCATGAAGTTTGATAGACCATCCGGGCCCGGGGCCCTTGAGTTCTTCGTCTTCATTATTGCCTCTCGAATTTCAGCTCTTGAAAAGTGTAAATTCCAGTCGGATTCAGTTGTTGTGTGCATATGTGGATCCAGGGTTTTGTGATATAGTTCCGTGAAATGCTGGACCCATTCAGCTTCTGTCACCTGGCATGTAAGCAGGGCCTCTTGTGGGGTTTCCATCTCATTGATTGTTCGCCAGAACTCTCCGCTGTTCTTGTTTGATAAGATCTTTAACATGGCCTCTGCGTCATTCTAGTGTAATACAAATTGATGGCTTTTGATCCAGTTTTTATATCGCTGTTTAGTTACTTTGTTTCTTTGCGTTATTTCGTCTTCTGGACCTTGATTATTTTTCCTGATTTCAGCTCGCATGGATCTTTTGCGTTGCATCACCATTAGATCAAAACAATGTTTTTTCCGGAATGACCAATTTTTCATTCTGTTATTTTTTCTTTTAAATTGCGCCAATATTGGTGCATATTCGATCTCTGACGGTATCAACTTGAATTGGGAGCACATGTTGACCACTTCGTGTTCTTCCAATCTTATTTGCAGACGATTTGATTCTGCTGAAAATTTCGATCCCCATTTTTTGCTTAGGACTCCTATTGTGTAGTGAAATTTTGCTACCAGCATTTCGTGGTCACTATTTGGCATTGCACGAATATTCAAAGATTTTATTCTCGCATGCAATGTGTCAGAGATAAAGATGTAGTCAATAGTCGAACTGGAGCTTTCACGCTGCCACGTGGGCTTCGGTGGAATGTCTCCTAGGGTACAGCCATTTAACATGTAAAGGCCTCTTGCATTCATTTCTGCTGACCAAGTTTGAGCAAGGCGACCTTTGACGGCACTCTGGGGCTTAAAGAGATCAATATTTAAGTCGCCACAGAGTATCAAGCCAGATCCACTTGATTTAACAGGCATTACGACTCACTAGCATAAACTTTGCACTATTTACGGACCTCAGACACGCCTGCCATGTCCGTATGAATGCTTACTGCCTTAGTTTAACTGGTCCTTTCGGAAAACAGCACCTTCCAGACTTGCATAATGGCCACACTTTGTATAACCTGGCTTATTTCGCTTAGACGATTTATGTGCACTGTCACAGTTAAAACTGGCTTTTTATGGGCCAACACCACGGCAGCACTGAAAAACCCTGCTGGTCTCCAGCACAACAGATATGGACACTGTATGTCAGCGGTTAGCTGCCACCTCCACCCCGCTGAGTCACTTAGCACTGAGCAGACATTTAAAATACTGCATTGCCGCTTGCACTATAGTCAGCTGCTCTCACCAGCCTATAGTTCACACAGCACTCATGCCTGATCCTTGCTGTATGAGGAGCATGACACAGAATAGCCCATTAACATAAGGCTATGACCATGTCACCACACCTGGCAGACACCCCCACCACTGGTGTCTTAATCCTTGGTCACTTACGTACCACACCCACACAATCCGACGCAGGATGTGCCTGAGACCTTGCATAATACATGCGGTCTACTTCTAGGATGAAGATAACAGTTTGTTAACCTTCTCTTTCACAGCTCCTAGAGGCTCCAGGCCGTACTTACTGGCCGACTTGACCCGATTCGTCCGAGTCTTTCCATGCAAACCTTTGACATGGCATTCCAAGTCCTGCACTCCAAATAGGACTTCTTGCACAGCGTCCCTGTTGCAACCACAGCAGATGGTAAGCTGTTCCATTAAATACACCACTAGTGTATTTTAGAAGCCAATCAGCCATTATTCATTAATTTTTTAATTGAGAATTGACTCCCTGAGATCCTGACAGCTATCCTTCCCCCACAGATTACCTTTACGGACAGCACCACCACCAGCGATCATCCTGATGAAGGCCACCACTACCTCGGGCTCTAACCCAGCCCTGCTTGGCCGAAACACTTCAGTGTCAATGTTTTGGGGCACAAACCCTGTGTTTATGTGTTTATAGATAGTGTTGTGTAGATAGTGTTGTGTACACCATCTTGCTTAGTACCCCCGGACCAACTACGGTCCTGGGTCGCACCATGTAAAAATCCTATGTCCCCACTTACCTGTATTGTATACTCGTGCATCACTTTGGAAATTGTACCTCGACAAGAATAGAGGTCGATACTTACCTGTATTTCCCGTGTTAAAAAACGTCTGTCCTTATACTTTCGTGCCTATCGAAAGTCATGTAAATATTTCATTTTATTCATCTGTGCAAAATCGTTTTGGAGGCCAAATAAAATAGCTTCAAAACTAGACAGCTGTCTATGGATCTCTCACCCTGATTTCTAGCATTCTGCATACAGGTAGCCTCCTGGCCATATCAGGACTTTGCCAGGCGCCCTTTATATACTCTTGAAGTTGGTAAAAGGAAGTTGATTTTAGAACAATAATAGACCACAAATATTCTTAATCAAGCAAATACTTTTGGATCCCCTAAGCAGAGTCATTCAGTATAATAGGCTAGGCCAAAGTCAATGGGCTAAAGTCTTATATAGGATGAAGCACTTCTGGTAAGTAGGAAAGTATTTGCACAATGTTTTTGAAGTCTTTGAAGAAAGAAGAATCAAATGTAGGGCCACAAGCTGATTAGATTTCTGAGTGGTAGAAGTCGCAAGCAACTCTCCAACGAGAGGTAAGTTCTCTCAGACTTTACAGTACCTTTGTATTGAAGAAAAAGTGCAGCAGATGACTTCTCTTCCTGTGCAGCTCTGCAGATCTCACTGTTTCTGAGCCTCAGTCGTGGGGACAAGAGGGAGGACTTCTAGGGACTCCTGCACTGCAATGGGATGGTCACCGCTCACAACCAGCAATATTTCCAACAAGTGGCACTTCGGTGTTTTAGCTCCTTGCGACTACCGTAAAAAGAAACACTGTGGTTCGTGGCAGTTGAGATGGACTTTCCTTGCTTCTGGGGTCCCGCACTCTGTTGATGGCGCTCCGGCTGGGTCAGTCCTGCTTCTTTGGAGTCCGGAGTATCTTCCTGGAGCTCTTGGCCAGTTTAACAGCAATGCACACAATCTGGTGTTCTTCTCCCTGGCTATACGGTTTCCAGAAGTAACTCTGTGGAAATTTAACCAGCTTTGGGAAGGATGTCCTGGTGGCTTACTTTGGAGTTGATTGGTCACACCAACTAAAGGGGAGAAGTTGTCCTTGCAGGGGCTTCTCTGTTGATATGAATTTGGAGTTTCAGCACCGCAGCAGGGCTTCACCGGACAAACCAATGGTCCAGGAGTTGCAGCAGGCATCCTCTTCAAGTTCTTCTAGAGTTTCTTCGTCCAGTGGTCGACTCTGCCTTGCAAGCCAAAAGCCTCGCCTTTTATTCAGTTCTATCCCATTTATTCCAGCCTAGCTGTCAGTCACCCAGCAGGGTTGCTGTCCTTGCCGGACAGTCAGCCGGCCAGTCACTACAGAGTGCAATTGGGTCTCCAAGTAGACCAAGCACAGTGAGTTGTGGGTACCTCCCTCACTTCCTGACTACCCCAGACACCCTGGAGCCAGAGGCAGGCTTTACTTGTGAATCCCACCAAAGGCAAAGCGAACAATGGGACCAAACCCGGTTTGGCATGCAGACTAAATCTCAAGAAGGACCTTTCCACAAAGAAATGGTGAAAAAGGAAGACCGGGGCCATTTTGTCAAAAAATGTCACCGTTGGGTGCTTTACTGCAGCTTCAAACGCAGCCCACGGTAAATGCACACCACGGTAGTTACAACGAAACCACTGCCACCTGCCATTCAGTGAGGAAAGGGTAACATAAAAATGTTACATGAGAAGTTAGACCAAAGGGGATACTAGGTAACCCCTCCCCATTGTAAGATAGTGTTTGCTGTGTCTAGAAAGTTACAAATGTAAGTAAAGTCAATTTAACTTTACTGCTCTGGGAAACAGTCGTTTATCCAAGACAAGGTATGTAAGCCTTTGGGCAATCTGAAAGACTTCCCTGTGCCACTGCACTGAAGGTGCTGTGTGACACAATGTAAGGATGATGCCTATGGAGATTGTTGGACTCCACAACCAAAAGAAACACAAAGTCCAGAAATCAAATGAAAATACATGAGAGAGTGGTAAAGAGGGTCTCACTCTCTCCAGGTTAAAAAAACAGGTCCTCAAAATCCAGCAAAGTTTCTGGGCGGTCTCTAAAATGGAGAGAATTAGCACATTTCTAAGAATTCTCCCTAACAATTACAACCACAAACAAATGTATCATTTTTTTTTTCATTGAAACTAGTATTCTATCATTTCTGTCAAAGGCTATTTGCACTCTTGGTTACAGCCACTACATGTAATTGTTTGCCTTTAATCATAATCTATATATTTCTCAGCCCAACCAGCATTTTGTATCATTGTGAAATGTTGCAACTAGTATGTTGTCTCATCATTTACTAAAGGTCTATATGACAGTTACAACCACAGAACATAATTCCATGCTTCCAAACATTTGTATAATTTTCCATTTGCAACTTGCTTGTCTCATTGCTCATAACATTTTGGCCCTCTTATTTAAAGCCACTCACTTTATTTTCCTTCAAAAAATAATTGCCTGATTTTTGATGATCTCTCCTCTCCTTTCCTCCCATTTTGGTCTCTTTGGCCCTCCGACCACACCCACAAAAGCCCTGCCAACTTCACACAATAACATCCGCCTGATGAACATATATCAGTTTCTGCCTTCACATCCATCTTCATTCCACCTCGCCCCCTACCTCTGACTCTACCACTGACTCTGCTCTCAGCAACCTCCATATGTCCATTATCAATACTCTTGACATTTTTGCCCCAGTCATGAGGATCCGGCTGAAACCCACCCCTAAGCATAATACCTGGTACGAATATGAACATACTGCCATGAAATGAAAGTGCAGAGCAGCCGAAAGTAAGTGGAAAACCTCTGGTGCATCCTCTCACAAACTGGCCTGTTGCCTACTCCAAAGGCAATACAGACTCTCCATCTGTGCCAAGGAAAGAGCCCACATACAGGCATGTATTTCCAGCGCATCCAACAACACAGAAAAACTATTCAGGATCTGCAGGGAACTAGCCAACCCTTTCAGTCTCATCCTCCCCTTCACAGGCTCTCTGCAATGCACTGGCAACTCACTTCTCCACAAAAACTCACCTTTGCTACTCAACGTCCCAACCCTTCCCACTCTGCCTTGCCTCCCTTGGCCCCTCGCCCTCATCCCTCTTCCCTCTCCTCGCTCGACCCTGTCACAACTGAAGAAGTACCAGAGTTGTCAGCTCCATGAAGATCACTTCTAAAAAGGTTTACCCTTGCTCATCCAGAACCATCAAGGACAACATTGGCTCTCTTGCTCCTGCACTCGCTGATTTCTGTAACCATTATTTCCCCTCCTCCCTCAAACACTCCCTTGTGTGTCCCCTCCTGAAAAAACCTTCAGCAGACCCTACCTGTTCAGTCAACTACTGTCTTATTTCCATCAACCTCTTCCTGTGGAAACTGCTGGAGGAACTGGCCTTGCCCCAGCTCAACTCACACACCGAACATGTTGGTGGTCTCCATGACCATCAATCTGGATTCTGAGCATCCAGAGACACAGAAACTGCTCTTTTGAAAACCCCTGAATAACTGCTTGCATCTCTTGACTCCAACTCCCCAGCTGTACTCATCCTACTCGATCTCTCCTCTGCCTTTGATACGGTCAACCTTTCCATCCTCTTACAAAGGCTCCACGATACCCTTGGTATCTTGGACTGGGCATTGGAATGTCTGACATCCTTCCTAACTGACCAGATGGCCCAGGTCCTCCTGGGCTCCTTCTCATCTCCTACATCCTTCTGCACCTGTGGTGTCCGCCAGTGCTCTATCCGCTCCCCTTGGCTTTTTAACATCTACACTGCTCTGCGTGCTCGCCTTATCTCCTCTTTCTCCCCCAACTTCCAGTTTTATGCTGATGACACACAACACTTTTTCAAACTTCTTGCTGACCCTGTTGTACCTTCCATCATCCCTGACTGGCTATCTGCCATCCAGTCCTGGTGAACTGCCAATGGGCTCTGCCTCAATGCCTGTAAAATTGAGTTCCTTCCAATTGAGGACCCCTTTTGCCTCCTTCTTTACCCTCACTCTGGGCTTCCGCCATGGGTTCCCCCCGACTCTGTCCTCTGTACTCTGTCCTCTGAAGCCAGAAACCTTGGAGTCATATTTGACTCCTCTCTCCCCTTCCTCCCTCACACTCAGTCCTACATTCAGTTCTTCCTTCTCAAAGGAATACTGCTGTTTCTCACTTTTCCCCAGAAGCTCAATGTTACCCGAGCCTTGGTTCTCTGTAGCCGTGTCTATTGCAAAAGCCTCCTCCTGAATCTACCTTCTTCCACGCTGCGACCCCTCCAGTTAATCCAGAATAGGGCAGCAAGACTTATCCTATGCCTTAAGCCCAGGGACTGCATCTCTCCTCCCTAAAATGGCTTCACCGGCTCCCGGTTGCTGCACGGATTCAATTAAAATCCCTCTTTATCATCCACAAGGTTGTCTGCGCCCCGGGACCTCAATATCTTCAACTTTATCACACTAAATACTCTCCTTCTAGACCTCTACATTCCTCTGGCATAAAGTCTCTGTGTCTAAAACATTTAGCTAAACAGAGTAGGTGGCTGATCACTCTCCTCCGCTGGCTCCCTCCTTTAGAACAGCCTCCCCCTCTCTCCACGCTTTGAGCAGAATTTCCTTAAATTCAGGAAACACCTCAAGACATTCCTCTCTACCTCCTCCTTCCCTTCTTCTCTCCTCTGCTAATTTGCACAGCTGCTGTGATTGGTGTCCTGGGCACTCATGCATCCTCAGGGGCCCTGACCTCCCACCCCCAATCGTCCCAGCACCTGTCGACTCTCAGCACTTGACATTGCACTCTCTCTGCCTTAGAGGTATGCACGTGCCCACCGTGGCCCCAGGCCATGTAGCACTCTCCCCACCATGCACTTTATGTTTACTAATGTGTTTCACACCCTATTACCTCCCTATATCCTATGGGCACTTTGAAACATTATTTACTTGCTGTATAGGTGCCTAACACGTGAACAATAAATAAAATAAATAAACTACTATTTTGCCACATCCCTCCCACACAGTTGGCACACTCACGGAAATTCAATGACATTCCCTGGGATAAAGAATTCTATGTTATTATTCTTTTTATTTTTGTCTCATCAGCACAGCTAGCATTTGGTCCATTTTGTCACACAAATGTGTCCCAATCGTTTACAGAAAATGAATGTTACCTCCAGCACCCATTAATTGAATAATTTTCTCTTCAGAATAATAAGGTTATTTTATCCATCAAAAAATGTTAACACCCTGGGAACCACGAAAGGTAATCTTCTACCTTTAAAGAATTCTATGCATTACCATCATAACTAGTATATTGGGTCTTATTACAAGTATGGCGGTAAGACTACAACAGCGCTGGTATCGCTACTAGCACCATTGCTACCGTACCGCCATGCTACGAGTTCTGCTCACGGGTGCCCTTGCAGCCACCAGGTCTGACCTGGTGGCCGTACCGGCATCTGCGAGCAGAACATGATGGTAGCACCGGTACTGTTATTAATAACAGTACCAGTTCTACCACCCTCCCCATTCCCATTGAGCCCTGTATGGCTTAATGGGAATGGGGATGTACTGGGCCCAGCAACCGCGACAGGGCAATTACCGGGTTCGTCTGGGCCAGAATAGCCCGGTAATTGCCCATTTGCGGGTGCCGGACCCGGATGCGAGTTTGGAGGTAGCCTTGATGGTTTTACCAGCAATGTTACCTTCATCCTCGTAATGAAGGCCATTGTCTCATTTAGCACAACCAGTTGGCACACTCGTTTACAGCCACTGCATATAATATCTTGCCTGTAAGCAATTCAATTATTTTCTTTTTGACAAAAGTATTTTGTCTGATCCATCTCAAAAAGATGTCACACTCAGTGGTAGCCAATCAATGCAATCACCTACATCCAAACACTTCTATGATTTTCTCTGCACGAGAACTATTATGTCTCATTATCTTCAGAAGATGTTACTGTCAGTGTGAGTTCATGAAATTAATCTCTGTCACACAAAAATATTATTATACATTACTACCATTTTATAATTTGCACAACAGATACAAGCACTGAATACAATATATAGCATTGTCATAATTCTATGATTATGATTCCTTTTCACAACTATAATTTAATGTATACCTTCAAAAAAGTTAGCACAGTATGCTACAATCACAGAATGTAAGCTCCTTCCTCTGAACAAAACAATGGCTTTGTCTTCACGACTAGAATTTTGACTAATTACAAATCATCCCAACATATATGTTGTCCTGTCTGCTACAGAAAAGTGGCAAAGTTGCTTTCAGCCACTGAATGTAATTGCCTGATAGCAAACAATTCTATGATTTTCTTTTCACAAGTAGTATTTTGCCACATGTGTCACAGAACATGACACACTGAGTTCCAGCCACTGAATATAATCTAATACCTACAAAGCTTCCATTATTTTCTCTCTGCAACTACTTATTTGTCTTATCAATTACAAATGTTTGCACACTCAGTGATATGTTTTTCTTTTTATAACTAGTATTTTGTCTTTTCCCTCACAACAAGTTGGTACATCTACTTACCTCCAATGAATGTATTTTTCAAACAATTTGGCACACAAATTCAGAAAACATTGTCACGCTCAGTTGCAGCATCTAAATCTGCTGTTCCCACAACAGGTATTTTATTAACATTCAAAACTAGTATTTTGTCACCCATCATTCAAAATGGCACAATCTATTATAGCCACATAACATATTTTCCTGCCACCAAACACCTCTATTATTTTGTTTTCACAACTAGAATGTTATCTTATCCATCACAAAAAGGTGGCCTACCCCACTACATCCCATAAATGAACCAACTGCTACAAAAAATATATCATTGTCTCTTTGCATCTCATATGTGTTCTTTCAGATGGGGTACCCTCACAATCGCTGTGGATTAATAGCTCCAAATAAGCTGTGGCTGTAAGTTTTGCTGCCTCCAGGTAAATTGCTTAGGAGTTGCTCTTGTGTTGGGTATATACAGGCCTTGCCTTTCTTTTACCTGTTGTTGACCACTTGTCAGAACAGGTTGTAAGCGGAATCTTAATAGGATTGTGGTGACCATTGGCTTGTTTGCACCAGCAGTTGTTAGTCTGTGGCACTGAGGCATCATAAAACGCAATGGTCAACTTAAGTTCAGGAGGAAGCCATGCCCTTTCCATCCATCATTGTGTTGGAGAGTTACAGCCCCCCCCCACTGATGCTTTGATTCAAACAATGGCAGTGTTCCTGCATATTTCGAAAGATAAGATTTGGAAATGTGATAGGAGCTATTAGAGAGACATTCCAGCACACCTCACACTGTTCTTTGCCCCAGCTGCTGAGCCATGGGAGGGTCTGCCACATATCCAAGGGATGCCTGCTCCATACAAGATCAAGTGGTGCACATTCCATTTTATTTCCAGTCATAATAGTTTTCTTTTCAAGGAGGATAGTCCATGAGGATCTCCAGAGAAACATTCCAGTCTCAGGGTTAGGTTTATTTTTCCTATACTGAAGTCTGCCTTAAAGATGTCTCACAGGGTTTGTGTTCAGCATACCCTAAATGTCTACAAAATGGATCAAATATCTCAGCTATTATGGTCAGGGTGCTTCACTATTCTCAAGATCTTGAACATTTCATTCAACCCAATTAGGGAGAGGGTGTGGACTATGAAGAGTTCTCTGGTGTTCTCAGTCGACACTCCCTCCAGTTAGCTCAGCGTTGCCACATAGGCCATGGTAGGCCAGCATTCTGCAGACAGGCATCTGCCAGCAATAAGTCTTGGTAGGTGAAAGAGGCTGTGGGGGATAGATGGAATCACCTGATTGCCTGGATTGGTTGTTCAATCATATCCCTGTCCTGCTACTCAGGAGTTGGAAAACAAGGAACCAGTTTAGATATGTTTATATGCTACTGTTGTATGATCTACCCCCATGCCTAATTAGGAATAACTTACTTTGTGAATGCAGAATATGCTAGACAGAGATGTTCTGCTTTGTATGTTCCTATGTTACCAGGGAGCTTAGGGTGGCACTGCAATACTTTTCAAATCCTTAACATTAGCATTTGGAAGTATCGCTAGACAGTTTTCAAACCTTCGCATCTTGCCAAGATGTTTAGTTATTAAGTTCTATCAATGATTCGCCTTATTGGTATGATTTCTCAGACTCCTTGTGCCTTTCTTCCAGGTCAATCTCAGTATATTTTGTTCCAGACATGTTCTCAGATTCCTTATGCCAATAGTGCAGTTATCCGACTCCCAACCATAGACCACAGTGCCAAAATGTACCTACATGGTTGTCTTTGACAAGCAAAGGCGTACCTGCTGGGGATGTTTCCATAGCTAGTGTTGAGGGTAGGTTGGTGTGGCAAATTTGTTGGATTGTACCAAACTGGGTAGGTGCTGAAGTGCCAATATCTCAAACTAGTCAGAAGTGAAATTTGCCCATTGACAGTAGACCTGTGCTATCATTCAACATACCTAGTTGCACTTGTATTGAGGCTGGGAAAGATGGTGAGTCAGACCTGCTTGCAGAACCTGCCACGGGGTTATGCCATCGTCATGCACACAATATCAATTGAAATAGTAAAGTTCAACAATAAAGTACTTGTATAAATGATTAATGTCGGCTAGCTTTTCTTTTTAAGATCCGGTCCATTGGTTACTAGATGGATACAACTCCAGGAGCTCCGATCACTGAACCACCTCTGTTGAAGTCTTGTCAGCACAACAAAAAGCGGCAATGCAGGGAACTGTGATGTCAAGGATATTATTGGGCATCATAAATGAGGGGAGCTCCGCACAAGATATGCAAGAAATTGAGACAGGTTGAAGGCCCTGTGCATGATTGTAATGGGGAAGAAATACCAGTGGAAGATGCAACTGAAGTTGACATCAAAATAGGGAAGCATTGACTGAAACAAGAGGTGGTGGCCACACACATTGAAGAGACCCCATTCATTCTTTCATTAAGAGACTATCACCCCTCATTGATGGGGTAAATAGGGTGTTGTGGTCTTTGACCAAAAAGCCCTTGAAACCTAAAAAAAGTGATGAGCCGGAGTAGCAATGCATAAGAATGCCATATCATTGCTAGATCAAAGAGAGCAGTGGAAGTGGATCACAAAAGAAGAGCAGTCATTTAAGATCCATTTGGGTCTCACAAAAAACTGGCAAACACAGGTGGACGAAAATGCATTGCAGTTTTACTAAGTGATGAAGACTGTGAATGAAGTGAGGTTTCAGAGTCAGATCAGAGAAAGTATGTTTCAACAATTGCTGAAATACACATAAAAAAGAAGGCCAGGCCTGGATACCTGTGCATGTGAATGGGCATCCAGAAATGATAGAGACAGATATGGCCCTAGACCAAGAAAGGAGTTTTATTAATGAGAATGTGTTCAAATAAATTCTTGACAGAGCAGAGATACCAAGTTTTAAAATAAACAGATCAACATCCATTCTCTTTGCCCTGTGGATACTTTGAAACACAATTTCTTGACAAATGCAAAATAAAATCAAATAAATAAATAAATGGCTCTTGTGTGCAGACTTGAGATAATTAATTGAGAGGGTACCTGTGTCAATGTGGCCACTTCCATTTATTGATCAAGGTCTTGCGCAGATCCAAGTGTCAAAAGTATTTACCGCGCTGGATCTTACAGCAGGGTATTGATGTGTGCCCCTAGCCGAAGATATACAAAATCTATTTGCCTTTTTCGTTTATTCATCTAAAGTATCAATTTAATCATACTCCTTTAGGATATATCAATGGTGGAAGTGAGTTTGGGATCTTCCTGAACAAAGCACTCCCAAATACAGCCAAGAGAGGAATTGTAATCTATGTTGATGATGCCTGATCAAAAATGAAGACACAAGTGTAATTGCAGAAAGTGCAGTGTGCTAGAACAATGGTTCATTTCCTGGGACATGAAGTGACAGAGCAAGGGTTAAACCCACAAAAGAAAAAGGTGGACCCTATCCAAAAATGAAAAGATCCCACAAATCTGAAGGGCCTAAAGGGTTTTTTAGGGATTTTGTATTTTTATTTATTTCATTTTTCATTTATAACATGCTTAATATCAGCAAGTGGTTTATAAGCGCGGGATTAGGATTCAAACCTGTGTTGAGCTGTGTTGTCTTGTTTCCAAGACAAACGTGTTGCCCCTGATCTATCCTTCCTCCCCTGACAAGTTACAACAGGAATTGTATTGATGGTGATGCCTAAATTACAAAGCCATTGACAAAACTACTAAACCAGGGGGTGCCCTGAAAATGGGGGAATGAACAATGTGAGGCAGTAGTCAAATAGAAAAAAAAACCATCTGATTTAAAGCCCCATGTTTAGCTTACCCGAAGAAGAAGCAAGATTTCTTTAAACAAAAATCAATTGAATTGTATGGTTCATAGATCAGTGTATGTCAGCAGTCCTCTATCTAAAATATGATTCAAATAACTAAACCATTGCATCTGCCAGTAAAGCATTGTCATAGGTAGAAACAAAATGTTGTGAATGTGAAAAGACACTGTTGACCACTATGTGGGCATTACAACATTTCCGCCCCATTATGCAGGGGGAGCGGGTGATTGTTCAAACAAATCATCGGCCTCTGCAATCCTTGCAGACTAAAAGGATCAGATCAGGGAACTTAGCTCAGTCAAGAATCATATCATGAACATTGGTATTGCATTGATTTCCAGTGGAAATGAGATATGGACAAAATAAAAAAGGCCCCGTTGCTCAAGTTCTGATAGACTTACATGATTGGCAGCCGTGTGTGCCACAGATGAGGCAGGGAATGTGTGTGTCAAATGTGGTGGCATCCCAACAATAAGCATGAGGCTAGGTTCCAAAAGCAGTCAAGTTGCATAATTGGCTGACATTTATATGGCAATATCCACAGCAGTAGAAAATAAATGTAAAGAAATAGTTTTAGTTACTGATTCTGATTGTGCCCGAAACACTTTTTGTGGAATACTTACAAGGGTGGAAATTCAAACATGGAAATCTGATTCAGGCCATCGATAATCTGGTTTCAGAGAATGACATGGTCATTTACTGGAGAAAGATGCAAGGCCATTTGAAAATACCAGGGGAAGACAAAGAGGGGAATGACAAAGCATATCAGTTGGATAAAATTGGGGCAGTGATGGGAGAGTTATTTCCCATTGAGCAGCTGCTTGGTGAAATCCAGGTGGCTGTGCTAACACACTCCTAATCTCAGGGAGCAGGTGATCAGCCTGTGGTGTAGTGGAGTTTTGATACGCCTGACCAGGACTTCATCAAGGCACAAAAAGAAGACCTTAGCTTAGGTCTGCTCTACAATCATTTGGCAGATGCAGAGCAAAATCCTTTACCAGAGGAGGTCTGTAAAGGGAGAGAAGAATTGAGGGTGTTGTTAAAGAATAAAAAGAGATTTCAATTGAAAGATGGTCTTTTAGTTCGAGAATCTGTGTCATGTCAAATCCAATTTGTTGTTCCTTTGTCATTTAGGGGTTCATGCTACATCCTGATCATGATGCTATAACACCAGGACAGAGGGTTCAAGGAAAATGCTGGAAATATTAAAGGAATTTGCATATTGGCCACATATGTACCAATATGTGGAGTTGAATACTCAGGGATGTCTGGTGTGTGCGTAATTTCAGCATGCCTCTCCAAGACAATGAGCGACATTGATGAAAATAGGTCTGACACTACCATGGTCAGATTTGCAGATACATTTCACTGGGCCAGACCAAAGATCAGGACAGCTAACAGGTACTTGTTAACAGTTACCTTCTTAATGTCAAAATGTTTGGTGTGCATATCAGCACCTTACTGCAGTGCGCATACAGCAGCTACTTTGCTAGTGAATCACATATTTTCTAGATTTGGTTTATATTTTATTGGATTGGTGTTGCTAATATGGGCACCTAATTATGCATACACATCGGCAATGGCTGCAGCATGCATTATTGAAGTACAATGAACAGTGAACAGAATCTATAGCATCGTTCAGGCATGGATGGCCACACACGGCCTATGCCTGAACGATGATAAAACCGAGTTTATCATCCTAGGCACCCCTACCTATATATCCAAACTCAGCCCTGATTATGCCAACTTCATTATCGATGGGAACAAAACCCAAGGATTCTACCTAGACGCCACCATAAACTTTACCAAACAAGTTAACTCTCTAGCCTCTGCCAGAGCATACAATGCAAACTTATCAGAGCAAGTAAACAATTCCTCTCTACAGACAGCTGCATTACACTTGCCAGAGCCCTGATACTATCCAAATTGGATTATTGTAATGGACTCTACATTGGGGAAAATAAACAGACCATCCACAAAATTCAAGTCCTCCAAAACAACGCCTTGAGAGCAGCACTCAAGATTAACAGAAATGAGCATATATCCTCTATAAGAAGAGAATATAAATGGCTCTCCACGGCTGATAAAATTCAACTCAAGATCACCTCCCTCACCCACAAATGCCTCAATAATAAAGCTCCACCCTACATCATGGACAGGTTATGTAAAAGAACCTCTTCCAGACCAACTAGAACAGCCAGCGCAAACTGCCTCCAAGATCCGCACTTCAAATTCTCCACTATAGGAGGAAATCGCTTCCCTGTCAAGGCTGCGCAGTTATGGAACTCCCTCCCCCATGACATCAGAGAACCTCAGCCTTTCACCAATTTTAGACAGAACCTAACTAGGTCCCTGAGAGCCAATGCCAGCTAACTACTCTAACCTGCTTGACCTGATATGTCCCACCGTACATAACTGTATATTACTATCCTACGACTATGCAGGAGCATGTACCTTGTTCCTTGACCTCTCCTTGTACATACCTGCCTACTGTAACATTGTTGATGTCTGTATTTTATCCTACTTTCATGTACTTGCAACTAGCTGAGCATATCTGTAACTAAGCTCAGCATATCTCTGTATTTTTTCCTACTTTCATGTACTTGTAACTAAGTTGAGAATATCCTTGTCTGCTTGCGCCCTGATGCCCCAGGGTATGGCGCGCCATATAAATAATAAACTAACTAACTAACTAACAATATTTTTAATGTGGTAATTTTGGATAGTAAAATAATGAATGGTACCTTATGAGAGCTTAGAGTAATGATGAACATAGAATAAATAGCTAATAGCTTATCGCTAATAATTCATGACTTAATACGTACTTGTGTTACTATCTAATATATAAAGCTGAATGTTTGTATGTGTGTATGTTTGGACGGCTATATAAATCCACACCATTCAATCCCATCCAGCACATCGGGCTGCAGCCGCAAGCAGAAATTCCTAATTTTCTGTACCTATATTATGACACTTTTCAAAAAACGGACACATTTGCAGAGCCATGCTTTCATGTCCTTGCAAAGGCTCCTTGCACGAGTATGCTGCAAATCCATCCATGTTTTATTTTTTGAAAAGTGTCAAAATGTATATACATAAAATAGTCATATATCTTAGCCCTCACTTGACAAAATCAAAATCCATTCAGGCTTTGCAGATACATTCGAGGTTTGGTACCTAATATTTCTGCAAACATGTGTGCACATTCGTCAAATGGCAAAAAAGTTGTAAGACATCTAAAAATGTTGAGACGACCCTCTAAGACCCCTGTTGATGAAATCCCACCAAGCTGTGCAAATCCATTCAATTCTGTGTCTAAAATAGCTTTGTAAACCTTTGTGCTGATTCTTCAAATGGCACCAAATGTATAAGCCTTTCAAATATTTTGGGAACCCTCCTCTACTTTTACGCCCTCTTGGCAAAACAGTACTAAACGTTGCCATTCAGGATCAGGTCTAGAATGATATTGCAAAATTTCATGCAGTTTCATTGAGTGGCGCCAAAGTCATAAGCCATCCAAAAACTGCTTTTCACCAACCCTGTAATTCAAAAATAGCCATGAATATCTGAACACGTGAACATCACAGGACTGTACCCAAACCTTTTTTTTTTTGGCTTCTTCTTATGGCCATATCCCATCTTCATTACCCCTCACCTTCCAAGAGATTGATTCATTAGTTTGACAGGTGCAATGTTGTGTTTTTTTCTAAACATATTTACTGCGACGTTTACAGACAACGGGCGCTGTCCGCGAATCCAACATGGTAGGTGTTACCAAAAAATATTATGCACCTCATGTTTTTCACCTTCCAATTATCGTGCACGTCCGATGTCTGAGGACATCACGCCACTCTCCGGACCAATCGTATGCCCGTCCATGGACCGAACAGGCAACTGAGTCCGCGGACTGCTCCCAGATATCAATATATTTTGTTTACCTACTTTTTGGCTGTTTAAAAAAATATATATTTACACCAAGCCGGGCCAAACCACTGCTAATGGCTCACATTTTGTGAAAATCCGTCCAACGGTTTGGGCTGTAGGCATGAGCAAACATGTTTTTCCATTGTGTCAACACATTTTGAGACCACATCTACAAATTTGCCCCCGCCACACAAACATCACCAAACTTTGCAGAATCAGTCTGACGGGGCCATATACTATTTTTGCAAAGTTTCCTGAGGATTCATGCAGGGGGGGCGAAGTTGTAAGCCACCCAAAAACTGCTCTTGCTATGGATTGAGTAACTTGACCATAACTACAGGGCAGCTACTGCAGGCCCTGTAATATACAAAAGGGAACATGTAGAAAATATACAGATTTATAATGTAGGAAAGATATAGGTTTATTTTTTATTAGAAATGTATATGTTGTTAGTATTTATTTCCTGGTTAAAAAAAGAAAGGGTTGCAATTAGAAATGTATATGATACTAAAATTTGCTTTCCAGGTAGTTGAAAGGGGAGTTATAAAAAAAATGATATCTTGCTTGATACTTAATCTGACTGTTTCTCTTCTGGGTTAGATTGTTAACTCATTTCCCGCACGAGTGCCCCTCCAGCCGGGTTTCGATGGAGGAGGCCCCTGGACCAGAGTCACTTGGGCCAGAGTCACCTTGACTGAAAAGGGGGAAGCAGTTGGGGAAACTGGCGAGCATAAATGAGGGACCCAGATGTAAGGGATGGAAACCTGTCTCCATGCTGTGAGGAAATTAGTGGCCTGGGCACATGCCTCTCCAGCAAACTGGTGTATTGTGCAGAATTGTTGGGCCAGATTGGATGTGATGGATATGCCACTGCCAGTTTAAAGGAGTTTTCATTTTCCATTTCTTCTCTGCAATACTTCCATGATCTTCCATGATATTCCTATTTCTTTAACCTCGGTCTATCCTTGACCTATGAACAAGTGTTGCATTTTTCTTCCTAGGAATGGACATTGCTTGAAAAATAGTCCTAGATATGGACATGTATTTCCACTTATGCCTAGGTATGGACATGTATTGACATTTATCCCTTGACATTTATTGACTGTATGGACAATTATTGTTCATTTTTTAAATCTGCGGTCAACTATCATATTTATTTTTAGATGGACTTGGTTACTGCGATTTTTAACAGACCACATACTCTAATTTATGAATAAATAGCTTATTGTTAAGCTTCTTAAAAAGGGTGCTAAATGAACAATACATAGAATTTAAAAAAGGTGCTAAAGAAAAGGTGCTTTTGAAAAACAGGAACCAAAAACCTATTTGCAAAACATATGTGCAAAACGCATACTCACATGTGTAATGCCATGGAAATGTGTGAATGGTCGGTTCTATAGTCATTTTTTGCTAATTTTAAGTCACAAAGAACGTATGTTCTCATATATGATCACGTTGTGTCCGAGGATCACGTGGGCTGGTGAAGCGATGCAAGGACTCATGTTTATGTAGAGGACTGTGTTTCTTCAGGTCCCCTTAGAAACAAAGGGGAGATGATGTATGGATAATTAGGACAAACATTTCAACAGTGCACTCATTTTAGCGGCACCACTGACATTCATAGGGGTAATGTGCACACCATGCACAAATGATGTTAATGTTGCATCACATGCCAAGTGTGTGACTTAGTAATGATGTGAGACATTGAAGGTGAACTAAAGAAGGGGTGAATTAGAATATAGTTTAGTACAGTGTAGTGTTGGGTGCTAACAACTAACATGATTAAACACACTAACACCACTAATGACTAATCTTAACAAGACTAATACTACTAATTATGAGTAATTAGACCATAGTCCACACTGCAGCTGTGCGTGCAGGAGCATTCCTCGACATGAGGTTGTTTGTTTGTTTTGTTTGTTTTGTTTATTTATTTGTAATGTGCACCAGACCCGGGGGTATCAGGGCGCAGAATACAGGAGGTACAAGAATACTTTCAGCTTGATGTTACAGAAGTTAATGGAGCAGAAGAGGTGTACAGCAATTCCCCAGTCAGGTGCAATTAGGGAACTATGGATAAGACATAGACATCAGAGAGCAAGCAGTAAGTCATTAGGCAATTTACATTATTAATGTACAATATATTTGAAGGTTTTAATACATAAAAAGAGCGATCAGACAGTAATTACATAATTTACAGTGAGACAAAACAACATGTTTGAAGGAGCTATAGGGTGATACTAAGATGCATGCAGGGGAGGGACAAGCATAGTGAGCCATTTGGTGGTATTATATCTGAGTTTAAGGAAGGTTTGACCCTCCCTCATAGGGAGGGGAAGGAGTTCATAGCTTCGCTGCCTTGACCAGGAAGCTGCTCCCACCAGCTTTTGAAAGTTTAAATCTCGGTACGACTAGGCAGTTTGAGTTAGCAGTCCTGGTAGGTTGAGAGTGCAATGAGACAGCAGAATGTATTTTTGCAAAGACAGCTTCTTTTATCGGACAGAAACACAGATGATGTCAGGATGCTATGTCTTGTCGCGCCTAGAAACACTTTTATGCAGGCGCTTTATAAATGCCTCATCCTATCTTATCATAACATATGTAGCACATTTTATCCTGGCTGGAGAAGAGTGCTATACAAGGGTCACTGAAGACGGATAATCACAAGAACTGGAAAGTTACTGGGAGTGGGCTAAAGATGGGTGGTATTCATCTAGAAACAGTATTAATGACATCACGATTTATGCAGGAATGAGTGAAAAATGAGTAAAGGTTCTGTAGGAAGATATAGGAAAAGGGGAGGTGAAGAGAGAAGGGCACATAAGCCAGAGGAGGATGAAATAATGGGGTTATCCAGAAAACGATGGCGTAGAGGAGCATGAGAGAGGGGAAAAGAAAGAAAACATGAAATAAATTGGAGTTCTGGTGTCACTGTGCGGTGAGACGGCAGGTTTTCTGACCTGGGCTGCAGAAGGAGGGGTGACCTCACTGGCCATCGGCATGCAGCTGGGAGTGGAAGAGATTGTGCACGTGAGACGTGATGCATCCATCTTTCAGGCTGAATCCCCACCTAATGGGGCTCTTAGTAAGTATGAGTTTAAAACAAGAAGAATGAATGAAACAATTAATTAGATTAGCGCCTGGCCTGATTTGGAAAGTGCCAAATCAGAATAAAATAAATACAAGGGGACACAAACACATTTGTTCTTACGTACTGAACAGCTGCTGTGTTCTCCCATGCAAAAAGATAGATTAATGAGAAAGGGGTGTTCCGCAGAATCATTAAAGGCTTCTTGTTTTACTTCCAAGGTTACAAATCAAACAAACACACGTCTTCTGCCAAGTGCTATTGTATAAATCATTTTGCTTGAAGAAAATAGATATCATTGCCTAGCATGGGTGTGTATGACATGTAAAGGATAGAGTTGTTTTGTTTCCTAATGGTAAAATGTGAAATTGCATATTGTGTTTTCCTTTCTCTAAGAATAAGATACTAAAGGGTGGTCTGAGATTGTGTTGCCTTACACACAATATTTATCTCCCAAGGCAAAGGTTTCTTTCTTTTTCTTATGCACATTTTCAATGTGACGGTAACTACTTTCTCTGCATATTTTCATGGTGTGCTGAAAGTTTAGAAAGTGCTTCAGGGCATAGCTGTAGAAACTGTGTGTGTGTTTACTATTACAAAAGGCACATCTAGGCAGATGTTTTCCTAATGTTTACTCATATGTTGTGCATGTAAAAGTCTCATTGTGAGCTGGAGTTTTCAAGTGAGCATATAAAGGTACATGTTACAAAAGTCTGTTTCGTGGTCTATTTTTTTGTGATAATGTTTATTTGGTGATGAGTATTCCAAATGTGAAATTTAGTGTGCTTGGCATTATACTAACTTTGCTACCTCGCTAGCCAAGGGACCCATATGAAAAAAGAATATATATATAATCATGAGCTAGTTACCCATACTTTAGATATTTCCCAAAAGGACCCAGACAAGCATGAATTTACATAACATGCACACATTACATACCTCCAAGAGACCTGGAAATCAGAACCAGTTCACAGCTCACTGTTTTGTCCAGCTGTAAAAGGCTCAAAAGGTAAACCAAAGGGTGGTGAGTCTCTTAATATAGATAACCTCAAACTTGGATGCAGAATATTGGTATTCGGTATTGACATTTCCTTCTGTAGATTTGTTGTGGGTGACTGTTGTTATCAAAAAGGGTTATACTTTGCACTTAAGGAATGTTTATTTTAGGATGAACTCAGAGGCCATAAATGCACTTGACTTGGCAATTGATAATCTATTGAACACATATTTGGGGCCAATCCCGATCACATCAGCATTGTTGGTGATCTAAATTGTACGTTTGAACTCCTGAACACCTGTGAAGACCTATTCTCTAACCTGGACTCTAACGCTCCCTCCGTTCTGATCCTCCTTGATCTTTCCTCTGCATTTGACAAAGTCAACCACTCCATTCTCATAAACCGTCTCCATTGTACCCTTGGTATCATAGAAAGGGCACTACTGTGGCTGAACTCCTTCCTTTCAAACAGACCCTCCCAAGTACAAATTAGTCCTTTTCGCTCCTCCATCTCACACTGTAACTGTGGTGTCCCTCAGGGCTCCATCCTATCACCATGACTCTTCAACATCTATCTCACACCTCAGACCCACCTGATCTCCACCTTCTCCCCTCATTCCCAGTGTTATGGAGATGACACACAGATGTCCTTTAAGCTGCCATCCTCTTCCTACTCTCCTTCCTCTCTCAAACCTGACTGCCTGACTGCTATTCAGGCATAGTGCTCTGCTAACTATCTCTGCCTTAATGCCAGTAAGCCTGAGATCCCTTTCATGGGACGCCTGCTCCTTGCTCCCCCACTACTCTCTGTTCACCCTCATTGGGGCCCGTTCCCACAACCTTCCAGTGAGCAAAAAACCTTGGGGTTATCCTTGTCTCCTCTCTCTCTTTCTCTCCACACATTGCAGACCTTGCCAAGAAGTCCAATTTTCAACTCCACCTCCTTAGAGGCATTTTACCTTTTCCCACCTTCCCCCAGAAAGTCCTTTCCAGGCTGTGAGACTTATCCTTGGCCTCAAGCCCAGGGACCACATCTATCAGCGTGGTGGGGGGTCAGAGGAAAAAACAACAGCAAAGGGTCATACTAAGCCTTGTGACATTCTGACTATGCAAGTGCAGTGACAAAAGTGCAAGGGGAAGGCGAAAGAACAGGATGGAAGGGATGGGATGAGGCATCAGGGTCACGGGGGAAGTGCAGGCGGTTGGGGCCCAAGGGGCTGAGCAAGTGCTAATGGGGGGCACAGAGGGCTAGTGCCAGGGGAGAACAAGGAGAAAGGGAAAAACAGTGTGATGGATGGGGTGGACCAGATCCTGGTTAGTCAGGGAAGGGTGCCCAAAGGCAAGTGGTGGTTATGAGTTCTGGGTTATACTGGATGAGGCAGCCATGGCACCTGTAAGTCTCATGTGGGACTAGGCACCAGTTGCAGTGTCAGGGGGATCATTAGCATGAGAGGGGGAGAGGGAAGGAGGAGGAAAAAAAGGAAAGTCTTTAGGAATTTATGGAAATTAAGGAGATCCAGCTCAAGTCTGAGGGGGGCAGGGAGTTCATTCCAGAGGGAAGCTCCTGCTGAAGAAAGATATCTACCTCCCACTCTATTTACACTTCTAGCACCAGTCTCTATATCAACTGGTATGTTACAATATAAAAAACAAACTAAACAAATATCATCTCAAAGATGGTACACGCTTGATCAGGACATGGTTCTGCATAGACTTTAGTCTGAGTTGCTGCCAGTTTTAAAATAATTTGGGCTCACCTTGTTGGCATTATTTAATAAGATGATTTCTATTGCTAAATCTTTCTTTTCCAAACCCTCTGTTGGATCATAATCATATAATAACCCTGCATGTTTCCACAAGCAGTGCAGGTTAGCTAAGCAAATGCTCAGATGGATGTAAAATGGGCAAACTACAAAGAGTTGCTCAATGAAAAGATATTTGGGCACCTATATTAACTAAATTGTTCAATGAAGTAAACACAGCTAAAATGAGTCTGAGAAGCTGGCAAGTGGCAGTCATAGTTTCAATTTACAAAGAAGGGAGCCGGGATGATCCCCAAAATGATCAGCGCATTTCACTCCTAGGCTCTTTGTCAAAGCTATATGCTAGGGTAATACTTTTGAAACTTGAAGAATTGTATGAGGCAAATAAAATCTTGTCTCCAACTTAAACTGGCTTCTGGACATTTATGTCTACAATATATCAGGTTTTTATGCATAAAATGCTCATAAACAAATAAGTTGTTTTTAAAAAACACCTTTTTGTAGTTTTCGTAGACCTACAAATGGCGTTTGACTCTGTCCCCAGAACTCAGCTTTGGGCCCTCCTAGCTGATTTGGCTATTTTGGGTGGGTAATTGATGCAATACATTTATTATACTCCAGTAATGTTGCACTGCTCCACTGGGGTGCATCAGGTGAATGCACCAAACCATTTAATATCAACAGAGGAGTCAAACAGGGATGTGTGTTTGCTCCTGTGTTGTTTTCAATGTTATTGCAGTCCACCTGAATAACATTGAAGGATATGTCCCTAAACTAGGGAAAGAAAAATGGCCAATACTCTTTTTCACAGATGATGCAGTCTTGACATCGAAAACCCGATCTAGTTTCCAACAACTATTTAAAATTAAAATCATGTCCTTATCTGAAAACTAACTCTCCAGACGATTTCATTGGTCTTACATTTAAATGAGAAGATTATAGGGAAGGTTGATAGCTGTGACTATTTGGGAATACAGCTTCAGGAAACATCAAAAATACAGCAATCTTAGCCAGAAAGTGCACTGTAGTTATCAATTTCATTAGACAATATGACCGAATCACGCCCGTCCTACACAAATTACATTGGCTTCCTCTCCAGATCAGGATACTATTCAGAACTGCTTGTATCAACTACAAAAAGTTAACAGAAGCACGTCAGCGTACCTGGTGGCTATCTCCACATATCTAGTGGCACACCCCTGTGCAGAAAATGGACAAGCCAGCTTGAATCACAACTATTTCACAGAGAATGGACCTGCAAACAATCATTCTCTTGAAACTCACCCACCCTCTCAAACTCGATCCTGTTATCAGCTTGGAATATCCCCATAATGATCTAACTCGAAAATCTGTCAAAGCATACTTTTTCAACAACACCAGATCTACGATTAATCCCGATGGATGCACATACCGACACACGGACCTCAGCTCACAGTACTGCGCTAACGATAAAAGATGTCAGCCCAAACATTGGCTATGCACACTTTGTACAGTTCTCTGCTGCTCTCGATCTAGGTCTACACTTCAAACAACAAAATAAAAGAAAAATGTGGTGGACAAATTATGTCACATGCTGTAGAAGTATATAAAATGTAGGCTACAAATAAAACATTAGAGATATAGTAAAATTCACAAAAAAAAATTGTTAAAGGGACATTATGGTTACAAGTAAAACCAAAAAAACTCAGAAATTCACCGGTTATGGTAAGCTAAGCAACCATAACTTGTGCCACCACCCTGCACTGCTAAAACTAATACCCTTGACATGAAAGATGACATCACAAATGTTGGAGCGGACAGAAAAGTGAGTCTGTGGACCAAACGCAGATATCACACATTTTTCAACCTACTTTCTTGTCATTTTAAAAACAACTATTGGACGGATTTACACCAAATATCCAAAGCACCCTCTCGGGACCATGCTGCCGCTCGTGCCGCACATTTGGTGAAAATCCCAACACACATTTTGGGACCCCCTTTATAACTTTGCCCCCCCCCCCGCACGTAACCTCACCAAACTTTGCAGAATCAATCTGACAGGACCATATACAGTTTTGGGAGGATTCGTACAAGGGGGGTTATAAACCACCCAAAAAAAAACATAACTTCAGGGCCCCTACTGCAATATATCTGCATTAGAGAATCAAGATAACAAAATCCTGAAACCTGTACTTGGCATAGGCTATAGTGCTCCAACTCAGCCCATTAATTGGAATCAGGCATTTGTGGTGTATTATTCACAGCTAAGATAAAACCTGTCTTTTATTGGTTAAAACTGTGGAATTTGCCAGCACTAAGGGGATAATACATGGAATCAAGCGCAGAAGTGGCGCACGCGGCTGGTGCACAGAGGGAGCGTGCTCCAGTTTGCGCCAGCTGCATGCGCCAAAACCCATTTTGATGCACCGCATATTCATGGATTTAAACATCCATAACCAGCCGTGGCCCAGCCTGGCGGCAGCGACCCTGCAGCAGCGCCAGTTGTGCCCCAGCCCCGCCCGTGTGCCAAAAACATCAGCACAAATCCCCTACACGGCGCAAAGGCCAGTGGACCAGCATACAGCCCCCAAGCACGAAATTGCGCTAAAAACTGAAACACCACCCAGCCTTCACGCGACAACCCAATCGCATGTAAAACTCCTTGTGCACCCCTACGAATACATGTACCCCGCTCGCGCCAGCCCAATCGCATGTAGAACTCCTCGCGCACCCATACTAATACTCGTACCCCACTCGTGACAGCCCAATCGCGTGTAAAACTCCTCATGCACCCCTACGAATACACATACCCCACTCGTGACAGGCCAATCGTGTGTAAAACTCCTTGCGCACCCCTACGAATATGCTTACCCCACTCTGGCCAGGACCCAATCGCATGTAAAACTCCTCGTGCACCACTACGAATATGCGTACCCCGCTCGCACCAGACCGAGCACGTGTAAAACTCCCCATGCACCCCTCAGAATAAACATACCCCGCTCGCGCCAGCCCAAACACATGTAAACTCCTCGTGCACCCCTCGGAATAAGCGTACCCCGCTTGTGCCAGCCCAACCGTGTGAAACAAGTCCTGCCTGTGGTGTGGGCTGGCTGCGGGGCATGGGGAGGGTAGATGGGCTGCCTGCTGGGCATGTCCAGGGTTGAGGGGCTGGCTGCGGGCATGGGGAGGGGGGATGGTCTGCCTGCGGTGCATTGGGAGGGGGGATGGTCTGCCTGCAGGGCATGGGGAGGGGGATGGTCTGCCTGCAGGGCATGGTGAGGGTGGATGGGCTGCCTGCGGGGCATGGGGAGGGGGATGGACTGCCTGTGGGGCATGGGGAGGGGGATGAGCTACCTGCTGAGCATGGGGAGGGTGGATGGGCTGCCTGCGGGGCATGGGGAGGGGGGATGGGCTGCCTGTGGGGCATTGGAAGGGGGATGGTCTGCCTGCGGGGCATGTCCAAGGGTGATGGTCTGCCTGAGGGGCATGGGGAGGGTGGATGGGCTGGATGCGGGCATGGTCAGGGTGGATGGGCTACCTGCTGTGCATGTCCAGGGGTGATGGGCTGCCTGTGGGTCATGGACAGGGGTGTAGGCTGGTCCCCTGTGGTAAGGGCTGCCTGTGGGTCATGGACAGGGGTGTAGGGTGGACCCCTGTGGTGAGGGCTGTCTGCGGGTCATGGACAGGGGTGTAGGGTGGACCCCTGTGGTGCGGGCTGCCTGCAGGGGTTGCTTTCCAAGCGAATTTACTGCCGCGAGCGGGCTACATGTATTCTGGGGTACACTAGTGAGAATAACACGCGATTTTGCTGGCGCGAGCAGGGTATGTGTGTTCCGGGGTACACGAGTGAGAATTACACGCGCTTTCGCTGGCGCAACCAGGTTACGTGTAATCCGGGGTACGCAAGTGAGAATAACACACGATTTCGCTGATGCAAGCAGGGTCCATGTATTCCGGGGTATGCGAGTGAAAATTACACACGATTTTGCTAGCACGAGCAGGGTATGTGTATTCTGGGGTACGCGAGTGAGAATAACATGTGATTTTGCTGATGCGAGCAGGGTACATGTATTCAGGGGTACACGAGTGAGAATGACATGCGATTTCACTGGCACAAGTAGGGTACATGTATTCCGGAGTACGCGAGTTAGAATAACACACGATTTCACTGACACGAGCAGGGTACGTGAGTGAGAATTACATGTGATTTCGCTGACGCGAGCAGGGTACGTGTATTCCGGTGTACGCCAGTGAGAATTACAAGCAATTTTGCTGCCGCGAGCGGGGTACGTGTATTCCGGGGTACACAAGTGTACATTACACGTGATTTGGCAGTGTGGGCCCTCCCGGGTGTGCCCTCCAAACTCTCTGTGCCCCGCAGGCAGCCCACACCACAGGGGACCACCCTACATCCCTGACCATGCCCGACAGGCAGGCCATCCACCCTGACCATGCCCCACAGGCAGTCCATCACCCCTGACCATGCCCTGCAGGCAGCCCACATGTCACCATGCACTTGTGAGCACCAACTTATGTCCCCCCCAACAGTGACAGGCACCTGCCAGCAGGCCCCGACTCATGTCCCCCCACCCCATACCCAATTGACGGCAACCTGCCAGCAGGCCCCGACTCATGTCCACCCACCCCCAATGACGGCAACCTGCCAGCAGGCCCGACTCATGTCCCCCACCCCACCCCAATTGACGGCAACCTGCCAGCAGGCCCCGACTCATGTCCCCCCACCCCAACCCCAATGACGGCAACCTGCCAGCAGGCCCTGACTCAGGTCCCCCCACCCCATCCCCATTGACAGCAACCTGCTAGCAGGCCCCGACTTATGTCCCCCTAGCCAACCCCCAATGACGGTAACCTGCCAGCAGGCCCCGACTCATGTCCCCCCCCACCCCCAATGATGGCCACCTGCCAGCAGGCCCCGACTCATGTCCTCCCACCCTACCCCCATTAATGGCAACCTGCCAGCAGGCCCTGACTCATGTCCTCCCACCCTACCCCCATTAATGGCAACCTGCGAGCAGGCCCCGACTCATGTCCCCCCACCCCACCCCCAATGACGGCAACCAGCCAGCAGGCCCCGAATCATGTCCACCCCACCCCCATTGACGGCAACCTGCCAGCAGGCCCTGACTCATGTCCCCCCACCCCATCCCCATTGACGGCAACCTGCCAGCAGGCCCCGACTCATATCCCCCACCCCCTCCCATTGACAGCAACCTGCCAGCAGGCCCCGACTCATGTCCCCCCACCCAACGTGCTGTCAGAATAGAGGCCCATGTCAGAAATGCAAACCCAAATCCCACCCCACGCCACAGCATCCCAGTCCAAACAGACAACCATATATTGTACCCACTCCCCACTATAAGTATCACGCCTTGAAATTCAAAAAAGCATACTCATGCACCCAAAGACATGTCCAAAAGAGCCACACAGTGGTGACACATGACTGAGGCAATGGACAGGGACACATGCACAAAACCAATGAGAGTAGACCACACCAATAATGAAGATTTGGGAAATGTATTAAAAAGAAATCAAAATGACAAAATGAAAACCACACATGCAAATGAAGAAATAATGTATGCAATACCAAAAAGAAAGTAAAATCCAAGGAAAAATAAAAATCCAAGACATGAAAACTGAAAAGTGGTCCATCGCCAAAGTCCATAGAAAGAAAACCAAAATTAAAAAGCATGAAAAACCATTGCTCCATGGTATGACGTAAAAACAAAAAAATGTATGTACATGTCTGGTACTATTTACAATGAAAGTCAGAAGGGTCCATGATACCAAAACAAAATGAAACCTACAAAAAACCCTATGTAACACACAACTATACACAAAAAGTGGAGCAAAGTCCGTGTACTTCAAATAATAAAAAAACAAAATGAAACCTAAACCTAAACAGCTATATACAAAGGCGGCGGGCTAGTCCGACAGCTCACTTTTTGATGTCCTGGGCCAGGGCATCATCAAACTCCACGTCGATGTTCCAGAGGTGGGCCTGTTCCCTGGACTCCAGGTCTCGCAGGGATGCAGCCATGGCATCCGCCAACTCCCTGAGAGTTGCCTCGAGGCACTCAGCCTGCCTCAAAGCCCGGTGCATAGAGTTCTTCGCCCTGATCATTGTGAACCGTGCCCTCTCTGCCCGCCGCCGCTCTGCATCTATTTGCTGGTCCAACTGCTGCCACACGGAAGACACTCGCAATCCTGGGTCCTCCTGCCCGCCGGCTGATGCCTGCCCCTGTGATGTTGATGGCCCTGATGGCTACCTCCAATGCATCTGCCTCTGGCACAACGACGGCATCCAGGCTGATGGAATACCCTAGCGCCGTGGTGCACGTGCCCTGCTTGTTGATGCCTGCACATACTCCATTTTCTGGGGTCCAGTTGGTGGGGTGGCCACCCCTGCTGGACTTCTGACTCCCGACTGTGGCAGGGATGTGCTGTCCACCAGCCTGGACGCAGGCTCAGGGGCAGCTCCACATGGGGACCCAGGTGATGCATGGGCGGGAAGACAGCACGGAGGACGACTGACACATAGGGGGTGCAGTGAGGAGGGGGTCGCAAGAGCATCCAGCACATGGAGGAACCCTGTGTCAGTGACCTGTCCTAGCAAGTCGAGGCGGGCATGCAGGTATTCGAAATGACGAGCACTGTCCTGCCGAGAACCATGCACGTCATCTCAAATACCACGCGTGCACAACACCATGCCCACTAGGACAGGGAGAGAACGGCCAGTTGTTGTAGACACATCACCTACCTGCGAACGGTCCTGGACTGAGGCATCCCTGCAGGTGCGGGATGATGCACTCACAGGATCAGGAACCGTATTACACACAGGCCCTTCCACGGTGGCCTGTGCTGCCTCCTGCCCCTGAAAGTGGGCTGCACCACTCGCACCAGTGGAACCACCCCCTCCAGGACCCATGCGTGGAACTGATATGGCCTGCTCCTCTACCACACCCCCCACCAACATGGATGACTCTGTGCCCTCTTCCTCCATAGGCCCCTGTGGGGGCTCAGCTGCCCCTACTGTTGCCGAGGAGTCCACCTCCAACCTCCGCCTCTTGGACCTTACCTTGGCAGCTGCGGCCATTGACGCAGCACCAGACTCCTCACTCCCGGAAGATTTCAGTACCTGGGAGGGGAGCTGGGCCTTGCATCTCCAGCTGGCGGTGGGATCCCTCCCGCTGTGCTCCACAGCACCGTCTCCGCCCTCTTCATCAGTCGACGCTGCACACAGGGAGAGATAGAACACAGGCATCAGGGCACTGTACAATTGTCTGATACACACATGACCGTTGCACATGAGTGGCAGTGTCAAACTTCACAGATGGCATCACACTCCCCAACATTCATATCATTTGAACCCCCACACATGCACAAATAAACTGGTATTGTGCAACTGGCATCCGCATCCATACAAACTTATCTGCATGAACAACCAAAGGTTGGCATGACGTCACAAGCAACATGGGGAGTGCCGATCACATGCACACACGCCACCAGTCAGACATGCATCTGTACATCTCCACCACCTGTCACAGTGCAATCATCAGCAACTAAGTCACATCTGCCAGGTACCAAATGTCCGGGTCACATGCATCCATGGGGTATCACAGTCACACACATGTCAAACACACACATGCACATGTACGCCATGCACGTATATGAAGGTGGAACCAGCATCCATGTGTCACACCCCAATCATGGCATAGTACACACACAGAAATGCTAACATGTGTACATCTCCACATGCAGTTGGGCATCATGCATTGGGACACATACATCATTGATGTGCATCACACATGACTGACCTCACATGCAGCACAGGCATGTCCCTGCACACACACATATCCATTCATGGGCCATGTCAGACATATGTCCAAACTGCACACTCTTACCACACCCCAACATGCACTATGTGGAATGGGATAGCCCAGACACTTACCGGTCGACTCCAGAGGAGTCTGCCTCTCCAGGACCCGGTGGTGAAGCACTGGGTCGATGCATTCCAGGACCCTCATCTGGTCGATGGAAAGTTGGACCCGGCACCCCCCTGCATCCGCTGTACGCAAGAGGCACTGGGCCTTCATGAGGGCCCTGGATCTGAAGTCCTCCCAGCGCTTCTGGACGTGTTTGAAGTTGTGAGTTGCCACCCCCTCCGCGTTGATGGCAACCACAATGTCCAACCAGGTCCTCTTCCATCTATCCGTGTCGGTGCACGGTCGTCTGAAGATGCCCCAGGACTTTCTCCACCAGGATGCCAACTTCTCTGGCTGAGAAGCTAACAGCCCTCTGCCTCTCTGGCTGGTGGTTTCCAGTGGTTACACATGGTGTTTGCCCCGACATGGCAACCCCCGAGGCAGGTGTGGGTGGGCAACTGGGTCCAGGGGCTGGGCTGTGGAACGATGGAACAGCAGTCGGAGTCTTCTGTTCCAGCAGGGGTGGTTGCAGCTACTGGACCCTTGCAGATAGCTGATGTGCAGGCTCCAAATAGCAGGGCACATGGCCAGCAGGCAGTCAGGCAGCAGCAGATGTCTCGTGGGAGGCTGCTTGGGGCTCTGGGGGGGCAGGAAAATGGCCTTCTGGGCAGGAGTGTGGTCTTCCGTGTGTTGTCAACAGCTTGATGCAGAGTGAATCCGCACGTGAATAAACACCACGTCAGCGTGTAATTCGAGGAAAGGGCCTAAGCGCATAAGTGATGTGACGGGTTTCCCTCGGCATGGGTTAAAGGTGAGCGTGGGCCAGCAGTTCGCTGTACGTGCTTTTCGTGGAGACCGACAAGCGTGTTGCTACTTCTTGTTGTTTCACGTGCCATCACTTCACTGCGGTTCGATGACGTACCTCTTATTTTGGTGGGGGTCTTGCTTACGTGTGTTTTTCTTTCCCAAGCTAGTCAGACGGTGAGTTGTACATGCTATTTTTCCCACTTTGGGTCCCCCTGTGTATTGCATACCCATTATTGAGGTCATAGTAGCCTGTGTGTCCCATGTGTATGTGTTTTTTTGTGTCCCTGGGTACCACTGCATACTGTGGGAGGTTAATTCCACACATGTGGGCTACCGGGGGTTGCGTTCATGGTTTTATTGCAGATTTGGGGTGCCTGAGCATTGCGTGACTCGTCATTTTCTCGCTGGGGTCACATACAGCCTTGCAGGCACACAGAGGTGCTGTTTACATCTAGTACCCCACCCCCTTCACACCAATTACCCAGGACAATTGTCGTGTACACCTCCCATTGGCACTAGTACATCCGTGCCATGGTTGGGCGGCCACGAAAGGTGAGGGGCGCCTCAGTTGGCCGTCCTCCACGTGGTGGGCGTGGTTAGGGACGTGGCTGGGTGACCAGGGAGTAGGGGGAGTCCAGGGTGGCCAGGGTGGCTGCAGAGGAGGAAGATGCAGGTGTGTGCCACTTCGGCAGGATGTTCTGCCATATGTTGGTGCAGTCATGCCACCACCCCCTGTGGCTCCAGGAGATGCAGCTCTTGCATCTGGCATTGGTGCCCATGTGACCCGGCAGTCAGTTTCATCTGCTGCCACAGGCCCAATGGTAGCGGTAGCTGCAGGTGCAGCTGTGGCGACCACCATCCGGGCTCTGGGTCAGCCAGCGCATGATGTGTTGGCATCTGAGGACTCCCAGGTTGAATTCCAGGTGATCAAAAGGTACAAGCAATGTGCATGCAAGGATGTTCTGACTGATGCACATGTCCCTGGGGCAGTGTTGTCATCTGCTGCCCCGAGCAGCCAGGTGTTGGGAACTGCATGGGCAGATGCAGCCAACACCACCCCTGCTGTGAGTCTGCCAGCCAGGACAGTCTCGGTCACAGACCTTGGCACAGCGGCTGTTGCTGTGCTGGGTCCAGTCAAGAGCGCCCAGCAGCCACTGACGGAAGTCAGGGCTTCCGTCCTCGTTCCACCTGCCACTCCCTTGGTACAGTCCACCAGCGCCACTGCCCCTACTAATCAGGGCGGCATTTGCCAGTCAGGGTCCATACCACTGCCCAAGAGGAGGAAGGCTGCACCTGCGCAAGAGGCTGGGACCCCAGACACAGCTCTGGCCTCCGGCACGTCAAAGAAGAAGCCTTTCGGCAAGCAGGAACCAGACTTCCATGTGGGCTACGTGTCGGAACATGAACGCAATATGCTAGTGGGCCCAAATTGTCAACCTACGCCTGCCCAGTGTTGGGCACACTGGCAGCATGTTACGGATGGTGTTAGTGCATTCGGATATGAGGTGTGCACAGCTCAGGACTGCAAAAAGTGTTGGGATGACCTCCGACGCTGTGCTAAGAAAAAGCGTGCCTCCAATTATGCCATGACTTGGGTGGTTGGCAGTGGGCCACCACCTGAGGAGGAAGAACTCACTGCACACGAGGTGATCGCTGTGGAGTTCATCCCAGCACAATTGATCGAAGGAGTGGGAGAGATGCAGGATTATGATGCCTCTTCTGGTGAGTGTTGTTGCGTGTTTGACCAGCCCATCTGTGGTTTTCTTGTGTGATGTGTTGTGCTTGACTGCCACTACATGCTATGTTTACATGGTTCTCATGTGCGAGTCATGCAATGCTTCACTGATGCATGCCTTTTGTGATGCATGCTGGACATGTGAAGCAGACAGGGACTGTCCTCATCACCACATATGCACCCTACTCACATGCTAGTCACCCGGCTGCCCCTCCGGTCCATGTTCCAGCTCACTGACCTGTCTGCATGTAGCCTGTGGTGTCTTTCCACTCAGCACTCGGACTATGTCATCGAATGACTGACATGCATGTGTGTTCAGCCAGCATTTGGGTACTCCACGCGGGCATGCTTCCTTGCCCCTCCACCCCCCTGCACATCTATTTCACCATTGCACTGGTGGGTAATATGTTGGACTACTGCAATGGATTGTTCCATGCTCCTGTGTACATGCACACTTCCCCCTGCGAACCTGCCAGACATATACTGTGGGGTACATCATTTGTCCTTGATGCAGGGTGTCTCACTTGGACTGTGCAGATAACAGATGCTCCCCAGGGACATGAGTGCCCATTCATGCTCCATGTGCATTATATGCATGCCCTTATGTGTCCTTGGCAGGATGATCATTGTAGTACGTGTTCAGGATTACATACGTATCATGGCATTTGGTCATCCATTCCACGCTCACTCTGGCTCAGTCCTGCGTCACGCACATGTTTAGGGTGTCATTGTCTGTGTGGTGCTCAGGCCTCCCCCTGTTGCAGGCCCCCTAACTCTGTTCAACCAATGTAGTGCCTTCTGCATGAATGGGTGTACTACTGAGGCTTCATCATGTGTCATGCTTACTGTCCCATTCTCATCTGCTGTGGTGTCAGTTGACTGAGATGATGCAATTGAAACTAGCCAACACTGTCTGCCAAAACACAGTTCTCAGGTCAACCTTTCATTGCCATGCAAAGCCTCCCAGCATTTTCACTAGGGCGGGGTGAACTGTAGGCATGCAACCCAATGCATGCACATTGCACATGATGGCTGAACTTGCCTTTACACTGCCGTCATGTTTAATGAGTGACATCAAAACATACTTGTTGATGTAGATTGTTGGTAACATACACATGTTCTGCACTGCACCTACCCACTTCAGAGCCATGTTACACCATTCTACATGCCTACTCACTGCTGCAATTTCAAAGTGACCTGGCATGTATGTTCAGATTTTCATCCCTTCACTGTCATGAAACGCACTGGCACAGGTGCATCATGTGACACATGTACTCTGTATTGGAACACCCTAGCGGGTGTTTAGCAATGATGATTGGTCAATCTGTGGGCTATACCAACTGGTATAGGCTGCAGATTGATTATAGGCTGCCAATCAGGTTGTTATTTTGTGGAGCTGCCTGCATGTGTGTATGTGTACACTTTCACATATATCAAAGCAAGCAGCGTTGAAGCTGCTTGCTTTGCTGTATAGGATGCTGTTCATATACACCATACAGGTGTATATGAACGCGGGTGTATTTGAACACTTTCTCATATACATATGCAAGCAGCTTCAACGTTGTGTAGTGCAACATTGCAGCTACCTTCATAGGTGTGTGTGAAAGTGTTTATGTACACGTGTTCTCAGCAGCATTTTTGTTGAATGACTAATATGTTGTTATTTAACGTAAATGCTGCTGAGATTTCAGCATTGCGCCTGTTATGTTCAACTTGCACAATCCTGAAGGTGCACTGTCGTGCAGAACGTGTACACCCAGGCCCATTTAGCAAATCTGGTAGCGCCTGGGCGTAGTGATTTGACACACTGAATAATGTTTTGTGGCACATTCAATGCACAATGTGCTGAATCAGGCCCTGAAGGGTGTTCTGGAGACTTCATGGACCAACAGCTCGGACCATACTGGGCGTTATGGTCCCTCATGCCCCTTTGCAGGCCCTCGCTTTGCTCGGGACATTCACTATGTCTTCAGGGCCCATGATGCCCTGTACAGGCCGAGCTGCAGATGGATGAAGCTATATTGGTGATGATGATTTAGTGATGCATGTGTACATGCATATTACGTGTGGCATGGTGTGTTTTGATTCACTTGCAGCTGTGGCCATTTGGCTGTTCAGACATGCTTATGCTACGTGCCATCTCTTTGTTGGCATCTGTCATGTCTGCCTGTGATATGTGCCTGCCAGAGGTGTGTGTGATAGAGGTGATATACTACATTCAGTACATGTGTAGGCTTTGCAATTTACACACATCCATTTCTGCTTTCGGGGTGCTATTGCATATCAATGCCACTGGATGCATGCCGGAATTTCAGTTGTGTGTGATATGTCTGCTTCATGTGTTGGCTGTCGATGTGATGCCTATGTGTGTGTGGGTTATGTGCTTCTGACATGTGTACTCATGTTTTTTTTTTTAACATTACAGATGATGACGCAATGGAGCCAGAGGATGGTGATGTCATACCAGACACAGGGTTGCTATTACATCAGAAATCTGCCACAAGTGGGTGTCGTGTGGTGGTAGACCACAAGAACCCACTTGTGCTCCAAACCATTGTGTACAGGGCTGGCAATCAGTCAAGCTCTGATGATCACTCTGAGCACAATGTTGAGTTGGATGCGCGTCATGTCCATTCATCTCCAGTGAGTGATCCTGATGTGGACGATCTTCTGCCTGCGACTGCTGCACTGAGGGGTCAGACAGTGTTGGAATGTCCGCCTGTGGTGGTTCTGGACGCACGGTCACAGTCCACCCCAGTTGCTAATGTGCCTGGGGCATCATGTCAATGGAGAGAAGTAGTCCCGCAGCCGGTGCCAATCCAGCAAGGACCACGGCTCCTTGGGTCCCGCAGGTGTCATGTCCGGCAATGCGGTGGTCGTGCGCCTCCAAGGAATACTGAGTGGGAGTAATCCATGTATGCCAGTTCACAGCAACAGGGGGCAGCTATTGATAAAATCACTCAAGGCATGGAACATGTGGCCCAATCCGTGCTCCCACCTGCTGGGCAGGTGGAGCTCCAGCAGCAGGCAGTACAGTCCATGGGCCACTCACTCAGGCTGGGCATGGCGGCTTCAGACAGGGCACGCCAGGATGAAATGGTGTCTCTGCACCAAGCACTTGCTGCTCATGCAGAGGCACAAAGGGAGGCCATGAGGGATGACCATCAATCCCTCAGATCTACTCTGGGTGTGCTCAACATGTCCCAGAGGCAGCGGTCAGAGGAGAGGTTGGAGCATCTTGTGAACACCATCTCGGCTGAGCTATGTGCATGCTGGGAGGTGCTCCAGATGTCATGTGAGGCCATGCAGGCAGAACTCTGTGTTACACATGCTACCTTGCAAGAGGAAGCACGCGTATCACGTGAGGTGCTGCATGCTGACCTATGTGCCATCGCCACACAGGACCGGGCTTACCAGACCTGCATGCTTGCTGACGTTGAGGGGCAAGCTGCGCATAGGTGTGGTTAGGCTACTGTACCACGTCCACCTTCTGATTTCCATCCAGAAGGTGCCTCAGACGACGACTTATCTTCCACACAGGTCGGGTCATGCAGGCTTTGAGCCCATGGAGTTTTTTTTTTATCTCAACATCATTGCATGTGGGTGTTGAGGTGCACCCTGTACCCCCCTCTCCTGTGTCCCCCCCGGATCGTATGTGGCCATTTTTAAAAAAAATAATATTGTTTGTCTATTGTGCATTTATGTGACAGTGTGGTGCTTTGTGGCTTTTGAAAGCATCCACTGTGTGTTCCAGCTGGGTCCATACAAGCTTGTTTTGTGTATGTGTTTGTGGCTTGGGGTCCAGACACACATGCCACTCCTGCTTCCCCTTTCCATGGGCTTGCAAGGATGGTTCGTTGTGACAGCAATTTACACAAGGGCATTAGACTTTCGTCATATCTGTGGCCAGTCTGCTGCTGTACTACTTGTGTTTACACACCTAGTGGGGATTATGGATGTTTTCTCCATGGCATGTCTACAATCAATTTTGGTGAGTACATTTTTGAACTGTGCATTTATTGAAGTTGATTGTGGTGTTTTTTCATTTCTTGTCTGTATTCGTGCTTGATGCACTTCATGCTGTACCCTTTATCTGTCAAAGCCACACTGATGGTGGGAGGGGACCAGGTGTTGACAATGTCAAGTTGATACATGTTAGGTTCAGCCCCTGGGAATTGTGGCAAAGGTGGGAGCATTAAGAATGTGACCCAAGAACCACAACTCACGGTCCAGTCCTCACCTGAGATGTCCAACTAGACTACTTCTCCACTCCTTTCCATTTGTACGGCACGTTGTATCTGTCTTCCCTCTTGGACTTCACTGCTGCGTGACTGTGCAGTTTTCCTACTGGACTACAGCTCTTTTACTGATTTTTAACACTCTGGTGCCTTTAGTCCGTGTTTTTCTTCCTGCGACTGTCCTTGTTGCAGATCTGTCCGCCCATCTCTCGGGCAGTTATTTTCACGTACTTGTACGCTGCCTCGGTTTGCCTTGGTACACTTCTGTACCACAGCATCTATCTTTCTTGCTCCTCCTATCTTTCATCTATTCCATCCATTCCTTTATGTTGACTTTGGCGTTTTACCAAAGCTATTCAACTGTTCTAGCTCTTAACTTGCTGTCAGCTGTTTCCGGCAATCTCGCATTCAGTCTGCCTTTCCAGACTTGTACTGTCTCTGCCTTTCTCCATTCACGCTATCTAGGATTGATTAGGTTTCAGCTCAACCATCCAGTTGTGCCAGAATCCTTGGTTATTTTTACTCACGTTTCAGTTCTACCCATCAGTTGTGGCATCCTCATTGATTATTGTTTACTCAAATTCCTACCCATCCCATTGAACCATTGTAAAACTGCGCAACCTTGGAAGTTATTCTATCATTCAGTTTAGACATGTACTTGGCCATATTCTAAGACTTCAAGTCATCTACTGGAGACTCTTCCAGGGTTTTTTTGGTGCCTAGAGGCTTCTTGGAGTTCTCTGCAATTTGATATTTTTACTGGTCAAGGTGGCCTCTGAGGGGGCTAGATCCTATTTACATGAAAAGAAGAACAAGGAAACCAAGGGGAAGGGGGATCCTGAAGCCAGGTAGACTAGAAGGAAGAATGTGACGAACCCCAGAGACAGTTCTTCTGAAGGTCAAGGTGATGAGGAAATGAGGGAGGTGCTTTAGTTGTCAGACAGTACACTTGGGCTACAGTGATTGGTCACTGTCTGACATTGCATGATTTTGCATTCGCATCCGGGGAAGGGTGCTCAGCCAGTCATTTCGCTGGAACAGAGGGCCAGAATACATATTCTCTGTCTTCTGTTTTGAGCCACCAAAGGCCCTTCTTCGGGTGGCGCCATCTTTTTGGGGGGGAAATGTGGGAAGGCAACAGGGAGCTTCTCCCTGTTGCCTCCCTACCCCCCTAAAACAAAACAAACAACTTCCCTGCCCCCTTCTTCCCCACTTACTTGCTTGAATGAATATTTGTGCTCCATTCCTGGAGCACCTCCCACTCTCAGCCACTGCCATAGACATGGAAAAGGGACTTGGTCCCCTTTTCCCTATGTTGGTGGCCATTTTTTTTTCTTGGGATATTGGCGTTGCACAATAAGCACAGCCAATCTTCTGAGAAAAAAAGAAGCCATTCACACCCCCGATAAACCATGGGGTGTGAATGGCTTTCACCCCGTGGCGGGGGGGCAGATATGGCCATTAACGGCCACCAGCCTTCAGTGAGGCACTCAATTCGCTTGGGCCTACCTAAACTCATGGTGGCAGATCGTTACCAGCCATGACTGCCCCCATTGCAGGGGTTAGAGCCTTATACTACACTGATTATTCCACAATAATGAGGGATTGTATTAGTAAGCAAAGCTTCTCTAGCCTTTTTATTCACTTGGCTCGGCAGCATCATGACTCTTGGCAAATCACTAAATTGCAACCTTTTAAAAATGAATTATGGGTGCTTTTGAACTCTCATGTGCTTTTGTCCCTCTGCGCTTCAAGGAAAGCACACTGATAATAATGTTGGAAAAATGAAAGATAAATGAATCTAGTTTATGCTTGATACACTTTATATGAAATGGCCGCTGATGTCACTGTAATTGGTACCTATTTCTTGCTCCCCTGTTGGGAGCCTTTCAGACCTACAATTGCAGGCACTAAATCTAAACATTTATGGTGTTTGCAGCAAGGTCTGTGCTTTAGGATTTAATTCAATAGACAGACCTCCAAAGCAAAGCAGTAAAAGAAAGAAAACACAATAGTATCCACCACCATCTCGTTTTATTCCCCAATTGCCTTCTTGATTTATTTCCTGTCTCTTTCTCATTATCTGGGTGACACAGGCTGGAACACTGGCAGAAAGAGGACTCGAAAACGCAGCGCACAATAATGCTATCAGCTCCCTCACGAGTTTAACCAGGGAAGCTATTGTATTAGAAACAAATTACCATTCACCTCTTCACACGTGGAAGACAGTGGGTATGGAGACAATTGCAAAAATCAAAACAATGTGCTGTTATCATCTAACTCAAATTAAAATGTTAAATATGAGAAGCAATACAAACTTTGTGCTACAGGAACTTAGAAAAAGACAAGTGAACGTGGATACTGCAGTGTATGGCCACAGTCTCGTGTACTGTTATCTCTGTTAATTTTCCAGTTCATTAACACCTAGACGTGGATGCACTGCTGAGTTTGCATAATTATAATGCCTTTCTCATTAAATGCTTTTGAGTGTAATTAGTTAATTTTGCAAATGCTCGACTTGGAAGTGTTCTTCTGAATATATCCGATGCAAACAAAAAGGATATTCTAAGGATTCAGAATAGTGCTGGGTGACCTTTTCGGTTATTCACCTAATCACCTGACATTTGTGTTTTTTTTCTCCAGCCAACGTTTAAAACTTCACTGAGATTTGTCCTGGGAAGAACAAGTTCATCCAAGACCAAACATTAAAGCTTTGCGAATGAGGGCAAGCTGTTGACACCCGTCCCTCCTCCCCACCCACCCCCCGCATGGCCCTATAACATGACTCAGTGCCCTAACAGGGCAGTGGAGTATGTTCAAATTGTTTTCTATTTAGAGTGCTTTTTCGGTGGAAATAGAAAACATATTATTCTTGGATTACTGTTGTGGGAGAGAGGACGGAGGGAGCAGAGGTAAAAGGTTGAGACTTTGTGGTCCACTGTCTCTAAGGCAGAATGGATTAAATACCAGAAGGTCTCTACTAGTGAGCCTGGAGGAGCAATCTGAGTAGCTACAAATAGCACACAATGTACATGAACATGATGAACCAATACAAACACACATTCTAAAGGAGGAGGCTGAGTAAGGTGAAACAGTACACTGTGCAGGGAAGAAAGATGTGGGAATGTTCTGGTTGCCACCCATCACATCCAGTGAGTCTGAATATAATACTGATGAGGATGATGACCTACCTAGATAATGATGTTGACCTGGCTATGTACAGACAGCTGGGACCCATGATTTGGAGAACCCTGTTACCAAGAAGAGGACTCTGTTAAAAAAAAACATTTTAAATTGCTTTTATAGATTGTATGTGCTACAGTAATAATTTATTGTGTAATAATCTGAACTATTGCAGGGCTATTTCTCTTTTTAATAACTGAGGGCTAGAAACCACATCAGAACTTTTCTTAGGGGTATATTGGATACAGGAAGTCGTTTCTTCCTTTCCTTGGTCGCATCACGCTTCCATTGTCACTGTCTGCATATAATTGGAGGCTGGAACAGACACGCAGCAGACTCCAGGGAGGCTGTCTCGGCATATTTCAGTTTTAATGTGCAATTGAGCAAATATTTATTTGAAAAACATTTTAAATTGTTTTTATATATTGTATGTGCTACAGTTAGTTTTTATTGTGTAACAAATGGAAGTATTGCACGGCTATTTTGCTTTCAATGATGGCTAGAAACCACATCAGAACTTTTCTGTGGGGTGTATTGGGCACGGGAAGTCTTTTCTTCCTTTCCTTGGTCGCGTCACTTTCCTGTAATAAAGATACAGGTTCAACACGGTATAAAGGAACACACTTATCAGTTGTGGGAGTAACACTGTCAAAGTGGAGGGGCCTCATTTTGATACTTGTGAAACAAAATCCTTAATAAAATGAATTCATAAATAGAGGGCACATGTAAGTATAATCAAAACTTAGTTATTGGACAAAATGCATTAAATAGGCCTTAAATTCTTGCTTTTTCAAAAAACGTGTGTTAGCTTTTTGTGTGCAGAAAAAGCTGTTGTGGCTGGTGACCTAGTGCAGAGTCTGTGATCCAGGCCAGTACTGAAAGAAGTATACAATGTGCCTCATTATGACATTGGTGGTAGCTGCTGCCGGTGTCATTTTATTTCTGGCGCCCGCAAATGGGCAATTATCAGGTCATTACAGCCCTGCCGGACCCGGTAATTGCCCGTTAAGGGAGTCAGAAAAAAGTCAGAAAAAAGATGCTCCCCATTCCCATTCGGCCCTATAGGGCCGAATGGGAATGGGGAGTTTGGATGCACTGGCACTGTTTATAACGGTGCTGGTGCATCCAACAAGCTGTGCTCATGGGTGCCTCTCTGCCCGCCAGGTCTGACCTGGCGAGCAGAAAGGCACCCCCGAGCACAACTCGTAGTTTGCCAGTCCGGCAAACTTATAAGAGGCCCCCACCAACACGCAATGAATGAATGACCTTTTTATAGTCCAAAATTCACTTGTAAAATATGATTTTCTAATGGAGTCGAAAAGAACCACTGCGGTTTCAAATTGACCTGTAGCACATTTCTCTGGGAAAAGGGTTAGTGTCCCTGATATGCGCATTTAGTGTAGCAGTACGTCCGTGGTTCAAGTTTCTAGCAGTGACATGGTGGTAAGCACTTCTCATGTGAACGGAGATGAGGCGACAGGGCAAATGATTAAAGTTCCACTGGTCGTCTCAAATGTTTCAATTAACTAACTTTGCACTGTGGGAATTGGGGGTGGATTGTGGTGAGGGAGGTGTGGGAAGTGGAAGAATATATAGGACATTTTACTAAATGTGATGCCATTTTTATATTGCATTTATTGCAAAATGTAGTGCATTTTATTGCCAGCAGTAGTATAGAAATTTTATTTAGCCAGTATAATATAGCCTTAGTGGTAGTATGCAAAGTACAGAATTTATAACAGAGCCAAGCCCAACTTGAAACTGCAGAGAATGAAGTGCACTATTCTTTTTTTTCTGTGATGCCTTATACATGGAGACTACATTAATCATATAACTGACTAACTTAATTAATATGACTAGTTACTAATCCTAACTTCACTAACATTATAATGTAGTCTCATGTGCAAAATGAGGTGAAAATAGATGTTTTGGTGGCACGACTGAAACACATTTTAAATGCACACAGGCATTTTTTTTCTCTTCTTTCTTCTGTGTTATATTGTGGAGAGCAGAGGGAAGAGGCAGCAGGAAATAAAATGATATGCCTGTTCTGCTTTGTGTTCTTTTTTGTATTCCAGAGGCTGCTGTAAATGACCATGCTAAGACTTGATGATGTGTAACTGTAATTCAATATAATAAGCGTCTATGAAAACAAATGTGAGTTTGTGTCATTTATGCATCTGTGAATTATTTTCAATACACAAGGTCTAAAGTAGAGTCTCATATTAGTGCAGTAGTGCATTGGCCAATTTACCAATGCAAGTCAAGTAACAGGTAAGCAAAGGTTTGTGTGCGGCATGATGAATGCCCTTTTCTTGCATGCTGATGGGAAAGGCATAGATTACTGGATATAAATAAGCCAGTAATACTTTATGACATAGATTACTGGATGTATATAAGCCAATGATACCAGCCACAAACTATAGGTGGCGCTCTAAATAATATTATTGGGTTAAAACAGTGCATAGGTATGAGGCTCTCTAGAGACCACTGGGAGGTATTCTAATAGAAAAGAAGATTTTGTTTTATGGTGGGGTCATAGTTTAAGGAAGAAAACCATGCTCATCACTAAATACCGCAAGACAAGTTACCACTAAAATTACCACCAATGTAAGCTAACTGGGTATGGTCACTAAAATAATATGAGTCCAAACCCAATCTAAATGCAAGACTAATTTACTACCAAATTACCTTCAATATTTTTACGGTAAGAAAATACCGCCAAATCCCAAATTTACCCCAATAAGACAACATATCTTACAGAAGGTTTGTGAAGCCAATTACAAAATATAATGTATACTTTGCTATACAGTTCTGATGTGTGGGGAGATTTTTTCATGTTGCAATGTTACTAATGCCATTCAGCTTGACTATTATAAAAGTCGTAGATTTAGGGGCATTTTTTTGACAGTGCATTTTCATGGAGTTCTGTTCCACGATCGTTTTGAATATAGCTGTCCCAGCTGTATCTGGGCCCTGAATAAAACTGCATTACTTCTTGCACCAGTGTACACTCCTTTTTGACTACTTTTTAAATTTTTATTGGTGAGTTCCAAGGGGACCCCTAACAGAATCCCATGGTCACAGCCTGCATATCATTGCAGGCTGGAGCGGGTGCGACAATAGTTTGTCTAATGTGAGTGTTCCTGGGTGCATCCGGGCAAAGGAGAGCCCACAGCCCACTAATTTATGTCAGAAAAAAAGATTTCTTTCCCATGCATCCAATGGTGGAAGCAGATGCCGCGCGAAAGAGCTATACATGCAATGATCTCCTTATGCTGGCCCCGCCCGATTCCTTATTGCCTTTAGAAACTATGAAATGCAATCAAACGACCCCAGTTAAGCTAGTCAACAGGATGGCTACAACGAATGAGTGTAGGGCAAACATAATGGAAAGTGACAAAGTCCAGGTTGGGAAGTTGCTTTCTCCACTGCCCTTACAGCTTTTTTTAATTGATGCAAGATCAGCAGCGGCACATCATACTGACATTCGTATTTTATAAGAGGAAATGTCTCCTGATATTTTATGGCCCTCATTCCGAGTTTGGAGGTAGCCATGGCGCTATTTGCGCCATGGCTGCCTCCAAACCCTGGTCCGTGTCCGGTCTGGGTGAATGGGGACTAACCGGGACATTCCGACCTGTGCGGACCCGGTAAGTCCCCATTCAACCAACCATTTCCCATTCTCATTTGAGCCCCCATAGGGCTCAATGGGAATGGGGAAGGCGCTAATTACGGGCCTGCTAATAGCGGGCCCCTAATTAGCACCCTGGTCCCTTAGCGGGACCTGTAAAGAACGTGTGGTCTGACCACACATCCTGTGCGGTTCCTGCTAAGGGACCTCGGAATTGGGTGGTAAGGTTTTACCAGCACCGGTCTGCTTACCGGTGCCCGGCAACCCTTAATGCCCAACTCAGAATAACCCCCTATGTCTCACTGAAACATGCTCCTCTAACTCTGAGCCTGACATTCTACAGATTATACAGATTCTGCCTGACTCCTATAACATAGTACGTCTTGATAGAACCCATCCCTTTTTGTGGAGACGACTTATCTGTAATTCATCTCAATGACATCACTCTGCCATATGCATAAGCATTATGCATCAGATTACGATTGGGCTATCTGTCGGCAAGGTCTCATACTTGCAATTTGGACAGGATTCGGGGTGCAAGTTGCTTGATTTGTGGTTCTGCGACCGAAAGTCCCCTCCATTTTATGCCTATATGCGAACGCTTTGGAGATCTAAGGAGAAGATGACTAAAACCAGTGTTTACATTGTTTAATAGCTCAATGACAAGGGATGCTTTGTCATTTTGCAAATCAACCGCAAACATATAGTTTTTTTGTTTCAAAATACATTCATAGTGCATGGCTAGAGAGAAACAAACTGATAACAAGCATGCATTGAACCTCGTCCTATTGTGTACTATATGGACTAGCACTTTATGACCTGTGTCTTAACTCATGACAAATGACCTTTTAATGCATATTTTAGTAGGTCTCAGATTGATGATAGGGAGGAAGTGTAGTACTATTGTCCCTTTTCTGTATTTTTATGCTCTGTTCCCAAATGGTTGTATTTTGTACCTGATGGCTGATGCCGAAAAAAGGTTTTACAACAACAACAACAACAACAACAATTAAACACAGACAATGTTCTAAGTGGTTAAAACGAAAGCATTCCTGTGCTCTCCCTGTCAGACCAGTCTTGTTCTCCCCTTCTGGTGGCCTAACACAACCAACAGATAAATGTGAAGTGTGCTAGGCCTGTATTTATTTATTTGCATTTTTAAAGCGCACTGCTGCCCACGGGCATCATGGCGCTGTTACAAGAAGGTTTACTTAACACAGGCGAGTATCATGAAAGGCAGTGGACATAGTTACAGACATGGTTGAAGGTACGAGGTTACATGTGACAGTGAACTTTTGTACAGCAGTATACAGAAATTATTTGCATTGCAGTAGAGTTCACTTAAACAAGGTGGTTTTCAGTGCTTTTCTAAAGGCACTCAGGGATGTTTCCGCTCTCAGTTTGGATGGTAGGGAGTTCCATGCTTTTGGTGCTAGGACTTCGAAGCTCGAGCCGCCAGCTTTAACTCTGTTGAAGTTAGGGACTAAGAGTTGGTTTGCGTACAGGTCCCTTTTGGGCCTGATTGTTTGGACTGGTTGTATCCGATCAGTAAGGTAGCTAGGGGCAGATTGGGATATGCATCTGTGGGTAATGGTTAGGGTCTTGAACTGGATGTGCTCTTTAACTGGGAGCCAGTGGGCATTTTGTCTTGCTAGGGAGATGCGTTCCCTCTTGGGAATATTGAGGGCAGCTCTCAAGGCATTGTTCTGTGTGATTTGGAGTCTATTAATGTTTTTAGCAGAGGTGCCTAATAGGAGGACGTTGCAGTAGTCCAATTTGGCACCTATGGTGGCCCTGGCTATGTTGAGGCAGTTTGTAGTGGATAGGTGAGGTTTTACTGCATTAATTATTTTGGTTGTTAAGGCTGCTGAGGATGAGATGTAACTGGCATGTCTATCCATGGAAAGGGTGGAATCTAGATAGACTCCCAAAGTTTTTACAGCAGAAGAGACTGAGATGACCGAGTTCTCAATTAGGAAGGTGCTATATTTGCTGTCAAGTTTGCTAAGGGATTCTTTGGGGCCCACCAGTAGGATCTCTGTCTTGTCTCCATTGAGACAGAGGCCCTTGGCTGCCATCTAGGCCTGGATGATGGCATATGTGTGTTGTAGGGCTTTTAGGTCTTGGTTGTAATCACCAGTTAGAGGGAGAAGAATTTGAGTGTCGTCGGCATAAATGGTGAACGTTATGCCGAATTCTTCTAAGTCGTTGAATAGAGGGAGTGTGAATAGGTTATATAGTGTAGGGGAGGTGCAGGAACCTTGTGATACTCCACAGTTGATGGTGGAGGGGGTGGCTGATGCTTGGTCTGAGTAGACTCGCATAGCTCTGCCCTCCAGGAAGGATGAGATCCAAGTTGTGGCTTCAGTAGAGAAGTGAGCTGTATCAGTGAGGTGTGTCTTTAGAGTTTTGTGGTCGACTAGGTCGAACGCAGCCGACAGGTCAAGGAGTAAGAGGATGGCACATTTGCCTTTATCCATATTTTTCAGGAGTTGGTTTTTTTGGTCGAGTAGTGCAGACTCTGTGGCGTGGCGTGGCCGAAAACCGGACTGTCTCTTGCCTAGGATGTTATCAGATTCGAGGTAGGCTTGTATCTGTAGATAGGCAGCCTTATCCAGGATTTTCAAAAGAAATGGCACTGTTGTAATGGGCCTGTAGTTATTAGGGGAGTCTGGATCTAGTGTGGGCTTTTTCAACAGTGGGCGAACCCAGGCTTCTTTAAGTGAGGAGGGTACTGAGCCAGTGGCAAATGATGCATTGATAAAGGTTGCAATGAACGGCGCTAGGGACTCAGCGCAGTCTTTGATTATGTTTGCAGGACAGATATCTCCTTTGCAGAGTGATGGTTTTATTTGTTTCATAATGTTTAAGACCTCAGGGGCGGTTACCTTTCTGAAGGTGAATGGCGGTGGAAGGTTGCTATTGTGTTGTGTGGGAGGCTTAGAGTTCGAAGTGGCTAGCGTTTTGTGAGGGGGCTTGGGTAGATTGTCAAGGTTGGTTTTGATTTTCTTTTGGAGTAAATCTAGTTTGTCAAGCATGGCTTTCTGGATGTCATTACACAATTTCTCGTCTTTGACTGTTTGATGTTTGGATGTGGGAGGAACGACTAGCTCGTTGAAGATGGCGAATAGCTCTTTTGAGTGTGATTGGGCGTTGTCGATTCTAGTATTGAATGTGGCTGCTTTTGCTTTGGGTATGGTATTTTTGTATTCTTTGACAATAGTTAGGTAGCAATCGCGTGAAGGGGAGGAGGGGCTTGATTGCCATTTTTTGAGAGCTTGTCTTTTAAGTGATTTTAGGTCTTATAGGTCTTGATTAAACCAAGAGTTGGCGTGAAATAGTTTTTTCGCTTTTTTAGTCTCTAGTGGGGCAACTGTGTCTATGACTTCTTTCATGGTGGTGTTATAGAGATCGACTAGTTCTTCGGGGTTATTGGAGATGGGTGATGTTAGTGCTGAGCCTTCTAGGAGTGGGCAGATTCTCTCTTTGGTGAGACGTTTTTTAGATCTGGCTGGGGCGGCTGGCATGGGAGGGTCTTGATTAGTGGCTGCATTTGTAGGGATGAAGAAGTGGATGAGATGGTGATAAGTCCATGGTTGAGGCGTGTTTGAGCTGATATCTGTCTTGCAGTTGTGGTCGACTAACCAATCTAGTATGCGGCCTTTAGTGTGAGTGGCAGTCAATTCCCTGGATGAATTGAAGGTCTAGGAGAGCTTTGGCAAAGGTTCTGCTGTGTTTGTCTTTTATGTTGTTGAGTCCGAGAGTCATATCTCCTAGGAGAATGGCTTTGGTGTTTGGTTGCAGCCCATTGAACCTCTACAGGGCTCTGATTGGTCTGCAGAACCTCTGTGGGACATTCAGGGATTCTGAATGACTCCCTGATGCATGATCTATATGATGAATCGCTTGCAAGAGTTTGGGGGTAATTCTGGGCTGCTGGCAGGCTAGACAAGATGAAAGGGGAATGTTGAATAGCAGCACCAATATTTGGCATATCTCTTGAGATCAGTTTGGTGTTTAACTACACTAAATACGGAGTGCTATTAAATTGGTTCATAAGAACATCTGAAGTTTCCAGGAAATGCAAAGGGGAAAACTGTGCCATAAAATGGTCAGACTGTGGATTATTAATTAATGTATATATTTACTGTGTGTGGACATAACTGCATGATACCAGGCAGCACTGTACAACAATAGGTTAATATGAATTCAGGTAAGGGGTCACAAGTTTCATCAGGGATGCGATTCATACAATTAAGCAGCAGGGGAAGTAATTAGGGGTGAGCTGTTGTCATCTGGCATGAGTGAATGGTGGTGTCTACAATAGATGAAGAAGGTGCTCTGTTGATGGGTATGAGGTTCCACAGCCTGGTGGTATAGATCAAGAATTACTTTTTTAAATAATGTTTCTAGCTGTAATCTGGCCAGGTCTTGACTTCTTGTGTATCTCTGGTAAACGGGGATGGTGACTTGCGGGATCGGTATAAGGGAGCATGCCAAGTGAAGACTTTGTGAATGATGCAGATGTTCATGCTGGCATTGCTGGTGATGCATGCTTGTAATGCAACCAATCGCAGGGCATAATCACTGTCATAGCAGGGGCCCTCAAGTCCCCTACAGAGCAGTAGAATTGTACTGGACGACTGTGACACACCTTCAGTCCCCAACTAACAAATACCTGAACATATATGTCTCCTGTACGCAAGCAGTTTACATGATGTGCCAGGAATGTATTTAGGGAAATGACCATACATCCCACCCAAAGGATCACCTGAACACTAACGCTGTATAAATGAGGATATTGCAGTCATGTTACTGTTAGAGTGAGTGTTGTGCAACTGAAATGAGCACAGAGCTGGCCTGCATTACTTGCTCAGAGCGTTCCTGCTCAAATCACTATCGGACACATTTGGGCAATGTACAAAATGTGTGGTCATTCTTATTTTGCCAAAATGCTCTTTGATTGTTTGGACCAGCCAAAATTTAGAAACAATTTGTTCCCTTCGCTGTTTTTTTGCAGATGGTGTTGTCATTTTGGCCACAACCCCCATGTGCCTGAGAACAAATATGAATAGTTTCTAAGGGGAAGTGTAAGGAGCTCCAACTCTTGATCGATATTGGAAAGACCAAATCCTTGGATTTTAGGGCAAAATTCTCTAGACTCAAACAATTTTGAAAATAAGCGTGTGTGTGTGTGTGAATGGATGTAATGGAATCGATTAGGTCGCATTTTATGACTACCGGGTGTACGATTTGTGGCAAATGGTTTGTGGACTGCTGATCTGGGTTAAGCATTTGCTAATCTTAATAAACATAGTGGGGCCGTTAAGAAATTATTTTCTGGCCATGAAAGAGGAGCGGTATCACCAGCCCTGGAAATATATAGGTGACAGGAGAAGTCATCAGCCTTATGTGTAGCAGATATACGACACTATGTTAACACTGAAACCCTGGCTATGGTCGAGAATACATTTTTTTAAATCGTGCTCATGCTCCAATTAAGCAGCCCAAATGCTCCTATTAATTTGGAAACGGACCTTGTTCCATTGGGTGGTGTGGTGCGTTCAAGCCCAGTGTTATACTCAGTTAGTTTATGGGCCTCATCCAACCTATCTAGATTCAGGCAAGAGCTCTCTTGTGCAATGAGTTTGGAAGGGGCGAGGGTGCTCCTGTGGATGGTGCATGGTAAGAAATTCCTGAATGATTTGGATCTAGGCACCTTATGATCTGACCCGACATCCATTAGGTCAAGCGCTGCCAGGGTAAGAGTGCCACCGTATTTACGTCCAGAAGGAGGATGGTGGAAGCTTGTAACACATTGAGTCAAGGCTCCGATGACCTTCTTAGCAAAACAAATGTTGGTTTTGAAAAATTTTTGGAAAATATCATCAGCCCACCCCTGGCACGAGCACTTTATATCTAGCTGAGGATTAACACCCACAATTTGGTGAGTTTCACTAGCACGTGGGGTAGTTCAGCTGCAAGGAATTGCCCGTTTTATGGGCCTGATCCTGAAATAGTGGTTCACTTTATGCTGTTTTGTGATGGCAATAAGTTATTGAGAACTCGGTTCCCGAAACCACCGTTTAATTAAGCAAACATCCATAGTGTCAATTAGGCAATGATCTATTACAAGCAATTGGAGGATCTTAACACAGCGTATTTATTCCGAGGAATCATACAACAAATGTCCCCTTTGTAGTTTTAAATTGGGCAACACCGTTTGTGTCCTCTAGGACATAAAGGCAACATGTTTGGTATTTTATGTTTATGGCGTGGCACTTATGTAAAGATTAAATGAATTCCTCATATTTTTGTATTTGTATTTTATTGAATGTATATAGCGTTTTAATACAAAACGCTTTACAAGGGGAACATGCAAGATACAACAAACGTTAGATACAGCAAGCATTAGATAACAAATTGAATCAAACCAGAAAACAGTACAAGAAACTATTTGCATTATAGATAAGGATTGGTGAGAGAGAAGAAGGAACAAGGTGTGAGAGAGAAAAAGAGGAATGAGTAGTGGTAAAAACAGAAGTAAAGAGGAAGCAAACAGTGAAAGGAAGAAGAATGGAAGAGATGAGAATTAGAGATGCTGGAAGTAGGGTAGGAGGGAGTAGAGTGGAAGGGTTAGGGAGGTGAAATCTATTTATTTGATAGATTCTCTGATTATAATGACTATTATGACATTTATTTTTAATCGCATTTGATATGTTGCATTTTATGGCACCAAAAGCCTTTAGGTCGCAGAAAGGGTAACATTGTTTATCTTTGATATTTTATCCAATATATGTTGTCAAGATTATTCTGTTATAACTTTTGGTTTGCAAGTTTTTTATTCTTCCTTTCTTTTTCACGTGCCATAATGACTACTGTTGAATAAAGGCCATTGATGAGGATGATGATGATGGTAATGATGATGATGATTATGATGATGATGCTGATGATGATTGAATTGTTTGAGAGAGTGTTGAATTCACAGACTCTGATTTATTTTTGCATATAAGCATTTCTCAGCAGCCACAGCAGCCAAGAGTGTACTTTTGAGATCTGCTGTGATTTCAAGTTGCCGGGTATGCCCAATCTAGCCATTCAAAAGGTCGTTTTAATGAGGACACTTTTTTTTTGAGTCTGCAGGTTTACCAAAAAACAGTTTCGACCTGTGTTTGACCTGTGTTTGACACATTTTGATTCTTGGTTTCTTCCTATGCTCATGATGCAAATATGGGTTGCTATATTTATGTTGCTAAAACAAAAATAAATAAAAGTTCTTGAATCCCAAAAAAGTATATCTGTAACTGAGTGCAGCACAGGAATCCCCCCTTGAAGCAAAATAATCACATTGCGGACCCGTGTTTGCCGACCTGGCCATGTCTGGCACAGTATGTGCTTCTTTGTGGAACTTCAGGGCCCCCCTCAGCAAGCATTTAGTGGGCCTCTTTATTTCATGTTATGTCACTGGGCAAAATGTTATCAAATTTGCAGAGGTCTTTGTTGAGGCAAGCAGTAGTGTGTGGGATACTTTTTATTGGTGCCACGACGGAGGTGGGTAGGCCACTGAGTAGGGAATGTCCACTGTCCAGGTGAGAAAGCACAAAAGCCATTATTGGTAATGTAATGTTATTGGCTGGACGATAGGGCTTGAGCTTCTCTAAAAGAAAGAGTTGATTAATGGATGGCTTGATTAATTGATTGATTGATTGATTGATTGATTGATTGATATGCTATTTAAATTGTGCCTACACACACGTCTTTCAAGGCGCAACCAGGCAAAGGAGGGGGAGCAAGGGAACACAAGCCAAACCATCTTGCTAGGCCTAGTGTCATTTAGATTGTGCAAGTGTGCAGACATGAAGTGCAGGGGAGAAGACAGGGGAGAAGTGCTCCCAGTGGTACAGTGCCCTGGGTTTAGTGCATGGAAGGCAGGGGCTTCAAGGGGAACATGCCCCGGAAGTGCAAGGAAGGCCATGTGGCAGTGCAGGAGGGACCAAAGGCAAGTGCTATGGACTGGGCAGGGTGGGGGGCAGGTGTCCTATATGACTCAGAGGAGAATCAGGCAGTCAGTCAACGTAACTGAGCAGGAGGAAGGGAAAGATAGCAGAAGGAAGGCAGAGGGAAAGAGGGGGTGGGAAAGGCTAGCATGGGAGAGGCAGAGAGAAGGAAGAGGAGAAAAGGAAGGTCTTGAGGAGCGTTTAGAACTTAAGGAGGTCTGGTTTAAGGTGGAGAGTGGCATTGAGGCTGTCCCAGAGGGAGCCACCTGCAGAGGAAATAGATCTGTCACCCATTCTCTGCTTGGAGAAGCGACTCACCTGCAGAAAATTGGAAGTAGACGAGTGTAGGGCTCTGGAAGAAAGGTACTTATGAAGACAGTGTTGGAGTACGGGCCCCAGCCCCAGGAATCCTTGTAGACAATGCAAAGGGTCTAGAATCCCAGTGGAGGGATTTCAGAGCTGGAGAGATGTGGTCCCTGGGCTTGAGGCCAAGGATAAGTTGTGTGGTCCTATTTTCGATGAGTTGCAGAGGGCAGAGGGAAAAGGGTATGGTTAGGTAGATTGAGAAAGAGACTGTTGCAATAGTCAAGCCTAGAGATAACCATGGCTCTGGAGACAGTGAGCTTCTGGGGGAAGGTGAGAAAAAGTATAATACCTCTTAGAAGGTGCAGTTGGAAATGGGACTTTTGGAGTTGTACGTGATGTATGGAGAAAAGGAGAGAGTAGAGTCTAAGATGACCCAATGTTTTTTGCCTCAAAAGAGGGTGAGGGCTCAGAGCCATGGGAGGCCAGCCAAAGTGAAAGGGGAAAAGCAGAGCAGAGGTCCCAATGAGAAGGATCTCTGTTTTACTGGCATTAAGGCACAGATCATTAGAGGCGCACCATTCCTGAATAAGGAAAGACAGCGATGAGCAAGAAGGCGGAGGAGGTGAGGGTAGCCTGAAAGAGAGCTACGTGTCATCTGCATAACACTGAAAGTAAGCAGAGAAGGTCAAGAGGGGGGCCAGATAGAAATTGAAAAACCAGTGTGAGAGGTTAGATGCATGGACAACACCACATATTGAGAGTGTGATGGAGGAGAGGAAGGACGCAAGTTCAACCTGGGAAGGTCAGTCCAAGAGGAAAGAGGATTGCATGCCAGAGTCTGATCCGTGATTCCAAGGGTATCTTGGAGAGGGGTGACCAGGATTTTGTGGTTCACTGTGTCAAAAGCAGAAGAAATTTCAAGGAGGATGAGGACAGAGAGATAGTTATAGTCATGGTTAGAGAGCAAATGTTCAACATTGTTCAGGAGAGCAGGTTCTGTGCCTCTGGCTGCTCTGAAGCCAGACTGATGGTCATGGATACAACCAACAGATTCAGTGTGGAGGGTTGGTTAGCTGGGAGATAGCCAATTTCTCCAGGAGTTTGCCCAGGAGTTTGCCCAGGAAAGGAGTAATAGAAATTGGGTGAGAGTTTGCTGGGATAGAGGAGTCTGCAGAAGACATTTTGAGCAGGGGGTGCACAAGGGAGTGCTTGAGAGGAGAGGGGAAAACTCCAGTGGCAAAGGAGTGATTGCAGAGATCGGCCAAGGCTGGAGCGAGAGAGTAAATGTTGTCCGTAATGGTTCTGGAGGGGCAGGCAGACACTTGTTTGGATGAGACTTTTATTGTCCGGACTTGTCTGGAAACCTCATCAGGTGTGACAGGAGAGAGGGAGGACAGGAAGAGGGGAGAATGAGCACCCAAGGAGGGACTGAGTGAGGTAGAGGGAGAGAGGGGAGCAGAAGAGACTGAGGACAGGATGTCCTGAGTTGTAGTGGTAAAATGAGAGGCCAGGGCCGAGAAGAGGGCCTGGGTCGGTGTGGTAGAGGAACATACGGCAGTAGGATTGGCCAGCTCCTTGCATTGCAGACTTTTAAAAGTTTGGCCGAGTTTTTAGATGCCACAGACATGCAGGCTTGAATGTACACTCTTTTTTTAGAGAGGATAGAGAGTCTATATCCTTTGAAATAAGCGGCAGACCAGTTTGTCAGAGGGTGAATCTAAAGCTCCCAATTTCCATTCAGCTGCTCTGCACTTGCATTTCAAGGTGGCAAGGTCAGAGTCAGACCAAGAATTCTACTTTTTGGCAGGCTTCAGGCAGATCTTCATGACAAGAGCAAGGATGTCAATAGTGTTAGCGATGGAAAGGTAAAGTTGGAACGGGTTGTGTCAGGATGGGAGTCAGCCACAAGAGTAGATGGACAAGAGTAGGTGGAGGCAAAAGCTGCCTCTGACACTCTCTTAATGGGTCGGATGACTGAAGGAGGGTGGCAGTGCTGGGTGGGCCATTGCCATGTTAGCAGGAAGCTTCAAATGAGAAGTGGTCAGACCAGACGGTAGAATGGAAAGGGAGAGAGAGTTGCATAGGTTGCGGAAAAGCCCTGAGGAGTAAGGAGAGTCCAGGTGGATGTTGCGATCCCCAAAGAGGAGAAGGTGGGAGGTAAAGGAGAGCAGAGAAGAAGTAAGGTCAGCCCATTCATAAAGGAAGATGGTGACATGGCCAGGTGGCCTGTAGAACGTGACCCGGGTCAGAGAGTAGCCAGAAGAAACAGAGTCTGCAGACCAGGCATTCAAAGGAGAAGTAGGCTTGAGTGGAAATGATGAAGACAGGTAACCAATCACTGTTGGGCCTGGCCGCGGAGAGGATCTTGTAGCCCACACGGAGAACTGTCAAACCTGTGAAAGAGCTTGCCTTAAACCATGTCTCGGTAAGTGCAAGAACATCTAGATCCAGCAGTTCAAGGAGGTGGCAGATGTCAGAGGAGTGTTTGACAGCAAAGTGACAGTTTAGAGTAGCAGTGAGGAGCAGGTTGCCACTTTTGAGATACTTCTGAGGAGGGGTACAGGGGACAGGGATCCCCACCAGAAGTGGCAGAGGAACTTAGGAGGTAGAGAGGGCAGGAGGCAGAGATGCCAAGGAAGACGTGGATGTCAGAGAGGCTAGAGAGGTGGCAGCAAAAGGAGGAGAGGTAGCCAGGAGAGAGGCATCTGGCAAGGGAGCCAGAGAGGTAGAGGATGAGGGAGGCAAGGGAGCCAGGAGAACCAAAGCTGGCAAGGGAGCCAGAGTAGCGAAGGGAGGGAGTGGCAAGGGAGCCAAGGAGGCGGGTGGCAAGGGAGCCAGAGTAGTGGAGGGAGGGGGTGGCAAAGGAGCCATGGAGGAAGATGGCAAGGGAGCCAGGGTGGTAGATGAAGGTGGCCGAGAAGCCAGCTTCGAGGTAGCTGGGGTGGCAGAAGGAAGAAGTTGATGGGCGAGGAGGCATCTATTGGAAAGTAGACTTTTGGGCTGAGGCCTTTGTACCAGGATGGTACCATTGATATAGACATTAATGATAACTCTGGAGGAATAGAAGGAGGCTAGAAAGACCTCCCAATGTGTGGCACCATTAATAGGTGAGGAGCAGTAAGAAGAGAGCAGAGCGACCATATGAACAGTCTATACTTCGGGTGAAGGAACAAAAAAGAGGATGTCGGTGAGAGTCTCTCTGGTGGAAGCAATCACACAGGTGTCAGAGGTGGGGTGGCCCGGGCTGCAGATGTTCTTCTTAAGCTTCTTCCTACCAGACTACTGTGAGATAAGAAGGGTAGGAGATAGAGAATCAATTAGAGAAGAAGGGGGAACTAGAGAGCACCATAGTGAGTGTGGGAGGGAGAAGAGAAGGCACTTTGCAAGGCTGAGCATCTGAGGTGCAAGGGAGGGGTACAATAGGAGGGGGAGGGAGAAGAGAGAACACAGGGATGACAAGTACAGAGAACAGGCTTAGAACAGTAGGTTACAGTAGGGTAACAACTTCTAGAACAGAGTACAGTTGGTATGAAGCTGCTCTGGGTTTTTTTCTATGTTCTTTTTAATGGTGAAATTACTGTCACTATGTCTGCAGTGTTGTAAAGATAGAGGTAGGTACCATCTGTATGTTGTTGGATGTGGATGTTTTGACAGAAAATGAGGAATCCCTGTTAAACGGGATATGATATTGTGCCTCCTTTATTGTATATATTGGCCTAAGCCCAGTCGCTCTGCGAAGAAAACCGTGTTTCAAAGCTCCAATCTTAGATCGACTTAGCCGCCATTTTAGGTCCGTCCGCCATTTTGATTTCTATTCTAAAGTAGTTCTGTGTTCTAAAATGGTGGACAGTGTTTCCCGCTTGTAACTGAGCCGTCCTGCACTTTGTTCGTTAGTTAATGTGTAAACTGTCTGTTGGCCAAATGTTTGGGTTGAGTAAAGAGACCTTGTCCCATGTCTGACTTGTAGACAGAGGATTACCTGCACCAACAAATCCGATCCGCGGACATACATGCATATATACATACATACAATGTTGTGCCAATACTGAACGTGGACACTGGCTGAATTGCATTGTATAAGACATGTGTTAAGGCTTATTGTTAAATCCGAGAATACACTGTTGCAATTGTGACTTGTTGACATGTAAACTGAAGATGATCCACATGCATATAGTTGGACAAACCAGATGTGAACTCGGCATGAACCCTAGACCGAGTATCATTAACCTGTAGAGGGGCTGGACAGTATGATTGGAAATGTATAAAATGCACAACTGTTTAGACGTCCAGTACCTCTCACTTCTCACACCGAAAGGGCTGGTATTCGCTGTGATGTACTGAGGGCCAGATAGCTATCTGATACTTTGTTTCTTTGTAAACTGTACCGTCTTAGAATAAAGATCTGTGAATCTTTATAAGCCCCTGTTTGGTGTATTTCCTTTTGGGGTACTCAGTCTCGATATTTCCTTTTGCCTTTACAGATGGCGCCCGTATAGGGACCCTCAAGATTGATGCCATCTCGTTGAAGGTTGACGCGGCTATCGGACCGGGATTGGACCAGACAAAGGCGTCCCCTTTCTTGGATGAGACACGACACCTCAGCAGCGCTGCATGACCCGATCCCTGGACGGTGAGCCCGCGGTCCGAGACGGCATCTTGACGAGGGTCCATATATAGAGGCGGGCAGATTTGCCGAAATCACCAACCACATGGGACCTTTGTAAATACTTTGAAATCCGATCGGACCTCCTTAGTATTTGATCAGGTGAGTCGTGACCCGATTCTTAAGTATCCTGATAATTTGTTTTGGCGCATTGCACTGACGAGTACAATTATTGACCAGGTAACACCAGTATTCTTATATGCCTGGGAAATTGTCTGCCTGCTTCAGAGCATTATTCCGCAGTGACAGACAATCTTTGTAATTTGGCCGACCAGCGCCAATGGAGGGGTCGGCGGCGTGTACTATGTACTGTAAGCACGCATTGGTAGTATAGTGTTTAATGATATTTGGCACAGACAAACTAGACATGCTTCTGAACTTCAGTGGCCAATCAATGGTAGTTTTGAAATTCCTTGTATTGAATATTTAGAATCCATATTATTAAAGAAAAAGGCTAGACCTGCAGCATTTGATGTATTACAGAATTGGAAGAAAGAAGCTATGCTGCAACTTAAAAGTAGGGAAAAAACATGCGCGCCGTCATATGACAAACGCCGAAAAAGCATTGTTATATGACCATAATAAACAGTCTGAGTCAGTTAAGAATAAGGATAGGGCTTTTTCACTTGGTATCCAGAAAATATATCCTTCTAAAGACTTTCATGTATTGATGAGCTGATTGACAAACTTTTAAATGAGCGAAGGCCTGGTGCCACTGCGCCACCTCGGTATGTTCCTCTTCTTGCTGTTATTCCTCCTCCCGTAGCTCCTCCTGCTCCTCCTATTGCTCCTCTTGATGTTCCTCTTCCTCTGGCTGTTGTTCCTCCTCTTGTTGATGCTCCCCCGCCTGCTCCTCCACCTTTGCCTGCTGTTACAGGTCCGGTGGTTCTGCCTGCTGCACCAGTGATAGCACCTCTATTTCCGAATGTACAAGGTTTGCCTACTCTCCCTCTTCCAAATGGTTCTGCATCGCTTGTAGTTGATCGGGGAGCGGGATCAAGAATTGTAACTCGTAATACTGTGTCTTCAGAGAGAAAGCATGAATTGACTGCATGGCCAGACATTGCATGGAGAGGGGTGAACAAGCTGATGTTTTTGCCACACTGTATAACTTCGACAATTTTCCTGAGAAAAACGTTTTTATTGAAGGATTGGGAATTCATTTATGTATAATGTGGAACAGGCTAAATGATATAGATCTCCCACAAGGGTTAAGGGAGAAAGTACATGAGCACGCCGAGAGGGTTTTTGAGTATAGAAGCGAGTAGGAAAGGTTACGGAATGAAGATGTAGATGGTGATAGTTTGGACGCTATGTTAGTACAGAAACGATTCTTTCCTTGTCGTAAATCGATAAATGAAGAAACACGAATTTGTACGAAAGATGCGGTTAGGTGGATTTCAGACATGTAGATAACTCCCGTTGAAGTATATGACACGTATAGTCAGTATACTCCAGAAATGCAGAGGAAAGTGATACAGGTAATTATAGAGTACCTGCAGGATTAATGTATAAAGAAAAAGATTTGTTGTCCCGCAGAATTATTGAATATTTATAAGTTGGCTTTTTTGTTTGACACCTCTTCAGCTGCTTTAGTGCTCGATCTAGCTCTGTTGCTTAGTAAGCGTTCGGAATTGCCTACTTCTCAGTTCCCTATGAGAGAGGTTCCTCCGACATTTGTCCCAAAAGTTGAGATTCACGCTAATGTTGCAACAGGTGCAGCTGCTCAAGACAACCCTGCACATTATGTGTTGCAGTTCATCCACGTCCCGTTTTAGAGACAGGAAGTGATCACCATAAAACAATATATTCCCAATATTAGGAAGAATTCTACAGGGTTCTATAAAGAAATAGAGTCTGTTTTGCAATCATCAGTATTTACCTTAAGCGATATTAACTTGTTATTTCCTGTGCTCCTGCCTATTGACTTGTGGAAACAGATTAGGACTATAGAAGATGTACCAGGGTTAGGAGATACATGGGATAACATGGTTAGGCTAGACAGAGAAAGGCCAGCTGGCGAGAGACCACCACAGGTAATACTAACTTTGCCTGATAGAAAAGTTAAGAAATTGAAAGCTATAATTCCAGAATGAAGGATTATTGGGACAGGCTTACTGCCTGTGTCCAAGGAGAGTCTGAGGGTGCTACCAAGTTCTTCAATTGGTTCGAACAAGTATTTTCAGATTTAAGTGGACAAGATTTGAGCACAGAGTCTGGGAAACGACTATTGGTGGACACATTTGTGCATGGATTGCTGCCTGACATCCAGTCGCAAATGATGTCCTACGAGAGCACTTGGCAAGCAAAGTCTCAATCAGAAGTATTGCATATGGCTCAGTACTATGAGAATCCTGTCAATAACGAAAAAGAAAGAGTTGAAAAGAGGAAAGGAGACTTAAAGACAAAAGTTCTATTGCAGCAAATTGTTAGAGGCCCTAGAGGAGGTAATTTGCAATTTAGGGATCATTATGTTCCACAGGGAAATGTGCCATTGGGTCCTGTAAACATGAACCAGTGTGCTTATTGTAGACAAGAGGGTCATTGGCGTGCACAATGCCCGATCCTCCAGCAGAGGTCGAATAACGCATTGGGTAATATGGGTAGACGATTCAGAGGCCACCCTAGGGCTGGGGTCCTGGTAGAAGTCAGTTTTCACAGGATTCACAGCAACCTTTTTCACAGGATAATCAGGCGTCAAGTGTGGATAATAGAAACATTTTGGATCATCCTTCTGCTGCTTACCTCTCCGAAGAACTTCCTTTCGACGACATTCTGTTTCATTAGGATTGCCTCAAGAAGGGTTTGGAACCAACGCCTATTCCCGTTAATCAGAAAGGTCCCTACGTTGAGATGATAGTGGGAAAAAGGAAACATCTATTCTTGATAGATACAGGGGCACAGAAGTGTTCCATTGGCCATTTACGGGTTCCAAACATTACACTGTCAGGGCAAACCAATGTTTCTGTAGGGTTTTCTGGTACACCAGTAGTCTGTCCGGTTTCTTCGCCGGAACCGATTTTTTTGGGTCCATTTACAAACCACTGTCCATTCCTTTTGACTACGAATTGTGAAGAGAACTTGTTAGGATTGAATCTGTTGAAGGAATTAAATGTGGTAATTCATTGTTCTTCTGATGGAGTGTGTTTGACGAGTTCACCACAGCAACTTTCTGTCTCTCAATTCTTGACCAGACCTTTGCCGCCGGAATTCAGTGATGTTCTGGAGTGTTTGTGTTCAATTGATGATAATGATGTCGGTGTTTTGCAAATTGAGCCTGTTAAGATTATTTTGAAACATGGAGTAAAGTTGCCACGTATTCCCCAGTATAAGATCTTGGTCGATGGTGAGCAAGCTTTGAAATGCATAGTCTCTGATTTTGTGCATAGAGGGGTGATTGAGGAAATTGCAGGTAGTTTGTGCAATAGTCCAATTTTGCCCATGTACAAGAAAGGTGATAATGCAATTCCTTTCGGTTTCATCATTGATTTACGTGCCATCAATACGATCGTTGCTCCACAATTTCCAATTGTACCCGATGTGACAACTATCCTAACTATGATTCCGGCTTCAGCTACTCACTTTAGTGTTGTGGATCTAAAGAACGCCTTCTTTAGTATTCCTATACACAAAGACCGTAGATACTTGTTCACGTTCAGTTTAGGGGGACGTTCGTTTACTTTTACCCGTGCACCGCAAGGTTACACGGAGAGTCCTAGCATTTACAGTAGGGCTTTGAAAGAGCAGCTCAACACACTCGAGTTGCCCACCACTTGTATACTGCTTCAGTATGTCGACAATCTACTCTTAGCTGCTGACTCAGAGAGCGCCTGTAAGGAGGGCACTGTGTTGTTGCTTATCCACTTAGCACAACATGGACAAAAAGCTTCACTTAAAACAGTTTCAATATTGTCGACAGGAGGTCGCCTATTTAGGCTATCTCCCGTCAAAGGAGGCAAGAAGGTTAACGCCTGAATGGATAAAAATCATTTCTAGCATGTCTGTTCCAAATACACAGAAGGAAGTCAGAGCCTTGATAGGAATGGCTTTGTACTGTAGGCAGCGGATCCCGAACTTCTCCTTAGTGATTAAACCAATGTTGGCTTTGATGAAGAATGGCATTTCTTCGCCATTGCCGTGGAACTTGGAACACCAGCCAGCATTTGATTTGCTCAAGACTGCATTGTGCTCGGCACCAGTTTTGGGCACACCAAACTATGAAAAGGCCTTTGTGTTGTATGTGCATGAACGTGATGGATGTGCTTTGGCTGTATTAACACAGGAACATGGAGGGAAGAATAGGCCGTGCGGCTACTTTTCTTCTGCCCTTGATCCTGTTGCATGCGCTTTGCTAAGATGTTTGAGAGCTGTCGCTGTTGCTGCTACATCCGTGAAACAGAGCGAGGGAATGGTCCTAGGCCATGCTTTAACCCTGATGGTACCTCACTCTGTAGATGTTCTATTAAACAGAACACAAACGCAACATTTCACCTCTGCACGATTAACGAGATACGAGTTGATCTTGTTTGCACCGCATATTAAAATTCAGAGATGTTGTGTTCTCAATCCGGCTGAACTTTTACCTTTCCCGCAAGGTACTGCTTGCAGTGATGAAGAGTCACATGACTGCCTTTACACGACAGAGCAAGAGACGAAAAGCAGAATCGATCTAAAAGATACTCCTTTGAACAATCCGCAAGGGGAGCTGTTTTGCAATGGCGCCTGCCTCAAACTTCCAGATGGTACATCCACAGCTGCTTATGCAATCATCACATTGAGCACGTCGTGGAGACCAAAAGAATCACGCATAACTCCGCACAGGCTGCTGAGATTATAGCATTGACCCGAGCTTGTGAACTTTCCGAAGGGCTTACCGTAAATATATATACTGACAGTCAGTATGCCTTTGGGGCGGTTCACAACTTCGGCAGACTTTGGGCAGAACAAGGTTTCTTGACCTCACATGGCACTAAAATGCAGTATGGCTCCTTGATAGTACGGTTACTCTCAGCGCTTGCACTCCCTATTCAGCTAGCAATTATGAAGTGCACAGCACATCAGAAGATTATAGATACTGTAGGAAAAGGGAACGCTTTTGCTGACCAGATAGCCAAACAGACTGCCACTGATCTCTCTTCAGAAATGTATACTTCAAGGGAATCCACAAATGCCTGTACTTTGGATAAGGCTATTGAATCTGTGAAAGATATTCATGCTGGTGCCACGTTAGAGGAATCTAAGAAATGGGCTGAGGGTTTGGCAAAATTGGATGATGATGGGTGTTGGGTGGACAACGTAGAGGTGAAATGGTTACTGTCTGATGCATACGTTATGATGATGGTTGTTATGTCTCATGGTCCCACCCATATTTGTGCACGAAAGGTCACCAAAATGTTGCAAAATGTGTGGGTAAATGATTAGATCTCTAAAGTGGCCGAGTGCTTTTTCCAAGGGTGCATGATTTGTCTGCAGCATAATGTGGGGAAGGGCACATTGACTTCTAGGGGTAATTTTGGTCCACATTCTGTCCCTTTTGAGGTAAAACACTTTGATTCCATTGAAATGGAGCATTGTATTAACTGCAAATACGTACTAGTGGTTATCTGTGCTTTTAGTCAATGGGTTGAAGCCTTTCCTGTCAATGATGCCACAGCTATGACAACGGCGAAGACCATGCTGAAGGAATATTTTCCTAGGTTTGGTTTGCCAAGAGTCATCTGGTCGGACAATGGTCCACATTTTATCGTTGCTGTAATTCTGCAGATATGCGCAGGATTATAGATCAATAAACGGTTCTATTCGGCTAGACACGCACAGAGTGCTGGATTAGTGAAAGACACAACGGCATCATCAAGAACAAGCTCGCTAAGACGTGTGCCGGTACCAAACAGAAATGGCCGGACGCCTTACCGATTGTGTTATTGGGCCTCATTACATGGAAGGCGGTAATGGTTAACGGTCACGTTAATTGTAACAGTGACCGTTAACCATTACTGCCTTACTATGAGGTCCCTTAGCGGGTTGGTGCTTTAACGCCTGCTTTTTGCAGGCGTTAAAAACCAACCCGCTAAGGGACCTTGGTGCTAATTACGGCACCGCAAAATTGCGGTGCCGTAATTAGCACCTTCCCCATTCCCAAAAAATGGGAATGGGGAAGGGCAGTGGTGGAAGATGGAATTACCGCCCCGCCAACCTTGGAATGGGGCGGTAATTCCCCTTTCCACCAAGGTGGTGCCGGTATTTTACCAGCATGGACCAAGGTGCTAATAGCACCTTGGTCCTCCGCCTTCCGTGTAATGATTTCATTGTATGGTTATTTGCCCGTTCCCAACGTGACTGAGGTTTTAAGTCTGCTTTTGACCCAATTTCCTTGTCTACCCATATAGACCCCATCGTGCAGTTAAACTGAAAGGGGTTTTAACTTTTTTTTGAGAATGAGAATGACCCCTCAAACTAAGACTGGGCTCTCTCCATTTGAGGTGGTCATGGGTAGGTCAGCCAACATCTGGAATTTACCGAAGCCCCGTTCTCTACGCGAAGTTGAAAATGTACTTCTTTCTGACTACTGTGGACAGTTAACTAAAAATCTGTATTTGATTTATCACCAGGTGCGAGAGGCTTTGCCTGTAAAATACGAGGGCCCAGGCCACAGCATACGGCCGGGAGACTGGGTCCTGACCAAGTCGTTTGAATGATCTTCTTGCCTCGCACCTCGTTGGCGGGGCCCGCATTAAGTTCTTCTGGTCAGACAGACAGCCGTGCGAGTGGCGGACAGGAAGCATTGGATCTACACGTCTCACATCAAGAGGATTCCTTTCCCTTTTCCACATGCTACAGAAGACACAGAACCCCTCACCAATACCGTAACCAACGATCTTTTGTCATCAAACAGCATCGAGAGTGCGTCGGAGACTCTCCCTGAGCCCGTGGGGCCTGGGGAAACAGCCACTTCATCTCCACACTCTCCAACAGTTCCGTTTTCAAAAGTTGTTTCGAATCTTGTGTCAGATCCTGCTTTGAGCTCACCGCTTCCATCAGGAAGTAACGACACGTTGTTCACAGATCATTCAGTACCAGGGATCACAAGGTACGATATGTGTCCGAGGAAGTAGACTTACTGCACGGTTCAGCTGTGCCATCAAGGAAAATCATCGAAGGGCTTGTCTCTTTGGCCTGATCTTTTGTACATGAGGGGATTCTGTTGGCTAGGGTTTGTGAAAGGACTAAGAAGACGCTCGATCTGGAGATCACCAGCAAATTAACTTTGTTGCAATCGTTTGAAGAAACAATACCTGCAACCGCTCCCCGTCGTACGGAACAGATAAGAGACTGTGTGACCGGCCGTGAAAATGAACAATCGAATGCGTGGGCCCCGAAAACATATTGTTGTCTTGTGATAATGTTAACTGGTTTTACAATAGTCATTGCCTTAGGTTTTTGGTATCTGGAAGAAGTACATCCGCTTGAAAATGTGTTACCTACTGAAAATGTACCCGCTGTTTCTATGCCTTTTTTGCATCTGCACACTCTATCTCCTAGAGACTCTCAGCACAGACAGAGTTACCATAACAATACTCTATTACTCATTATGAATGCTACACATGCCATTTTTAATAAGTCCAATTGTTGGGTCTGTTTGCATTTACCGCAACACAGTGATAGGGGGCTGGGTTGGTATATTCATCCTCTACCTTTGACAACTGCATGCTATGCTTCTTTGAGGGCACTATTCTTTGGCCACCGCCATAGCTACATGGCTCTTGAAACATTTAACTTCAATGAACTGAATCACAGTTTTTACTATGATAGACACTTGTGTGGTAAACAACATAACAATCTTACTGAATAAACCCTCTCTCAACACTGTTCATGGCTGGTGAATATTACCTCAAATATTCACAAGGGAATCATTTGAAATGTCGTATGACCTATTCTCGTGACATGCTAATTTTTACCATATCAGCATGAAGTAGTCAAAGAACTAAGTATATACTCTCAGTCATAGTCAGACTGCTGAATAATGACATACCAACGTTTTCAGCCATTTATTCGTGATTTGGCTGAATCTACTATATTCACATTATGTTGTAAAACACTGACAGATTAACTGGCATTTTGTGTGAGTCTCACTAAGGAACAATGCACTTACTACTGGCACATCCCACGTGTAATAACTTATCACATAAAGAAGCATATTCCAGGAGTAAGATTTGATACTCCGAAATGGCAGTTACTCAAACAGTGCAAGCTATATCTCCATCAGAATAAAATGCGTAGCCAACATAAAAATGACACAGTGCACTGCGAAAGAGGACAGCGAGAAGTATGAAGCAGTATGGTTATTGGTCAGGATTATACAAATGCTTTCAAAATGGCATAGTTCCATAACTGAGTGACGAATGCCTCATATCCAATTCTGTCTGGTCCATGCATGCATTAGAGGCGTTGCAGGGTATACTTACAGATATTTTTTGCAGCTTTCAGGGCATTGGAAAACAGGATGGGTGAGTGTTAGGAAAGATTTCGTAATTGTAGGGAATTTTCCTTCCATGTGGCAACCCCTAAACTTTTTGCTATTGTTTTTAACCTTGTTCTTGACTTTGCCAGAGAAGTACAGCCTTCTGCCGCACTTCTCTGGGCTTTCGCTCCTTTCTTACGGGGAAACTGACATGCCCTTAAGACAGTCAGTACCGGGGAACGTGGTTTCCCGTAGTTTCTTTTATCGTGTCGCAGCTTTAGTGCAACACGACACAAGAGGGCACTGTAAGTTAAGTTACAGCTCTCTTGGGTCTCTAGCCTTCTACAGGCCCTAGATACTCTTTTAGGATGGCATTTGATCGGTGCAAGTCATTCAGGGACTCGAATGGTGGCAGCGATCGTTTTGTTTATTTTGAGCTCCTTTTGGCGTTCTGAGCACGTTTTTGCACTGAACCCAAAATGGTGGCCTGGCTCCCAAAATGGCCAGGCCGCGAGGCTCCTTTGTCCTGTCCACTGTCCGTCTTGCTCCCTTCACCTCCCCCAGGTCCGGCGACCCGGGGCCTTCCTTATTTGGGCATGTACTTTCCCGCGAAACGTGGTTGCTTTCGCGGGCTTCTACATGTCGTTTGTGTGCCTCCAGGGTGTGGGCTGGGATGTCTGGTCCCAATACACATCCTGGGTGCCAGAGAGTCTAGGGTGGTGTGAATGCCTGGGACCACCGTGGTCCGTGATTGGTCCACGTATGGTATGTGTTTTGATGAGCGGATCTCCCATTGGCTCCCCTCCGTTTTGGCGCGAAGGGAACCGTGGATAAGAGGGGGCTGGAAACACCACTACCATGTCGATCTCCTGAGTTCTCACGAACGAAGGAATACAGGAGCCAAGTATCCTGCAACCAAGAGGCTGGACCGAGGAATCGCTGGTGACCCGCTGAAGGAATCCTCCTTTGCACTGCTGTCGTCCTGTGAAACCCTTTCCTCCTTTGATCGAACTAGAAGGCCTGTACTGGTGCTTCGACCTTTGGAATAGCAGGAACAGCTATTCCCGGCGACTTCATCAACTCCTGCCAAGTAAGCCTTCGGAAGCGTCTCTGGGCCATCCAGTTGACTGACCAGCTTACCAAGGAGTTTGGCTCTGCAACCGCCGCCAGGTTGTGTTGTATTGCGAGTCCTTGACCCTCTCCCACGCTTCGTACGCTTGGCGTTCCCAGGTCTGAAGGGAGGAGGGTTCATTTGGCTCGAATACGCACGGCCACTCCGTTGTCCTGTGCGGCAACAAAACTGTGCTGGTTTCGTCGATTGGGACGTCTTTTTGCTCTACACGACTACAAAGCGTCTCCTGCTCTTCTGAACCTGCCAGCTGCTGAAACTATCGTGGAGAAGCCTGGGTCTGCTTGCTTCGGGGACCGGTGAGTAGTATATCTAGGATCTGGTCGCCCTCCTGCAGTATCCCATTGCTTTTCCCTGCTGTGTAAAAACAGCACCCTTTTGCCGCGCTCGCGCTCTGCTTCTGCCCGCTGTGGAGGCTGCGCTTGAGTTGCGGAACCTGTTCTTCTTCTGCTGTGCACTAACGTGAACCGCCTGACTTCCTCCGAAGAGCTTCCCCTTGTGCCCGTCGGCACCGGCGTGGCAGGTACTTTGAGCACAAGGCTCCACTCTTCGTAGGGCTCGGACTTCCATCTAGTTAGGTGCCTATGAAGGCGAACTGCGTCGAAAGCATTATCGCACTGCCTGTTTTCCTTTCCTTTCAGGTGGACTACATATTTCGTGCTTTAAACGCTTGCGACTGTGTATTTGTATATATATTGTGTTGATATGGTATGTGTTGGTTTAATATTGTGATATTGTGATTTTCTCGCTACGGTCGTTGTTTTAAAGGCCTTAAAATAAATGTGTTTATATTTTTGATATAACACCTGTTTGGAGTAGTTTGTTAGCGCTCTTGCTTTGTGTGCTCATTGCGGGCTTTCAGTCACCCTCACCCCTCTTGAGACCTAGTCTTGACCGCCGCGATCGCTACCTTGATTGGTCTGGCTTGTCCAGAGGTTACCCTGTTCCAAGTAATTAGGTTGGCCTTCTGAACTTCTGCGCCACCAGGACAGAGTTCAGAAATCCGTCTTAACAAATTGGTGGCAGCGGTGGGATACGACTGAAGGTATCCAGTGTTGCGCTCGAACTAAGGCATTTCAGGTTATTCCAAACAGTACACGTAGTGAATTGTTATAGTATAACTTTAAAAAGGCCATAGTCCTATCAAACAGTATGGAAACAAGTACGTTGTTAACTTTAAATGCTTCCAAGTCAGAAACATTGAAAAAGATGTGTGCGGAGAGAGGTGTTTCCTCTCAAGGCACGAAATTGGAAATGATCCAAAGAATCGTGGCGTGGCAAGAAGCGCAGCTTGACGCTATTACTTCTGAGGACAGTGCGGAAGGTGGTGGGGCTGCTCTCACTGGTAGAACCGACGGTTCTGCCGCCGCACTGTTCCACCGCGACCACGAGGACAGGGAGGACGAGCTGTCTAATGTTTCCTCTGCCAGTGCTGATGGGGAGGCTATGCTTGAATTCAAGAAGCAAGAGCTGCGGTTTAGGCAGCAGGAGCTTGAATTCAGCATAGCCAAACTAAAAATCGAACAGGCAGAAAAACAAAAAGACAGGGATCACCAGTTGGAACTGGCCAAGCTTCAGGTTGCAAATGGATCCAAGGGTCCTGGACATGGGTCTGGGGCCTCCTCTCATCCACGGTTTCCAAAAGATCTGCTCAGTGTGTATGAAGAGAGGAATGACATTATGGACTGGCTGAATGCGTTTGAGTATGCATGCGAGGTCCAGGAAGTTGACAATGCTGATAAGATTGCGTGGTTGCTCAGTAGACTGCCCCATTCTGGCTGTAGTGCCATTATGGAAATGTCGAAGGCTGAGCGGGCTGATTTCGCAATGTTAAAGCAGACTCTCATTTTAAAGTTTGGGAAGACTCCGGCCCAATATTTAAAGCGTTTTCGAGAGTATAAGAAAAAGGAAGGTGGGACTTGGGTATCTTATGTCGCTGAATCTTTGAAAAACTTAACTGGCTGGGTCGAAGGCTATAAGGTTTCTACCTTTGACGGCATGATAAATCTTGTCATGCTGGAACACATTTTTGCTTCTTCTTCCCCGGAGCTTAAGCAGCATTTGGCCGATTCGAAGGAGATAGATCCTAAGAAGCTGGCCATTGCAGCAGACTTATGGGTGTCACATCGAGTGTCCCATAAGGACAAAACTCATCCTGGTAAGCAGGAGGAAGGGAAAAAGTCCAAAGATATGGAGGGTGGGGAATCTGCTAAATCTTCTTCCCAAAAGGGCCACAAAAAGAAAAACAAGGGTAAGACACAAGAGAACTCACAGGGTAGTGGAGGTTCGCCTCCGAAACAGAACTCTGGTTACAATAAGCCTCCCTACGTAAACAGACCCACTGGGGCTTGTTTTTCTTGTGGAGCAACTGACCATGTGAAGGGGGATCCCCGTTGTAAGGTTAGACCTTTGGGGGTCCACTCCGCTAATCTGGCCTTCTCCTCCTACGAGGAAGAAGAGATTACAGGAGCATCCTTCTCCTCGGACTCATTTCCCAGCGGAATAGAGGCCGAGGTAGTTTTAGTGTCCCTGGGTTCCTGGGAGCCTAAAGTCGCAGAGGCTTATGCTAGGATTCCGGATAATACCAAGCACTACTTTAAAGACAGTGTGCTGATCAATGGAGTGGATACTCCAGCTCTTAGGGATAGTGGGTGCAGTCGAACTGTAGTGGATTCTACCTTGGTAGACTCAGAGGAAGTTGCCAGAGCTACTCTGATGCCCACTAAGTTGGCTGGCGGCCCCCTCCGTATGTTTCCCGTGATCCCTGTTAATCTAACTTTAAATGGTACAGCAGTCAGGATTCCAGTGAGCATTCAGAGAAACGTCCCGGGAAAGGTCTTATTAGGTAATGATCTCAGAGCTTTAGGGCTCGTAGGAGACACTGCCGAAAGACCCTACACACGGTCTCAAGCACGGGCAGCATTGGCCAAGTCCAATACGCCGCCCCAGCCGAAGGGGAAACCCAAGGCGAAAGGAGTCTACAAGTCAAGACGGGGGAAAGAGAATATTCCCCCGAGCTCGCCTACCACTGCGGTGGAGGAAGTTGGTCAATCGCCCGAGCCTGACGAGGAGGTGGCGATGCCTGAAGTATTCGACCCCAACGATCATCCTGAACTAAAAGACTTGTTAGTTGAAGGAGGTCCTGATAGGGACGAATTCAGTAAAGGCCAACGTGAGTGCCCATCTCTGGAAGGCCTAAGGAGACAGGCCTGCTCCCAGCTTGAGGGTGAACCTCCTGGGATGCATAGGATTTACCAGGAAGGTGGACTCCTGTATAGTGAGCCCACAGAGTCTACAGAAGGAGACCATAGGAGGTTGGTGGTTCCCCTTGCTGTTAGGCCCTTCCTCCTGCAGTTGGCGCATGTCGTTCCCCTTGCTGGTCACCTTGGTATGAGGAGGACCAAGCAAAGGTTATCCATGCACTTCTACTGGCCCAAGATGGGGGAGCAAGTAGAAAGTCACTGCAGGAGTTGTGCCGCCTGCCAGTTGTCTGGTAAGGTTGGCGCGACAATCCAAGCTCCGTTGGTACCGCTCCCAGTTGTGGGGGTACCATTTGAAAGGGTAGGGATCGACATGATTGGTCCCCTTGACCCGCAAACATCCTCAGGCAATAGGTTTATCCTGGTGCTGGTCGACCATGCAACCAGGTATCCTGAGGCCGTCCCATTGACAACTGTAACTGCCAAGCCAGTTGCAGAAGCTTTACTCGGCATGTCTACTAGGGTTGGCTTCCCTAAAGAAGTTGTGTCGGGTCATGGCAGCAACTTTATGTCGAAGTATAGGCAGGCTATGTGGAAAGAATGTGGGGTCACCTACAGGTTCTCTTCTGCATACCGCCCCCAGACCGATGGTCTGGGGGGGCGTTTCAACAGGACGTTAACGAGCATGATTGGGGCTCTGGAGGAGCCTCAGAGAAGAGAATGGGATCTTCTTGTTTCATGCTTACTGTTTGCCTACCGAGAGGTACCACAGGAGGGTGTTGGCTTCAGCCCCTTCGAACTTCTGTTCGGTCATCCCGTACGGGGACCCTTAGCCATCGTCAAAGAGGGATGGGAGATGCCCACTCCCCCTGTTACTACCAATGTAGTTGATTATGTGCTAGGGCTCAGAAAACGGATGGTACTTCTGATGGGCTTGGCTAGTGATAAATTGAAGGCAGGGCAAGCGCTGGTGAAACATTGGTACGACCAGAAAGCTTCCCTCATCAACTTTACACTTGGTCAGCAAGTCCTGATCATGAATCTCATAAGGCCTCGAGCTTTACAGGACAAATGGTCAGGCCCTTGCCCAGTGGTGGAGCCCCTGGGTGAGGTTAACTATTCAGTGGACCTTGGAAGGCCTGGACAGGCTCCAAAAGTGTTTCACGTGAATAGGCTGAAGGCTTTCGTCCCAAGCGGCGAAATCGCAGCACTGCTATTGGCTTCAGACGTTGCGGGAGAGGAGTCTGAACCTCTCCCCGACCTGTTCCCAAGCAGTCCTTCAGATAGCTCTTTTGAGGGTGTCCGAGTGGCCCCTCACCAAAATGGACAAGGCTCAGTGGTTTACCTTGGACATGAAGTAGGTGGAGGGAGGAGACAGCCTCTACTCAGTCAGGTACAAGCAGTACAAGACTGGCCTACCCCCACTACGCAAACCCAAGTGAGAGCCTTTTTAGGACTCACGGGGTATTACCGCAATTTTGTGGCAGACTATGGTACCATAGCTGCTCCTCTGACTGCCCTCACAACTCCGAAGAAACCCAAGAAGGTAACTTGGACCGACGAGTGTGAGAAGGCCTTCAATGGCTTAAAAGACTCCTTGTGCCAGGCCCCTGTGCTTAGGGCCCCTGATTATCAAAGACCTTTTATCGTGCAGACGGATGCCTCTGACACTGGGATAGGAGCTGTACTATCACAAGTAGATGAGAAGGGTAAGGAACACCCTATCGGTTTTATTAGTCGCCAGCTTAAGGACAGAGAGCTCAGGTGGTCCACGGTAGAGAAAGAATGTTTCTCTGTTGTGTGGGCCCTAAGGAAGCTGAGGCCCTACCTCTATGGGACCCACTTCACTGTGCAGACTGACCATAAGCCGTTAAAGTGGCTAATGAACATGAAGGGGGAGAATCCAAAGTTGCTTAGGTGGTCCATAAGTCTTCAAGGCTTCGACTTCACTATTGAGCATAGGCCAGGTGTCCAACATAGCAATGCTGATGGGTTGTCCAGAATGTTTAACCGACCTGAACAAGAGACTCATCCAGGGGTGGATTAGTTCCCCCTGTCCATAGTCTGGGAGGGGCGAGTGTTAGGAAAGATTTCGTAATTGTAGGGAATTTTCCTTCCATGTGGCAACCCCTAAACTTTTTGCTATTGTTTTTAACCTTGTTCTTGACTTTGCCAGAGAAGTACAGCCTTCTGCCGCACTTCTCTGGGCTTTCGCTCCTTTCTTACGGGGAAACTGACATGCCCTTAAGACAGTCAGTACCGGGGAACGTGGTTTCCCGTAGTTTCTTTTATCGTGTCGCAGCTTTAGTGCAACACGACACAAGAGGGCACTGTAAGTTAAGTTACAGCTCTCTTGGGTCTCTAGCCTTCTACAGGCCCTAGATACTCTTTTAGGATGGCATTTGATCGGTGCAAGTCATTCAGGGACTCGAATGGTGGCAGCGATCGTTTTGTTTATTTTGAGCTCCTTTTGGCGTTCTGAGCACGTTTTTGCACTGAACCCAAAATGGTGGCCTGGCTCCCAAAATGGCCAGGCCGCGAGGCTCCTTTGTCCTGTCCACTGTCCGTCTTGCTCCCTTCACCTCCCCCAGGTCCGGCGACCCGGGGCCTTCCTTATTTGGGCATGTACTTTCCCGCGAAACGTGGTTGCTTTCGCGGGCTTCTACATGTTGTTTGTGTGCCTCCAGGGTGTGGGCTGGGATGTCTGGTCCCAATACACATCCTGGGTGCCAGAGAGTCTAGGGTGGTGTGAATGCCTGGGACCACCGTGGTCCGTGATTGGTCCACGTATGGTATGTGTTTTGATGAGCGGATCTCCCATTGGCTCCCCTCCGTTTTGGCGCGAAGGGAACCGTGGATAAGAGGGGGCTGGAAACACCACTACCATGTCGATCTCCTGAGTTCTCACGAACGAAGGAATACAGGAGCCAAGTATCCTGCAACCAAGAGGCTGGACCGAGGAATCGCTGGTGACCCGCTGAAGGAATCCTCCTTTGCACTGCTGTCGTCCTGTGAAACCCTTTCCTCCTTTGATCGAACTAGAAGGCCTGTACTGGTGCTTCGACCTTTGGAATAGCAGGAACAGCTATTCCCGGCGACTTCATCAACTCCTGCCAAGTAAGCCTTCGGAAGCGTCTCTGGGCCATCCAGTTGACTGACCAGCTTACCAAGGAGTTTGGCTCTGCAACCGCCGCCAGGTTGTGTTGTATTGCGAGTCCTTGACCCTCTCCCACGCTTCGTACGCTTGGCGTTCCCAGGTCTGAAGGGAGGAGGGTTCATTTGGCTCGAATACGCACGGCCGCTCCGTTGTCCTGTGCGGCAACAAAACTGTGCTGGTTTCGTCGATTGGGACGTCTTTTTGCTCTACACGACTACAAAGCGTCTCCTGCTCTTCTGAACCTGCCAGCTGCTGAAACTATCGTGGAGAAGCCTGGGTCTGCTTGCTTCGGGGACCGGTGAGTAGTATATCTAGGATCTGGTCGCCCTCCTGCAGTATCCCATTGCTTTTCCCTGCTGTGTAAAAACAGCACCCTTTTGCCGCGCTCGCGCTCTGCTTCTGCCCGCTGTGGAGGCTGCGCTTGAGTTGCGGAACCTGTTCTTCTTCTGCTGTGCACTAACGTGAACCGCCTGACTTCCTCCGAAGAGCTTCCCCTTGTGCCCGTCGGCACCGGCGTGGCAGGTACTTTGAGCACAAGGCTCCACTCTTCGTAGGGCTCGGACTTCCATCTAGTTAGGTGCCTATGAAGGCGAACTGCGTCGAAAGCATTATCGCACTGCCTGTTTTCCTTTCCTTTCAGGTGGACTACATATTTCGTGCTTTAAACGCTTGCGACTGTGTATTTGTATATATATTGTGTTGATATGGTATGTGTTGGTTTAATATTGTGATATTGTGATTTTCTCGCTACGGTCGTTGTTTTAAAGGCCTTAAAATAAATGTGTTTATATTTTTGATATAACACCTGTTTGGAGTAGTTTGTTAGCGCTCTTGCTTTGTGTGCTCATTGCGGGCTTTCAGTCACCCTCACCCCTCTTGAGACCTAGTCTTGACCGCCGCGATCGCTACCTTGATTGGTCTGGCTTGTCCAGAGGTTACCCTGTTCCAAGTAATTAGGTTGGCCTTCTGAACTTCTGCGCCACCAGGACAGAGTTCAGAAATCCGTCTTAACAGTGAGTGTTTCAAGAGTGTTTCCAAAGCCATTAATATGGTTGCATAGATTGTTATAGCACACATCACACACCGTAATGGTACATATCACACCCCATGTCGATGGAAAATAGCCGTAGGCACAGCCACCCACCTTCATGCATCTGCAATCCTACGCCACATGATGACACATCGCATAACACCTCTGCCATTAGAATGCAGCTAAATCCCACAATACAAATGTGGTCTAGCTGTACACATAATCAGTCTCCTTGACTTTCATCCTCTCCCGACAGCCCTCACAGCTCCCAAGCACAAGCCCGCTCTACATGGGCCGCTAGCAGGGACTTACCCACCACTACCTATCTGAGTATTGGCTATAATGCACGCGCATTGTAAATTCCTCTGACCAATCTCTCATACCTCAGACTTTGGTCCTCCAAGGGCATTCCCCTACATCGCTCAGAGACCATACCAATGGGAAAAGGCACTATACAAATGCCATATTGCATAACATACTGCAGGGCAAGGATACAGAACTGAAAAGGAGGTGTTAACAAATCCTACCAAGTCTTGATACTCCATTCCTTCACAATACTGAAATGTCAACTTGTGGTGTGTCATCGCAAGACATAAAAACAAGGTGTAAAGTAACTTAAGCTTTGCTGGGCTGCTTTTTGAGATTTTAGTAAGGTTTTGCTGGCCAATTTGGAAACAGGATTTGCAATATGTGTCTGCCTGTTACTTTCCTCTCCAGCTGCTCTGTTTTATGCCAGCATGGCATTTTCATGCTGGTGTAAAACTTAAGGAATCCTATAAAATCAGTGTGCAATTAGCATCTGCTAAAACCAGGCGGAATACATAAACATCCATTGGTAATGCAGCCTGCAAAGCGTAGTTTTAATTTTCCAAGATGGTGAGTAAATTCTAGGAGTAAAGGCAGTTTTAATTTTCATCTTTGCACTCTATCTCGTAAATATTGCAAATTGCAGGCAAGGACCTAGCAGTACATAACTGTTAACGTCTGAGGTCCCCTGCATGTTTTTTAAAAATAATGATAGTGTGTTTCTAGATGAGGACATGGGTCAAGCTTCAACATGCATAGATATATTCGAGATATAGCACGAGATATAGTCACTAATATTTACCCGTAATTAATTCTATTTGTGAAGACTCTCAAGGAACCCTCATGTGTTATGGAGAAATTCAATGCCTTATGCTTTAACATAGTTGAATTTCAGAGGGATTTCGTCAAAGTAGGGATACCACAGCAAACCAGTTGTTTTAACAACAAATGTAGGGGGGCAAGAAAGACTTCAATCTCACCACCGAGAAAAGTCAAATGTGTGCTGCTAGAGCCAATTATAAGATGACCAATTCACGGAAAAGAGATTTTGAAAAGGCTGCATGGGAAGATATGGTACAGGCAGCTAACGAAAATAACCGTAAGAAAGTCTGCGATGTGGTCTCCCTTAGTCCCAATTATAAAATGGAATGGGATTGGCTAGAAACCAATCTACCAGACATAATGTGGGTATCTTTATTTGCCATGTTATATAACATAAAACTGGGCCAGAGAACAAGGGCGTGGCCTCCTTGCGAGGGGAGCCAACACAAATGTAATCATGATCAAGGCATCTTGGAGGCACAGTCTGTCATATTCTCATTTTGGATAATCTCGCACGCGATTAAGAGCCAGAACCTCCATCATTGTCTGGGCCAAGATAGCATTCCGGCCAACCTGATTTAGGAGGGAATTGAATTATGGGCACCCATTCCCACACTTAGCTTTAATGCAATGCGTACAATGAAATTGTTTCCTCAACTATGGAAAAGGGATACAATACAACCCTTATACATGAAAGGCCCAAGGTATTCCCCCTGCTTCTTAAAGGCCAGTTTCACTTCTGGATTCACTTTGGGCTGACAGCAATCACATACTATCTGACATACAATTGATGTTCCGTCTGGGGGTGGGGACCAGTGAACAAGCCGTGAACCTGTACCTAATTGTGGCTAACTCTTTGTACTTAAATCAGGAATCTGTTTATTTGGCATTTATGGATCTGAGCACAGCCATTGATAAGGTCAACCAGTACAAACTGTGGCTTGTTTCCAGGTCCCAGGGACGTCAATCTGAAATAGTAAACCTGCTAAGTTACACAAGGACACAAAAGCCTGTGTAAGGAATGAGACTAAAGGATATTACATTGAGTACTTTCACATAAAAGCAGGCATCCACCAAGGGTTTGTATTAGACCCTGTATTGTTTTCTTTGTATATCAATGTTAATGCTAGCAAATCTGCAGTGATGGCATCCCATTTAAAAAAAAAACACACAAGATGTCTGAAATGTACAAAATGAACGTGATAGACTGGAGAGACAGCACATTTTATTACCTAGGAATACGGTTCACTCCACCTTGAAACCAAATTCGCATTTGGCGAAAAAGGGAATCAGTTCTAAGCAAGCCTAAATCAGTTCTAAGCAAGCCTAAATCAGTTCTAAGCAAGCCTAAATCAGTTCTAAGCAAGCCTAGGTGTGGAGAGAAGATTCATGACCATGTCAAAACAGAAACCCCTAGACTTCATTAAAAAAGAGTGTTCTGGAGTAAAGCAGTCGCCAAATATGCTTGCTATGGGGCCAGGGGAATATGCACGATATGCAAGTGATTAAGAACAACTTCTTTAAAACTATTCTGGGATTGTCTCAGTCAGCCTCAAATGATGGAACCCATCTTGAGCTGAGCATGTCATTCCTAGCAAATGAAATGGCAGCTGAACCCATTTAACAATTGTTTAAAAAATTGGACGAACAATAAAGCAGTTTTGACACAATTTATTTTAACATACGTAGTAGGTAAAACATGTGCATTTGAAACACCTTGGCTGCTGTATAGTAAAACACAATTGGAGAGATTGAATGCACAGTCCTACTTAAGTTTTCTAACACTACTGAATCCACTTGGTGCACAATATCTAAAAAACAGATGTGATTGGTATTCAAAGATGCGCTGGAATCAATTGAAGTACAAAAGGTAACACATTGTAGACATGTCATACTGACCTCAGATTCAATTAACACATATCTGCTCTGGGCAAACAACCCTAATGAAAGATTACTGATAACAAAGGCGAGATTTGACTGCTCCTTTTGAGAGTAATTATATCAAGCAGGCCAAAAACACTGAAGGAAAATATTGTCCTTTATATCAATTAACAGAAGAGGGCCTCTTGAATTGTATGCTGTTGGCCAGAACTTTGATATCCATATTAAGAGAGGGATAATTCATCCAATATTGCCAAGCTCTGCTGCATTTATTATCCTCCGACACTGCAAAGACTAGTTGAAGTCTAATGGAGTACTTACTGCAGATGATGTCAAGAAGAACATTTCTGCTGAAAGTCAAACTGGTGAAATACATTTTAGCTAAGTCACTGTGCTGTTGTAAGAAATCCAGATGATGTGAAAAGTTGTGATTGGTTTCACTTAAATAGTTTTGATTATCAGGGTGTGTTGAATGTCTTTATCTTGTACTTGAAAAGTAGTAATACCAAGGCCATTCAGGGGGTAGTTATTCTCCAATAGGCAAAGTAAGAACATGGTTATGTGTGTTATGAAGATATTCACATGTCAGAGAGCTAACCCCCAGGAATATGGCACTCTGATTATAGATCATGGGCCTTCACTAAAGTAAAGATAAAGATTGTAGTAGGATTTGTCCTCATTCTTTGATGGCTGGTTTGAACGATTACTACTCATATTAACTGTGTGATTTTTTCATACAACAGAAATCTTTTTTTTAACAGCGTACATATTCATCTTTTCTAGATCTTAACTTTTTATTATTATTTCGTGATTGTTGCCCCTGTAATGGTTTTTACCAGTTTTGTACCTTTTAGAAATTGCACTGGTATTTTATGAATTTTTGGGGTTTTAACTGGTAGGTATGATTCTTGATTGTATGCTACCGGAGAAATGCATAGATTTCTTTTTCAGAATACTGATTTGTGTGTTTGTAATAATGGTGATGTTTCTATCACATATGTTGCTTTTTTGGTTGCTTTGTTTTTATGGAACAGCAGTCTTGAAATAAACATATGATGTAATATTAATTCCCCAATTCTGCATGCAAGATATCTAATAATTCTCGGCTTCTCCCCACATCTTGTGACTGAGGTTTGTCTTCCACCAGACCCATGACTGCAAGGGTGGGAGGGAATTGTATGCCTCATGTTATGGAGAGGTATGTTGTTTAATTGCAATAACATTTGATTAATATATACTAGTTTAATAAACTATAGACCGCTATAATCTGCAGATCAGAAGGAAGAATTCAATAAACGGAATGTCCCTGTGAACTGTGTACTTGAAGGGATCATTATTTTCCCACGGTCTTCATGTTTTTCCATTATGCCCATAACAAATTGTAGGTGAAAAAGACGTATTTGTTTTTACCTGCAAGTTACAATTAGTTTCATGTTTCTAAACGCTTCCCTTATGCAGTTATAAAGGTCTCTTTTCCATTTCACTGCTATATGAAGCTCACAAACTGTGATTTCCAATATAAAACACCCATAGTTTGCTGTATTACTTGAAATAGCTTTGAGACTGGTTAAAACAGGATGATTCAGTCAGAGGAATCTTACATGCACACAATAACACACAGTCTTAGCGCCTTATCAGGGTCTTATTACTATGTTCCTTGTTTTGGGGCTGCACTCCTCCAAGCCGAATCATCCAGTTATTTTGCTTACATGTTCCATTTCAAGTGAAGTAAAATAGAGTATTATTCAAAGTGTAGTGAAGTGCACTGCAAAATACATTGGGACCTACAATAATGCCTCATTTCTACACTACACTTTGCATCATTTAGATTAAAGGTGCAGCTGTTCATTTATAGTTGCATTTTTACATGAGTTTGCCATTAAAAGCAATGGAACACTTCCTGAAATTACAGATATATATATCTCTACAAATGGCATCCAAATTATAGGAATATGCAGAGAAATTGAGCTCTTGTTAAGTTCCAAGGCTAAATTAGTGTTCTGGGACACAGGCTTAGTTATCTTTCCTGAATAAACATACTCCAGATGCTTGGATATTTCTATATGTGGCAAAGGTTCCAACTTCCATATGCATTTCTGTGCAAACTATCTGTGCTGCATGTTCTCCCACACACCTAGAGGCAGAGATGTAGAGATGTGACATCTTTTGAGAAGTAACTGTTGTTATAATCTACTATTTTTTAATTATTATTTATTAGTAAATAGTTTCAATAGAAACCTCTCAGCTATTTATCATGGTAGAGAAAGGGAAAAAGAAAAATGAAGAATTCAAAATGGAAAAAGGAAAATAAATAAGAAAAGAAACATAACATAAGAAAAAACAAAAGCTAAGTAAACAGAACACTAATGGAATTCAAAACATGAAAATGCCTCAGGACCAAGGCTGCAAATATTTTGCCTATAACATCGAAAAGTGCGATGGGTCTGTAATTACCTGGTAAAGCCTTATCGCCCTTCTTGAAGATGTGTACTAAGATTGATGACTTCCAAGAAGCTGGTATTTTGTTCCATAGTTTAATTTGCTCGAACAAGTAGAACATGATCACAGCCCATTCTTCTGGATTTTCCTTTAGTGTTATATTTGTTATACCATCCGGAGACCCGGCTCTGGAAGAGCTTAACGTTCTTATTAGGTTCAGGATGTCCTCTTTAGTTGTTCTGAAGGACCAGGGATGAGGTGGGCCATCAGAATTAATGGAACAAGATTCAAATTTAGTTGGAAATAGGGCACTGAAATGAAGGATCCAGTCACCTGCAGCAATTGGATTTCCTAGAAGGGCTTGTTGGGGAGCCACCAGAGTTTTGAGGATTTATCACATCTTGCCTGAGTTTTTAGTTGCTACTAACTGTAGCATATGTTCGGCGTCCTTCTGGAATAGATATACTTGTGTTCTTTAAGCCAGTTTTTATATCTTTCTCTGCCCTTTTTTCCAGATGTCCTTTTTTACCAAGGACAGCCTTTTTTTTTGGGCTCTTTTTAGTTTATTCAACAGTTTTTTCCTGTCAGATATATCAGCATCAAAATTATGTTTATGGTGAAAGTCAACTGACTTGCCTGTGTTACGTATATAGGCACAGGTGTCTTGGAAAGTAAAGGTCACTCCTCAAAGAGGCTGATTGGAGGGCCTCTCTCAAGCTGAATATGTTACTTTTGGTCAGTTTCAACCTATTTCTGCCTTGTTCTACTATTAATGCTTTAGGCTTGAATAGGGAGCTGTAGTGCTGAGGGCCTTCCATGTGTAATTTCAGGATGTTATGATCGCTCCTGTTAGTGTGTTCGACTACTACTGACTTTATGTAGGGTTTGTAATTGTCAGATACAATGATTTTTTCAAGTATCTGACCCACTGGTCCTCGCTTCCAAGTCACCTTTGGTGGAATGTCTCCGGTCGTACATCCATTCAGGATGTTGATGTTTCTCATTCCAAGTTCCCTTCTCCAATTCCAACCATGTAAAGTGGCTTTGTCGGTGTTCAGCTTTAGGTTTGCAACTAGAGCTGAATCCTTATCAAAGCAATGAATGTTCAAATCTCCACAAACAATAATTTTCAGGTCCGGGTATATAGTTCTAACATCGTCGATTTCCGTCATGACTTGTTCAGTAAATTGCTTTGCGTACTCCAAGGTCAGATTCCAATAGAGGTGACAGATGAGCCATCCTCCTGTATTATGGCCATTCCGAGATTTGCTTTCAAGAAGGCAATTTGAATATGGGGAGTGGCATTTTTCACCCATACGGCTTTTAGGCTGCTGTCGTTGTTTAATAAAAATAGTAAGCCCACCGTAGGATGCCCCATCTTGCCCTTCAGGGCAGGGTTTAGGTATGAAGAGAAGCCTTAATGTATGGGTGTTCCTCTTAACCCGGTTTTCTGCATACATACCAAGTCAACAGTCTCATATTACAAATTCCCTACTCAAAATAAGTGTCCAAAACCCCTAGTTTTCCAACAAACAAGGCTATGGTTCAATGGTGGCTCTGGGCCCCCGTTCCCTCGACATTATAAGTTGTTTGCTAGAGTGCCTGCAAGCCACTCCCAATTATCCTCTTGTTCCTTTCCCTGTTTAGCATCTAAAGGTTTGTTGGTAGTGACTGGATGAAAGTTTTTGAGGGAAAACCTCAAGTTCTTTAGAGGTTGTTGTGTGTCCTTCCTGACCTCATTCGCGATTCGCATCGGGATCTGGCAGGATATTTTCAGCACTGACCTTATTTGGTTATTTTACTTCTCAGAGTTCTCTGTTGTAAGTGGATTTGGATCTCTCAATGTGAAGCCCATGCGAGTCATCTGTGGTATTTCTCTAGCAAGCCGAAGTTTGGTTTCTTTTGAAGTTAGGTGCAAGACCACCATATCGTTCCTCCTTTCATCTGGAAAGTCAATCAAATCGATGTCCCTAAAGCGAATAGATGTTAACTCAGGAATGCTATGGAGTAGCCTCAGGATGTTATCTCTTTTGAGTATTAAATTGTCCTGTAGATGCAGGATTCTTTCAAGGTTCATCTTTATGTTACTTTCATGTTTCTTATTGGATCCTCTTATTCTTTGGTCAGCACTAGGAGTCTCTGTTTCATTTCAAACTACACACGTTGAGGTCTCTTTCTCCCCCCAGGGTTTCTTAGTTGTTAAGATGTCGGCTTTTTTGTTCCAAAGTTTTATAGCCATTAAATGCACTCATGTCCAATTCTCATGTGGACATGGGACATAACCTTAGTCCACTGTTCCTATTTTGGAGAATATTTTATAATTGTCTCCAATTTTCAGCCTCTCAGGAATGACCTCTTGATCATCCCTACTTTCAGAGTCAGTGGCCACAATAGGTTGGTTCTTTGTGATGGTGGATTTTTCTCAAAACAACCAGGCGTACTGCCAATAGGTCTTAAGGCTTTTGAGGAGGAGGAAAAACCTTGCCCCAGTCATGTGAATAGGTAGAGAGGTTCATTAGGTCATCAAGGTCAATGGAAAGGTCCTGTGTAAATGGTTTAACACAATCTTTCTTTTGTGGCACACAGTGTATTCTACTCAGGGTGAATCACTTGAAGCCGATTCGTCCATTGAGTCAGAGGAATAGGTTTCCCCATAAGCTTCAATGTTTTTGTTGAAATGTATGTTGCTTAAATGGGTTTGTCGAACCTTCGTAGCCCTGAAGTTCTATACTAGCTCTGGTTTCCGGAGGTGACTAATCTACAATACGCGCTTGTGCTTTTTGGTAAATCCTGGGGATTAGCAACGATTCCATAGGGTCTAGCAGTGAAGTGGTCGTTAACATTGTCAGGGAAGAGTTCCAACTCAAGTGCACATGGTGAAACCCTCACATCAGATGTCTGAGGGAACAAAGTTGTAGGTATACCTCACTTGAGTGTTAATGCCATTAGTAGCCGCTGTAAATCCACAATCTTTCTTATGGAGTTTTACTGCTCCTCTCATCCCCTACATTGATGATACCTATAGGAACAGCCATGATTATAACTTCCTTGTCTGTTCTTCCAGGTGTGGACGTGTCTTTGACTGCTGGGGTAAACAAAATTTTCGGTACGCTGGAGGGTCCATAGTGATTTAATGGATTGTAGCCCCAGCTCCAATCGTTAGGCTGCAATTGGAACATCTTTTGGTACAGCCAGTACGAAACGCAATAATTTGCCCTCAGTAGATTCTAGTCAGGAAGAGTGGCCAGTAGGCATTCCCTCCAGGCCATACTTTATGGCTGGGATTATACATTTGCTGTAGATAGTAAGAAGCTCTTTGGTGTTAACCCCCCCCACTCCCCTTTTGCTGGCAATACATATTTTAATGATGTTCCACATCCTCATGGCCAGTGGCATGATGTACTTGCTAAAATATTGTTGGGACAAGCGTGATTTAATTGGGCAACCAAGGTAGATATAGCTCTCAACTATGTCCAATGTCCCATTTGCCAGTTTCCAAGAAAAAGTGGACGTGCTCCTGGTACTTGCCACCAATACTAGGATCGTTGACTTGGCAGCATTTATTTACATGTAATTGACTATAGCATACTTTATGGCATTAATCGAGTGTTGGAGCCCAATGGGGGTAAGGTCCAGGGGCACTGTATCATCTGCATATACTAACCATATGCAAGGTTCCTTGCCAAGCTCTGGAGGTTTGTTGCAGCATCTGCTAAGTGCCTTCCCCATATCAGAGGCATAGATGTTAAACAGCAGTGGTGCCAATCTGCACCCCTGCTTCAAGCCCTGATTTGTATGGATATGGTGGATAAGTTTGCCTGCCTGACTCATCATGTCGTCTCTGAGTGGAGCAGTTTAAGAAGGTGAAGTAATCAGTAGTCTAAACCCCAACCTTCCAACTTACTCCACAGTATGGGCCTAAAGACATGCTCAAAAGCTTTTACATAATCAATGAAACAAAGAAATAATTTGCAGTCAGGCAAACTATACACATTCTCCACAATACACTGTAGGGCACACAGGTTATGGGCCGTACTGTGACCACACCTGAAAACAGTTTGGAGTTTCTTTAAGAGCTGGTTTTCCTCCACCCATTATTTCAATTTCCTCAATAAAAAGTCGGAGAAAATCTTGACACTTGAATCAAGCATTGCCAATAGACAGTAGTTTAAGGGGTCCATCCTGTCTTCCTTCTTCAAGACAGGTACCAGGATGGATTCTCTCCAGCTAACAGCAATTGCTCCTAGTGAAAAAAACGGTCAAATAAAACCTTCAAAAGAGCTGTCCAATAGGGGGGGGGGTTGGCTTTAATCACAACATTCGAGATCATACCAGGGCTAGGGGCTTGTGAGGGCTTTAATTTAGTGATGACCTTTAATACATCCTCAATTTCAAAGCTGTCCATGGTTTTATCCGTTAACTGAGTATTAATAGGGTATGATTTCTGAACAGCTTGATCAAAGTAGAGCTCCAAAATGTGAGCATGCCAGGCTAACTCAGAAAGAGGGTTACATTCAGGAGAGGTGGAGCCTGTCAGGAACTATGTATAACCAGCCTAGAAACTTTTACTCTTGTTCCCTGGAAGAAGGGAGTACATGAGCTTCCAGTTTGCATTATTAAGGGAGCTCTTGTGTTGCCTAATCCAGATTTTCTACCTGGTTGAGAACAGGGCTCATTTTATTTTCCCATTCCTCGTTGGTCAGGAATTGGCAAGTGTTTACCCTAACAATAGAATGGCGATGGTCTTTTTTTCTAATTGGATGACCAAATCAAAACCCCCCATGTTAGTTTTAAGATTGCAACCGTGGGATGGGTACAGATCTAATTTATTCACAAAATCAGCCATAATTGTCCACAAATCCCACTGATGAAACAACAGAAGGATAGCTGGATTTTATTCTGTAATATAATCTTTTTTAGTATTTATGGCAGACCAAATTATCCAGTTTCTTTGGCCGTTTACTCTTAAATTTATACCTGAGCTAGGTCTCACACAAGGTACAGACAAACGCTGGTTCCACATTAATGGGGCATGGTCACTGAGTTCTGTAAAAGCAATGCATATGAGAGTATGCCACTCCCACTGAGTGGCCTCGACAAAATCAAAGTCAATGTTTGAAGCAGACTTTCCTTTTGTCCAAGCCTTTGCCAGGTCAGTAGTGACGAGGCCTTTGCCATTTTGGTACTTAAAATCATGTTCTTCAAGTAACAAAATCTACCCATGATCTCCCTTATTATTAAATGGCTGTGTGTAGGAAAAGATAGATGGAGATGGTCATCCAATAGCAATATCACAAGATGAGGAATAACAGTTAACGTTAAAGTCCACAGCAATTATCGCTTATTTACCTGGCCATAATTGTGACAATCAATTTCTGCAGTAACTTTCTGATCCCGTTTTGTATTTTTCCACTGATTTTCCCAATTACGGGGGTCATGCAAATTTACAATGAGGCACTTGTTTGCGGGAAAAGAGTGGTCATCCAATATTGCGAACAAAACATGTGAACGGGTGGGACAGCCTTGGATTCCTTTAATACAAATTCTGATCGTGCCACAATAGCCAGCCCCACCATAGGATGACCCCTCTCCTGGGAGGAGGCGCAGTGGTAAAGCACACTAAAACCATTTTTCACAAAAGTGCCCATTGCCCAAGTTTCTTGGAGCAAGAAAACATTGCTAGATAAAAAAATATGAACACCCCAAGGGATTTGACAGAAAAAAACTATAACCACAGGTATTACATGAAATCCAGTGAATTTGGTTCCTGGTCACTTCAAAAGTGAGTGATCCCAGATGGTCTGGGATCCAACGAACAAGAGCTGCTTGTTTGCAACGAAGATTTTTCTGATTAAGAGTGGAAATCAGGCTATCATGTTGAGTGCAATAGATGTTCCCTGACAATCTATCATCAAATCCCACAGGGGCAGCCCGATGAGAACTGACCACAGATTTCTTTTGACACATGGTTAATTGAAAACCGAACAACGTAAACGGTATTGCTGAATGCAAGAGGTCAACCACAATGGGAGAAACAAATTCAATAACCTCCTAGTTTGACTCGATCTCAGCGTTAGGCAACTTAATGTGCAAGATTTCTTCTCAGCTGACTGCTCTAAGGCAGGGGATTTCTCAAATAGCCCCAAGAGGTAATTTCTGTTTATAAATGGGCTGGTTGCCAAGGGGTGAATTTCTCCGATCTGTACCCATTTACCTACCGCCACAAGGGCAGATTTAATTCAGGATCAACCCATGACTGAAGTGTGACTTGTGGTGGAACAGTTGAATATTGATTGGGCAGGTATTTCCAACTGTTACAGGGACCCAGTGGCCACAGATTTTGTAGAATATAGTCATTCATGGATCTATAACTCAGCCAGTTGGCAGGGCCAGCCAAATTATTTTCTATGTATGAAGCTGCTGATGGTACACATGGAGTAGCCTGCATTGAAGAGTATTTCATGGTTCAACCTCTGGAGGTGGTACCAAAGGCCTGATGTCAATTGTGGTTCAATAGCTGCTCTGGTCGAAATGTTATCAACACTTAATGCAGGCCCACTTGTCAGACTGTGATCCCATGTTGTTTCCAGTATGATACCGGGTATCGAGGATGGCATACAGAGTGTTGTGATAGGGGCTTCATGCCTAGTGACCCCTGATCCCTTTGACCCCATAATGACACTTGCTGTGCCGTGCCATCCAGGAGAGTCTGAGTTATGGTGGAATTTGCTAGTCTTGATGGTTTATTATTTAAGGCCCACTTGCACTGGCCAGATGCATTAGATCAATTTTCAGAAGTAACAGTTTTGCGGGAACTAGGGAATTTCCGGGTGCCAGCATTAGTCTTTTCCTGCGCTACCATTTTCCATACAGCGGGGGTGGGGTGGGACTGGAGTTACTGCAGTGACTTCAATAATTTCATCCTCACCCAAATGGCACACCGATAGGTCTAACATATCAAAATTATCCACGCCCTCTTGTGGAGGGGATACATCACTATCAGCTACAGGATTTAAGGATCCATCTGTAATGACATTAGTTCTTGAGAGCAGAGGGTCCAACTGGGCTAAAGAGAAAAGTAAATCAAGGTCACTATGTTGAGGAGGGCAGACAGGAGGCTGTGTTTCTGAACCCTTGTTCCCAAGAGGTGATTCTACACACTTATCACAATTGGCCAAGGTGACAGCCACAACGATAGCTAGGACTCTTTGGGTGTCCATTTGTTCTTTACCAATTTTGAGCATTGCTCCAGGGCATCCACTGTGGAGGTATTCACATCAGACCAGAGGCCACCAGAAAGGTAACAAGGCACACAGACATGCTCTTAGCAGGTGTTTGTGGACAGGTGTTTAGTAGCAAATACACACGTTCTGTGAAGAATGTGTCACCTGCCAGAAATCCTCCCACATAGAAAAGACCCTTTGTGAATCCACCCTTTTATTGATGTCCCATTCTCCAAGGTCGGCATGTGTGGGTATGATAGACCCTTTGCTTCCCCCCAAAGCAGGGCATTGATACATTCTGGTATTAGTAGATTGAGTGAGGCAGAGTGTTTGGTTCATTGGTTCATTGGTGATCTTTGCTGTTTCATCATCGTGTTGCTGTTGTTATTGATGAACTGCACCCAAGTTGACTTTAGCTATCTGAAAACACACTGGAAACATTGCTGCCAACTGTTAGAGAGAGTCCTCTTTCTATGTTCACTACTGCCTCCCATAAAATGTCCTCCAGGGAGCCTAGCAATGCAGAGTGAGGCAGAGTGTTTGGCGGGTGGCGTGGTGGAAGCAACCCGTGATTACCTTGTGGCCTGGAAGCGCACTTGCCTGCTACCATCTACACCTACTGAGCTGGTAAGATTCATAGCAGCACTTTCTGTCATGGGGATTGTGACTCGTTAAGTGTATAAGTGTATAAGTGAATATCTAAACATCTGCGTCCTTGCCCGCCCTATGTTGAACTCCGTTTGAACTTCTTTCTTTTGCAAGGCAGCCCTCAACTGTACCTCGCAATTCAATACCAGCGACAGGAGTGGCATCGGACATTTGCCCATTGTAGTTTGGGGCATGTCTGGGTTATCATTCAATTGGGCATTATCCCTAACTCCTTTGATTAGGTGCACCCTGTACATTGTGTGGATCATCAGTGCTTTCGGGTTTTCTTCCGACTGAGATATACACCCCCCCACCTTGTGGAGACTGCGGGGTATTAACCCTTTGATCCACGAGAGCGACTTTAGCATGATCGGGACTGAACTAGAAGGGGTGATTGAAGAAATATCCACCTCCAAACAGTTACCTAAAACCAGCCTCAAGTCCACAAGGTTGGCACTAATGGCTGCATCGATGTTGATCTTGCCAGGGAGCAAGTAACATTGCTGGAACACCATCCTTCCCCTTTACTGGATGCCGTGTTTACCTGTCCCCTTGAGAAACAAGTAGAGGTCACATCGAAGGCCACCTCCGCCCAGAACATTATGGAGAACACACAGGTCAGCCCTCTAGCAAACCTGCAGGGCAAAGGGAAATGCCAAATAACTAAAACCATTAGAAGTCCTAAAGTCCAACCTTAATATTTTCAAAATGAAAACAACACTTTTGACTTAAAAACAGCTGTGCCTGACTCAAAACACTCTGACAAGGTAGGAAGGGTGGTAAAGGATGCCCTTCATAATCCTTACACTTTCAGCTTACTTAATTAACCCTCTCACAAGAAGAAGCCATACGCCCCGTTGAGTACCTCGACTTGGAAACCCAGAGGTCTCACCCTGGTCCTCCTACAGTCCAAACAACTGTTTTTCTATCCTCACCATAAATCAGCTGTAGCTTCTAAAAGCATCTCCAGCTCCACTGGTCCTGTTGATTCCTGTGTGCAGAGCAAGGACCTTTCTAAACCATATTCTTAAGGTAGGGAAACAGTAAACCTGAGCGCGAAGGATCATCATGATGAACCCACGGGACCTGGAACTTAAGATTTTACGATGGAAGGCTCTTTTTCTAAATTGGTTGACTGGGGCTGGGTGAACTTGATTTAGGCAGTGCTGCTCCTCAAACTGCCCCTTTAGAGAAAGAAACACCCGCTAGTGATGGAGCTGGTCCAAAAGGAAAGACAATGGCCTCGTTAAGGCCAGGGTTGAGTGTGCCCAAGGCCTGTCTGACAGAGCAGCCCATCAAAGTCATCAAACAGCGGAGACTGACATCCAGCATGGAGGAAGCCCGAGTACCTACTGAAAGAAACCAGTTAACAGAAAAAGGGCCTCATCAAGAGTTGGGCGGTAACGCCAGCGCTAATAGCGCCGGATCACGGGCTTGGCGGAATGGGAATTCCCCATTCCCCATGGAAATCGGCAAATTCTCTGCGGATTTCCCCCCAGCTCAGAGCTGGGGGGAAATCAGCCGAAGCCGTGATTTGGTGGACCCTTAAATCTGGCGGTAACAGTGCTACCGCCGGATTTAAGGGCTACCACCAAACTCGTGATGAGGCCCAAAGACTTATTATTAGACTTTGTTGCGGCCCAAAAGGAGGAGAAAACAACAAATCCTGCAACTTTTGATCCAGACATGATTGTGGCTTTTTCCTTAACCATGGCTCCCTTCATGAAGCTGTACAAAGCAGTGGCCGATCAACTGAGAGATCAAAACACACTATTAGCCATGCTCTAAGGCAATCTTCATCAAAGGCTTCATTTCTGCTCAAAAAGAGAATGAAAACAAAAGCCTGGAAAGAATTATATCCTTCTTAAGAAACACTCTGGAGCCCTTCATAAAAGAAAAAGAAAATCAGAGTATCTTAAGCTTATTTTGTCTGGTACTGCAGGAGACACCCTGCTGAGCTTGATGGCTCTGAATTTGGTGGGGGTGAGGGATGTACCCATTCGGTTTGGCTGCGACTTGGAAAAATCAGCTTCTTCACATTTAACTGAGATTGGTTTGACTGTGTATTATTTCCTTAGTCTTCCCAACATACATGCTATCTTGAGAAATAAGACTTGGGATCACTGTGCGAGGTTGGATACTGAATATTGTAGGCAGGACTTTAATGAACAACTTCTCTGCATCTACCTAACTAAATTATGCTCCTCCAAGTTACGGAGATTTGTGATTTATTTCTGTTTCAACATTTTACCCACCTATGAATACCTGAGGGCATTGAGAGGCATACAATCTGAAGAAAGACTTTGTAGACATCATTTATCAACACAGTGCCTTATGCTGCAGCCCAATTACCTGAAGGTTTACATGAAATGTGTAACAACAGTGGATGGAATCCAGTCAGACCAAATTTGGAACACTATTTTCTGCGCTGGCTAGCTGGTGATTGTGGCTGCGACCTATAACGTATGGAGAGAAGTCTTGGTACGTTTTGATGTTGGCACCTAGCATATGTAAAATATTTGTATTTTGTATTTGTATTTAATTTATTTGTAAAGCGCACGAAGCCCAGAGGCATCTGGGTGCATTTCTTACATATAGATTGGTTACATAGTTACATGCAGGATAGTGAATACATCAGGTTCAATTAGAGTGCAGTACAGTGGTGAAGGAAAATCAGCTAATTGACAGAAAAATTACTAGATCTCCTGTGTGAAGAGCCACATTTTTGCACTTTTTCTGAATATATGGCAGGAGGGTTCTGGTCTTAAAGTTAAAGGTAGGGTGTTCCACAATTTAGCTGCTAGTACATGGAAGCTACTGCCTCCTGCCTTCTGTAATTTGAACCCGGGGATCTTAAAACAATGTGCATGTGCAGATCTGGTAGGGTGATCTGAAATGTTGTGTGAGAAATTGTTGGTCAGGTAACTAGCTGCTAGATTCGCAAGGCACTTATGTGTAAGTGACAGGGTTTTGAATGCAATCCTTTCATTGACAGATAGCGAGTTCAGGTTGTGTCTAATTTCAGAGATGTGTTAGGATCTAGGGATGTTAAGCGCTGATCTAATGGCATTGTTTTGTATTAATTGCATCTTGTTCCGTTGGTTGGTTCCCAGGTAGAGTTCATTACAGTAGTCTAGTTTTGATAGGACTAGTGCTCTGGCTATGAATATGCAATTCGTTGTTGTTAGGAACGGTCTGCAAGCAGTAATTAATTTACAGGTGTAAGCCGTAGAGGACGCTGTTGCATTTATTTGTCTGGTTAAATTTAGTGTAGACGCTTAAGGTTTTCAAATCCTTAGAAACTTTGATGATGTTACCATAAATGTTGAAGGCGTTAAACTGTCTGTCTAATCTATTCAGTTTTTGTTTGGGATCTTAAGAGGAGTAAATCTGTCTTGTCATCATTAAGACAGAGTCCATGCTTAGCCATCCAGGCTTGTATGCAGAGGTTGAGGTCATTAATTGCTTTAGAGTCGGTTGTATAGGCACCAGCGATGGGGATGAGTATTTGGGTGTCATCGGCATAATTAGCGTAGGTGACACCCAGCCAAGGTCATCGAACAGAGGCTTTGTGAACACGTTATATAAGGTTGGAAACACGCAGGATCCTTGGGGGACACCGCAGGTGACTGGTGCTGGCTCAGCAGAGGCTGAAGTTGCAAAGGCCCTCATTGATCTGTTGTCTAGGAATAATTGGATACATATGTTGTCATTGAAAGTTTTCACAATAGCAGCTTGGCATATCTGGAAAGAGATAACTAAAATGTGTGGAGACAACCATGACAGATTGTTGATATTAAGGGTGAGACACATCTGGGACTTTTGTTTCTGATAAATAATGACCATTAAGAACTTTCTTTAGACCGGTGTGAAGTCATGGAAGGTATATGCATTTGCTTTTAAATTATATGTAATTGATGAAGATGAATTGTATTTGTAATGAAGTACAGTTGCAATTCATTTTTTTACTTTTTAGGATGATTTTATTGTTAGTATTTGATGAAGACAAATGTACTTGTAATGAATTGTAGAGACACACTCCCAGAACCCCCCTTGCTTATGCATTTTAAGTAGCTTTGGGTTTTCACCCGTTACTAGGGTAATCCAGACGTTGAACCCTTGCTCCCTGTTCTTAGTGAGGCACAGCTCTACCTCACTGACGAGGCTCAACCAGGCCAAAACACGTGTCTGGGGTTGCTGTCGGTACTCTTGTTCAGAAAAGAATTGCCTGACATTTCAGTACTGGACTGCCCTTGGGTAGGACAAAGACTGATATGTAGTGGATATTTCTCTTCTGTGAAAGTGATGGTGAGCTAATGAATCTGGTTGAGACTCAAACCCAGGATATAGGCCGGTAGAGAGACACTCCCAGAACTCCCCTTACTAATGATTTGTATTTGTAAAGATTATTTTACTGTATTTTGGGATGTGTATGCGTGTAATTCTGTTTAATTTAGTGTTGAAGGTTTGTTTTGTCTAACCAAAATAACACTTAATAATAAATAAAACATAAATGTCAATATGCCACTTCTATTATGGTTGTCTTAAAAGGGGAGGAACTGAAAAATGGCACTGGCTCTACCCCATGACTTTGACATTATTCTTTGCCTGATTGTATAACCATTTCTGCTGTCAAAAAAGAACAGTGCTGTCAGACTTCTACCCTCTTCTACAGGGATTATTTGATGAAAGGTGAAGCAGTGAGAGGGATTATTATATCAAACAAAGGCAAATTCCAAACAAAGGGGGAAAGGGTCGAAATGTTCTATTGTCAGGATATGCATATACTTATAATGAGTACACCTAAAACCATTCTCTTCTGTCTCATTCCCCTCCATATATGTGAATTCCTGCACATTTTAATTGAGAGAAATTCACATACAATCCTTGTGATCAGATTTCCCACACTGTACCACGTAAACATCTTTCCCGTAGTGAAGAGTTTCATCTTACCTACATTTCGATAATCACTATTCACCACCCCACACCAATATCTATGTGATAATTTACTTCATGCCTAAACTGTTAATTACTGGGACCTGTCCTTTGTAATCAGCAATCACTTTCAGACTCTTATTGTCCTTAGGCAAATAGATGAGTTTGAATTCTAAGCATTGTATTACCCGAGCAGACTGTCTATTATTTGTATGCAAGGATTACATTTCTGCCATTGCGATATCCTTATCCATTCGAACCTGCTTTAATTCCCTTTTCAAACACGGAAGCTCTTGCACATTTTCCTCAACTTGTTTTCTCTAAAGTTCCAAATCAGTTTGCAGCACTTCAAAGAGCTGTGGGTCTGCCTGTAATTGTGACAATTGACCTATCGATTCACAGCATATATCATTTGCGAAAGTGGTAAATGCCTTTCACCTGATGCATTGTCTATCTGAGTTAATGTGCTACGTAATTCTGTCAATTCACCTTGACATTTCAGCATATTCTTTTCATCATTCTTTGTGATGTCAAGTATTCTGTACAGAAGAAAGCAAAGATTTGCATCTAACCTAGGCAATCCATTTGAGATTTCTTTTCATTGCAATCAAAAAGTCTGTTCAGACATGTGTATAACACTGTACCCTCTCCAAATAATCTTTCAGACACCTCTGCTCTTATCTCGGCAACTAGGAACTCTCTCCACAAATTCAAAGTATCTGAAGTCCATGTACCCAGAGCAAAGAATTTGGAATTTGCATACTTTGTATAATCTGTAACATTAATTTCGTCCATGTCTCCCACTGCTTGCATAAAGCACGGTGCGTCAACTTCAAAACCACTTAATGCACAGCACTATTGCCAAACATGATCCAACATGTGCCCAGCAGAGCACATTATTGGGAAACTGATGCTGCCAAGCCTGACTGATGCACTTTACTAAATGTTTCCCGGCTAATGCAACAGATATGTAGGAGAAATCCTGACACTTCCCTTTCTACACAATTCTTATACCATGGGAATTTAGCTAGACATCTAGAGCCCTTGGTTTGTACATTTCATTCTAGAGGCACATTTACCAACCAAAAACATCATTAAATAACCACCACACACTTTCACAGTTATGCACCTTCATATTCACTCATCAGAAAGAACAGATAGACAATCAAACCCGTTTCTATTTGGTAAAAAGGGAAACATGTTCATTAAGTGTTTGCATTTAAAACGTGAGAATGAAGGAAAATGCACTGTATAACAACTAACAGTTTTCATTGGGTCAGCATAGCGATTCAAATGTGATTGATTTCCCTCTAACCTGAGACATCCTAAATGGCACTCTCTGGCTATGAAAACAATACACAAGGGACACAGTTTCAGCTCTCAATTACTCATCTACCTTGTCTAATATTGTATTAGTAAAATGACTATGAGATTATGAGATTGGTGATTTTGAGATTCTGACCCCTTCTGCATGAATGATGACCCTCCCCCCCCAGCAAATACATTGGTTTATGGCTACTTTGTTAATCCTTTGGTACAAGAAGGATTAAAGAAAGTTCTGCCTTCTGTGTCCAGTCTGACATGTTGCCAATCAAAAGTCCCTGCAGAAGGAGCCCTAATTGATTCTTGACCTATTTATACTCACACTGGGCTCTCTGTCTTTTTAGGAGTGGCAGTTTTGATAAGTATGATGGGCCTGTTTCTCTCAGGACACTGCCCCAGATTCGAAAATACAGCTGTCAAGAAACACTCTCTGCAGGCCTGCACTCCATCCCAGCTGAGAAACCTCCAGACTGCTATGCAGGACTGCCCTCTCTCTCACCTGCCAGCCAGAAGCAACACCTCACTCTGCCCAAGAGGCTCTAAGACCTCTCCCTCCTCTTTTCTCCCTCTTTTAAACCTTTCAGTTAAAAACGCCTCTTCTCCTATGTCTCTGTAAATCTTCTTTACAATTTTACAGCCTCTTCCGTGGTGTCATTTGTCACCTGTTACACCACGTGCCAGGACTTTTGACCACTCATTCCTGCCCCCTCTGATGCTGCTCGTGTAATTTTCCAGCCCCCAGCTTGATTGACCTTTGGACAGTATTCTGCAAAATGGAAGCTCTCACTAATGTTGTATCTTCCTTCCTCTTCTTGGTCAGCACAATGAACAATTACTCTCAAGGCCCATTGCTCTGTTACACGGCAGACTCTGCCTTATGAAGCACTTCGGGTCAGATTTCAATTTTGCATTATTTTCTGAAATTGACGATTAACAATGAAAGTGTTTGTGCGACTGCTGCAATATTGGTACACTCAAAGCCTAACACATCTGGCCCACTAAATGTTCCCCCATATTAAGTGTTAGTAGCCAATGTCATCACCTTTTCTCACAATACTAAATGTTAGTAACCCATGTAGTACACTACACAGAGACCATGCTGCACAAATTATTTAGCTCCTAACCTCCCCTACAGTAACCGCCTCTAGCACTTGAAATCGCAACTATGTGATAGACTGTCCATGTCCTTTGAAATGCCTTGCCACCATGAGTTTGGGTTGTTAGTTCTGATGTGAGAATGATCTTCATTACATCTGAGGTGTATTTTTGTAGTATTCTGTCCCACATAAAATATGCCACAAGGGTATTGTATGCATAAATTATGATTTCTGAATCACATGTACCAAATGGCCTTAGTAATATCTTGACACCAGTCATAGAATGCAACATAACATTAACATTGATGATGTTATTGCAGTTTTCACAATGTAAACATAGGAATGTACCCATTCATGAACCCACTGTTGCATCCTTTTTTTCATAGCTAGTAGATACCAATAAATCATCTAGATTGTTACTCCTATGATATGCAAATACAAATAATGTAGGAAATAAACTGCTAGTTCTGCTATCACATTGTAGTAAGCCCCAATGCCTTTGTATACATTTTTTATCATGGTGTTTCGAACACAGTGCTTTCAGACAAAACCATAGAAGGTGGTGTTCTAACTTTTGGGTCATGTAATAGGAACTCCCTTGATCTAGTTGAGGTCTTCAATACAACTGCCTCTAATTCTGCATTGAAGTAACGCTTATCTAAAAATCTACCATGTAGTTTCTCAAATTCACTGCTACGCTGATCATCATCACTGACAATCCTCTTTACACAGGGTAGCTGACCATATGGCAAATTCTAAATAGTATTTTGGGGATGGAAACTTAATTAATGAAGTAAGTTGTTCTTATCTGTAGGTTTCTGAAAAAATGTAGCCACACATCTGGGTGTCTCGGGTCTTATATGAATGTCCAAAAAATCGTCACTCAGATACCCAATCTCTGCAGTAAACTGAATACAGTCATCAATGCCATTGATATACTTAAAACATCATCAGGATCTTCCCTTGGGCAATACCAAAAAGAAAAAATGTAATCGATGTATCTGCCACAGTGTTTCCAATATGTGTGCCATACTGAGTGGTGAACAATGTAGTTATATATTCATATTTGAAACAATTAGCGCACATAGGGAGCACAGTGGCCCACATTGAAGTATCTGATGTCTGAATTAAGTATTTGTTCTGGAATCAAAAATAAGAATTCAGTGAAATGAATTCCAATAAAAGCAGTATTCATTATTTGGCGTCTTATATATGGTCTCTTTTGAAAAAATCTATTCCACAGCTTTCAGTACTAACTCATGTGATATGTAAATGTAGAGACTACTCACATTAATAGTAAATAGAATATCGCTATCTTCAAACCCTATCATTTCAAGCATATGTAAAAAATGTGTATTATCCTTAATGTATGTCTTGGTTTTCTGTATGAGGGGTTGAAGAAAATAATCTATAAATGTGTCTAATACATTGGGCCTCATTACGAGGTTGGAGGTAGCCTTGCCAGTTTTACCGGCAAGGCTACCTCCAAACTCGCATCCGGGTCCGGCACCCACGTATGGGCAATTACCGGGCTTTTCCGGCCCAGCCGGACCTAGTAATTGCCCTTTCGCAGGTGCCAGGCCGGTACATCCCCATTCCCATTTGAGCCCCATAGCGCTCAATGGGAATGGGGAGGGTGGTAGCACTGGTACCATTAGTAATGGTACTGGTGCTACCATCATGTTCTGCTCGCGGGTGCCGGTACAACCAACCGGTCAGACCTGGTGGCTGCAAGGGCACCCGCGAGCAGAACTCCTAGTATGGCGGTACAGTAGCAACAGTGCCGGTAGCAATACCGGCGCTGTTGTTGCCTTACCGCCATACTTGTAATGGGACCCATTGTGTAGCTTTCACAAAAAGTATTCCTGGGGGTTTAGTCAGATGTTTGTGTACCTCAAGAAGCACATAAAATACATGTATCCTAGAGAAAGCAACTGTAAGGAATATTATGATGTTCTCATTAATCCAGTCTGGTGTTGGGCCCGCAACTGCTGGGGCCGCCTCAACCGCGCGGTTTGCGTTTGGGGGAACACCAGCTCACCTCTCAATTTTCGGCTCCCATGTGAAGCCCTGCAGTCCTCCTCGCGGCGGCATGGCTGCCAGTGTGTTCCCGCCGCGGCAGGCCCGTGTTCTTGAAGGGCTGCGCAGGCTTCTAGTCCATTTTCTTTTCCTTCTCAGCAACCCTTCCTGCCTTTCAGCTTCCCCTCACCCACGGGTGTGGCACAAGGGCAGGCAGCCTCCTCACCATTGCGGCCGCCGTCGCTTTATGTCATTTTGGGGGGGCGCCTCCTTTGCAGGCTCTGATGGGGGCCAGCATTATGGTGGGGGCGAGTTCCGTCAACCCAATCCGCGGCCACTGCCACCCTTCCTTGTTCTCCTCACGGGGAGACACGAGGCCGCAGCCCCTGCAGCCGGCGCCGCTCTGGAGCCCCTCCTTCCACACCAGGGGGGGAAACCCCGGAGAGCACCGCCGCGCGTCTCTTCCATCACGGGTGACAACCCGCATTCTCCTTGTTGCGGCAGAGCCGCATCTTCATCCGGTCAGTGGGGGGAAAGAGGGGAGGTAGACCTCACCTTGCTGCGGCTAGGGGGGGGGGAGGGGCCGCCGGACATTCTGTTTCGGCCGACACCGCAGATCTCCCCTCACACAGGGGCAGCAGCACCAGTCTTATTTCTTTTGCGGGCCCAGTTGGAGTCGGGCCCGCATCATTCTTTCAATGCGGCGATGTGTGCCGCTCGTCGCTCTTTCTTTCCATGGCGAGTGCGTGGGGAGGGGCATCACCTCCTCAATGCGGTGAAACCACCTGCATGTTCCTTCTCATGGGGGGGGCATTGCAGCCCACGCGGCCAATGCCGCTTTCATCTCCTTGGGGGTTCTGCCCACCCCTTCCCCTTCACGGGCCCGACCCGCGTTCTTCTTGTTGCGGGTGGGGCGCTCATGCGGCCAATGCTGCTCTCCCTTGGCACTGCCGCGACATGGCCTTCCTCCACATGGGGGTCAGGGCGCATGCCCACCCTCCTCTTCACACGGCAAGTGCCGCCCGCGTGTGCAGTCTCCTGCGGCCGACGCCGCAGATCACACCTCCCCCCACATGGTTGGGGGCAGCAACTCCAGCCGTCTCTCCTTCGTGGGCCCTGTTGGAGTCGGGCCCGCAATCCTTAGTTTGTTGGGCGATGTTTGCCAGGTGGGGGAGGGGTAACACCTCCTTTGCGGCCCATGCCGCGGATACTCGCTCCTCTCCTTTGTTCTTCCTTTGGGCACGCGGGGCCCGTTTCCTCATTGCCATTGTTGTGGGGGCTGCTCCGGACCACCGGGCATCCCCCCACACTCATGTCGGGACACCCAACGGGACACACTGGTGCGGCGCTCATGCTGCGGACTCATGGGTGGGGGTCACCTCACCCGCTCCGGATCACCAGAGCTCCTCACGTGGCTGGGGGCACCCGGCGCACAGCGGCCCCGGCTCTGGGGGGCACCCAGGCTGGGGCCATCTCACTGGCCATGGTCACATGGCGTGGGGATCACCCCTGGATGGCGTTGCCCGGCAGGGGCGCCATCTGGACAGCGTTGCCTGGCAGGGGCACCGTCCTCAAGCTGGGCCCCGTCCTTGGGCCCAGCGAACACGGTGCAGCACCAGCATGGTGCTCCCCAGAGAACGACACCGGAGCCTCAGGATTGAGTGACTGACGAGCCGGAAGCGGCTCGCTTCTTTTCCACGTGACCCATTACAACATCCTGGGAACTACCATGCTCCTAGGAGGGGTTACCATGCAACAGGATGTGTGTTTCTGATTTGGAACCGTGTTTGCAATAGTTCAGGAATAAATATATTTTATCTACCAATCTGTAAATGTCACACAGATTCACTGACAGCGCACATATGCAAAGGCCGTAGTACAATGGATACCATAGCCCAGTGGCCGTGTAACGTAAATAAACACCCACCAGCTAATATCAGAGTCTTCACTCTGATTAGCAGCCTGTGGTTCAGAATAAATTAGTCGAAAATATCTGCCGGCATTTCAACTGAACGTGTCATTAGAGAGTCATTTTTGTGGGAAGCTTTGGCTGCGAGCATGTTCGCATTCTCGACAGGACTCAGCGCTCTGCAGCACACTGTTTTTTTTCCCCGCCTAATTATTGAGCTTGTCATTCGTCGATGAACACCGTGTTCTCTAAATCTCAGTGACAGGCCAGGCGCCATGCTCTACATTGACAAGAACAGTGGCACAATTCTGGGCACAGATCAAAATTGTTCGAGTTAAGTAACTAGCAGAACATTTTGTTAATAATATGCCTTATTGATTTTCTATAGTGACAACAGAAGCCAACACGTTTAACTTCAACTATCTGCACCAACTGCACACTTTTTGAATAGCAACTTTCAGTATACTTAGAGGGCTGCATGTCAAGTATTAAATGGCAGTGTATACTGCATTGAAACTGTCGAGCATTAAATATGGAGTGTGTGAGACGCAAACAGAATTTTAATAGTGTCTTGGATTAATATAGAAAGTAATATTTGTAGGGATGCTGCCAATCTGAATTACTGCTACCACGCTCTATTAGAGTGCCGCCTGGTGTGCGCCTGCCTAGCTGCTCTAGTTTTTTCTTGTTGTTTATCACTACTTAAATACATTTATATTACTTCTGTTTAATTGAGTTTTATGTATGTGTAAGCCCTTCACTGGACGTATTTTCTTTATATTGTATCCTGTTGAACTCTCCAGAGCCTGCCTAGACTCCATCATAGCCGACTCCTTCCGAATTCCGGCCTCACCTTCGTTTCCTGGACCTCAGCCCAGAGACTCTCCTCCTTCTCCCATTCGAGGCCCAGTGAACACCTTATATGATTTACACTTGCTTGCCACCATTTGATTTGGATTTATTTTAGTCATGTTCACTATAATTGCATTTTATTTAGTGTACAACCTTGGCTAGACGTTGCTAGTGCGTGGTTTTAGTTATTTTCTTCATATTTTCCTTTCACTTTCCAGAGTTTCCCCAGACTCTTCCTCCCAGCCCTTACCATCTTTCCTTCATGGACATCTGCTTAGGAAAGATGCTCTTCCTCTGATTTGAGGCGTAATGATTGGTCACCTGACCTGTTTTCTTTCATATTCTTGCTTGATCACACAGACGCCTGTGGTGATGGAGTTGTTGTTATCATTAAGCAATCCCTCTCCCTGTCCAGGATTGCAATTCCACCTTTCACATGTTGTGATCATCAATCATTCCCTAAGCCCCCTTAGTGTTAGTCTATCAACACCACCCTCCAAACCCATGGTATGTAGATACATTTGCTGATGCTCTCTCCCTCTCTCTTTCTCTCTTTCTCTCTCTCTCTCTCTCTCTCTCTCTCTCTCGCTCTCTCTCTCTCTCTCTCTCTCTCTTTCTCTTATGCGCCCACTTTGGTCCTCAGTGATTTTAACGTTTGGGTCAAATGCACCTCCCTGACTTTCTTGCAACGTCTCTTATTAAAATATCTTTGTACTTGAATTTAACTGGTCTCTGGTCAATGATATGGCAGGCAACAATCTAGACATCATTTCTTTGTACCCATTTTGATGAATTGCCATCTGGCATGGTTATAAAAGGTCAGGCCTTTTTAAAATGTTTATTAATTCATTAAAAAGATGTGGCTAATTCCATCTTAGAAAGGGTGATCTGTTAACCAAATCTCTTTTTCCTAAGCTCCACACCAAAAGAATATTTGCCCTTGTGACAAATCAACTTCCGGGGCACCAGTGGTCCAGGGATGTATATCGGTTTCCGGTACCGGTTCTGGAGCTGCTGGACAGGTCTTCTGAGTCTGTTATCTCCCTCTGTTCCCTGGGAGATGTTTAGGGGAGGGATCTTGCTTACCTCTTGGAACTCATGGCGTTCCTTCACTGGCGGAAGATGTAAGCTAGATTGTACCTTCAGCTTGGGTCCAAATGAGACCTTCTTCTTACTCCTTGCAAAGTCTACAGATGATCTGATCAGTGAGGGGCTTAGCCCTCTTTTAAAGCCAAACGGGCCCAGTGCTTGGTGCAGGCTAAGCCCGCCTACCTTTATGAACCAATCCTGGGTCCCCACTAACAATCTTCAGTGATGCTTCAGGTCAGAATCAGAGCACTTGGCAACAGACAGGGGAATGATGACAACATATACGTCTAAGTCCCACCCATCTTACTGTCTGCTGTACACCAAAGTGTCTCCCTAATTAACTGAGCCCTATGCATCGCTTGGTCACAATATGGGCCTCCTTTGAACTAGGGGGTTACCCCCTACAATTCAGATACTTCCCTGCTCTGAAAGAAGTGGTTCCAGACAGGACATTCACTGCCCTTTCATATCAAGGAGGGGTGTTGATACCAAGTTGACACGTTGCATTACAAAGAGGTGTTGGCTTCTGGTCTCCATTGTCACTTCCTGCAACCAGGCCTCCCTGAGGCCTGCTAATTAACATTCCTCAGTATTCGCCACAACCAGCAAGGTGTAACAATGGAGATTCAAATCCATGGGGTATTAAAATGCCAATCATGCTACCCACGGCTAGAGGCTTTTGATGTACTCACAGCTGTCAGGTGTCATCTACACATGAAAGGGGAGGGCAGAACTGGTAAGCTGTGTCCTCCTAGAGTACATGACTATTTTTGTGATGTACTGTGAGCGTGGAAAATATGTGAAGGAATGGCCCCACATATTTTCCGGAGGTTGATCTCCCATCATTCATTCTTTTTAAATAAACAAAAAATCAAAAAGCCCAGGTGAGCACACTCTCCCTGTGCGGACAGTTGAATTCCACTCAGCCCTGTTGAATCAGTATCCTGATCTGCAGCACCTACTCTCCAGTGGCACAGAGCAGGTCAAGAGGTCACAGGTACCCATTTGAAAGATGATGTGACATTCAAGTCACTTCAGCACTGAGGCTGTGGACTTAAGGTCTGCACCTCTATTCCAAAACCACATAGTGATGAGGAATTACTATTGTGGTGATAGTTTAATCTTTAAACATAATATCATATCTGAGTTTAGATTATGGTGGACAGTAAGGTTTCTTTGCATATGACAAACAGTCTGCTCTCGGTCAGCCTAAACATTAACAAAACTCAAAGGTCGTTCGGCTCAGCTGCAGGTCGAAAACACAGTCCACCATTTTAGAACACAAAACAAGAGTTGAAATCACAAAGGCGGACGATTCTTAAAATGGCGGCGAAGTTGATCAAATATCAAATCATTTCAGACACGGTTTTCTGTGCAACGCGAATGGGCTTAGGCCAATATTCATAACAAGGCGGTATTATACGAATACAGTTTAACAAAACAACCTGAGACTGGGCGATCTGCTCTCCCCTCTGGCAAAACCCCTGGTTACTTGTTGATCCCTTAGTGCCAAATTGCCCCCATTCACTCCCTCCAGGGCTAGCTCCTCACTCCCTTGCGTTGAACCATTGCAGTAGTCTTCCCTCCCCATGTATTTCCCCATATGACGTGAAAAGCACTCTGCTGCTTTCAGAAGCTAGGTTCAGGTTCAATAAATACCCTAATAACAATAATAATAATAATAATAATAATAATAATATTAATAATTATTATTATTATTATTATTATTATTATTATTATTATTATTATTGTAAATATAATACAAATTATAAGACACTGCAAACATGTATTTTGGGTCACTCAGCATGATCCCAGGCGGTCTTGTTTGAATCCATCTGTATATTGTAAATACATTTCTCTAGCTCAGTTTGTAAACAAATGGCTGTTTATAAATAAAATATTCTCTCACTTTATAAATAAATTAATAAGTGAATAAATCTCGCTCTTTCTGTAAATAAATCTATGGCAAAGGGTATAGGGATAAATGGCATAGTAGTTCATGGCTGCTTTGCATAAAAACATAGAGCATTTTGGAAGCATACAAATGGACTGTTATGACTCACCACCAGAACTGTCTTCCCAGTGTGATAGGAGTAACCTAGAGTCGTCAGGATAAACACTTCTTCCTACCAATGTAGCCCTCTGCTGTGTGATGCTGAAAATCAGAGGGATCTATTTGTTGGAAGATGGGGACACATACACGACACACCCCCTGTGGAGACAAAAAAGACTGTGGTTAGAATGATGTAATGAGTCACAAACTAAACAAGAGCTGACCATACAAAACTAACCTCAGAATAGGTGAAGAGTCCCCTGTACAGAAACGGTTTGATTAGTGAGCAAAGCATGCACCATCGCCCCCTTTACCTCCCAGATGGTTGGTTGTACCTGGAAGTACCAAAAGAGATCCCAACTAAGTAAACAGGCAAAACAAGGAAGATATAGCAAAGCGGGAAAAATGATTGTCTTCACCGGAAGAGAAGTCTCTTGGTCACAGAGTGCCCTGGCAGTTCTGAATCCTGATTGGACCAAAGGACTTATCCTGACAGCACAAGGATGGCTAGAAAAGGTAGTGTACAAGCAGCAAGCGTCTCTGTTCTGTGTACACAATGAGAATGAAGAGTCCCCAGGGAGCGCAGTGGAAATTCCAAGTGCAGGGTGTTATACAGCAGTTCAAAGGTCCAGAAGGGAAATCCGAAAGAAGTCGTTTGAGCAGGCGAGGTCCAGTCATTGAACGGACAGCAGAGGTACAAATACACAATGTGCAGCAGTCCGAAGTGCAGGCAAGGTCTGGTAGTGGAGCGGGCATCAAATATCCAACTCGTGAGACGAAGCAGTCCTTTGAACAGGCAGGGTCAGAAACCATGAACGTATCAGAAGCAGATACGGGTCAGGCAGAGGCAGGCCCAAAACAATGAAACAAGGATCAGAAGCAGGATACTCAGAGCAAAAAACAAAAGAGTTAAGAAAACAACCTCAATCAGAAGCGCTGTAGTGCCGGAGAAGGCGGTTTTTATTTTCTCCATGTCACGTGATTGGGAGAAAGGCTCTTTCCTCTTTCCGTGTGAATGCATACAGAGGCCTCCACCATCGCCATGGCCACCTCCACTGCACAAGAAATGGCACCTTCCATTTTCGAGTTAATAAGCCCCTGCAGGGTCGGGAACGGGATGCCATGGGCACGGGTTGAGTATTGACTTTAGGGTGTGAACTAACAGGTGCATAGGAAACCCTGGGGGCTTGGGTATGCTGATTCCTGACAGCATCCTTGCACAAAGGGCCCTCCATTCCCTGGGAAGCACGGAACTGAGCAAGAAGATGGGGATTGTTGATGTTATCTACAGGCTCCCAGCCGATCCTCCAGACCATAACCCTTCCAATCAATCAGATAATGCAGTGCCCACCTACAAACCTTAGAATCCAGATTAGCATTCACCTCTTATTCCTAAGACCCCTTCACAGAAACAGGAGAGAGGAGAGCAGGAAGGTGAGTATCAGGGTGCAACGGCTTGACAAGAGAAACATGAAACACTGGATGTACCCTCCAAGAGGAAGGCAAGGCTAGCTTAATGGCAAGAAGATTGATGACCTTGAGAATCTCATAAGGGCCCATGAATCTTGGTAAGAAGGATCTACAGCCCAGTATCCGGAAATATTTTGTGGATAGCCAGACCCACAGCCCGGGCTGGTAGTTTAGGGCAGGTAGATGGTGAACATCACCAAAGGCCTTGGCACTCACCTGGGCCTCACATAGACGTTGTTCAACCTCCCTGTGTATGCTCGTAAGCTCTCAAATGCAATTGAGAGCCACAGGATTATTTTGAGAAAAGGCTGGGTCCAAGGGCACAGAACGAGGATGCTGGCCAGAGAGCGCAAAGAAGGGCCAGGTTTCAGTGGAGGTATGGAGGGAATTTTTATAGGCGAACTCTGTCGCCACCAATACCGACAACCAAGACTCCTGGTATTGAAGGATGAGACAGAGGAGGTATTGCTCGAGGGTGGCATTGAGCCGCTCAGTTTTCCCGTCTGCCTGAGGATGGTAGGCACTGAAGTACCGAACATCAATACCAAATGAAGCTGTAAGTGCCTTCCAGAAGTGTGACGTAAACTGCCCTCCTCTATCGGAAACAATGATAGCAGGAAGGCCAAAGAAGCAGAAAACATGTTTCAAAAACAAATCAGCAAGAACCGGGGCTGCAGGGAGACCGTGACAGGGAATAAAGAGTGTAATCTTGGTAAAATAGTCTACCGCGACCCATATTGTGTTGTGGTCTTGAACGGAAGGTAACTCCACTATCAAATCCATGGACAGCATAGCCCAGGGATGTTGGGGGACTGGTAATGGCATTAGAAGACCCATTGGTTTGGCTGGTGAATGTTTACACTTAGCGCAAATGGAGCAGAATGAGATAAATTCTGCAACATCCCCCTGCATGGAAGGCCACCAGCACCACCTACATAACAGATCCAAAGTCTTCCTCCTGCCAGGATGGGCAGCAAATATGGAATCATGACACCACTTCATAGCAGTACAGCAGGTAGCCACATCGGGCATGTAACTCTGCCCTGGAAAAAGGGCAGGGAATGGGCAAGAACCATGTTGAGGTCAGCGAATTCGGGAAGATTCCCCAAAACCCATTCCTGGATGGATGTTCTGAGGGAAGGTTGTGGCGTGCAACCACAAACAACCTGATGTGGCTGCAAAAGAGCACCTTGCAGTGTATCCGAAGTGGAGATTCCATGCACGCGGTTGAGATCGTCTGCTTTAGAATGCAGGTGCCCAGGACGGTACCTGATAGTAAAATCAAACATTGAAAAGAACTTGTGCCAGCGAGCATGCCAGGCTGTATGACACTTAAAGGATTTCAGAGCCAGGAGATTACGGTGACCCGTGAATACTTGCACCGGGTGGCCCGCCCCCAACAGGTGATGTCTTCACTCCATGAAGGAATCCCGTACTGCCAGCAGTTTGCGCTCTGAGATGGTGTAATTCTGTTCATATTGCGTGAGTTTCCTGGAGTAACAAGCAACAGGATGAAGGACAACATTAACAGCACACTGTTGGGACAGGACAGCAACCACACCGATGCCAGCTGCATCCACAAAGAAAGGTAGAGTAGGATTGGGGTGTTGAAGTATTGGTGCCATGGTGAAGGCAGACTTGAGTGACTCAAGGGCTTTTTGAGCTTCAGGGGTCCATGAAAACAGATTCTTGCAACTGGTGAGAGCAGTCAAAGAGGCCACAACTGCGGAAAATGACCGAACAAATCTCCTATAAAAATTGGCAAAGCCACAAAAAGAATGAAATGCCTTAAAGTTGATAGGGGCATGCCATTTGAGAACCGCTCTGACTTTGGACTGATTCCTTTTGACACCATTGCTAGTTAAGTCATAACCGAGGAACTGAGGAACTCCATTTCAGTAGATTGGAATATGCATTTCTCGGCCTTGGCAAAAAGATTATTTTCTCTTAAACGTTGTAGGACAGAAGCCACGTGCATTATGTGTTGTTCTTACGAAGGCGAATAAATCAATATGTCATCCAAGTAAATCACTACATATTGGTCTAGCATATCCCGGTACACCTTCTTCATAAAGAACTGGAACGTGGCTGGGGAATTGCAGAGCCCAAAGGGCATAACACAGTATTCAAAGAGACCATACAGTGTCTTAAATGTGGTCTTTTTTTGTCTCCTTTGCGGATCCTAACGAGATTATAAGCCCCACACAAATCCAGTTTCGTAAACACAACTCAGGCACCTAGTTGATCTAGTAGGACAGAAATCAGGGGAAAAGAATTTTGCTTCTGACCCATTACGGCATTGAGGGCCCTGTAATCAATGCAGGGCCTCAAATCTCCCTCCTTTTTCTGGACAAAGAACACAGGCGAGGCAGCAGGGTATCGGGAAGGGCGAATGAAACCCATGAGTAGTGCCTTCTCGATGTATTCTTTCAGTATGAAAGTTTCTCTCTGAGTAAGAGAGTAAACTCGCCCGTAGGGTTCTTGCAAACCAAGAATCAGGTCTATGGGGCAATCATAGGGTCTATGCGGGGGTAACTACTCAGCGTTGCCTTTGTCAAAAACGTCCATGAAAGTCTCTTACTCCTTAGACAAGGTAACAGCTGAAACTGAACCAATGACCAAAGCGGTGTAAAGAACGGGGCAAGGAACGGCCTGTTGTGGGACACTTGCATAAAAACAGTGAGGCTCACAGTAATCCCTGAAAAAATGGACTTCACGACCTTGCCAGTCAATATCAGGTTTATGCCAGGAAAGCCACGGGAGGCCCAGTATCACCTTGAATTGAGGTGCGGCAATCAGATCAAATGATATGATTTTGGTATGTCCACATTCAGTGGTCATTTCCAGGTCGGTGGTACGTTCATTAACCAACCCCTCGTTGACAATCTCAGGACAGGGATACCAGCCTCATGAGCATAGTGAATATCTATGTAGTTGCCTGTTGCCCCAGAATCGAGAATAGCCAACGTGGTCCAGGGCTTGCCTGAGGGAAATGAGAGTGTAACAGTGACCGCAAAATGAGACCAACCACTGTGAGAGACAGAGTCCAGAGACAAGGTGCTCGACAAACTAACTCTATTGTTGAGCTTGGTGTTTCCCGGCTTCTTGACTGGTCTTTTCGGGCTTGACCGTAGAAAATGTTCAGAAGAACCGCAATATAAACAGAGATTATTCTTTCTTCTGTTTTGCCTTTCAGCGGGAGACAGAGGAACGCGCACAGCACCAATTTGCATGGGTTCTGTTTCTCTGCTTCCTGTGATCTCAGAACGTGAGGAAACAGGGGGAAAAGGTCTCCTTTCACCTTTTCTTTCAGCCTTTCTGGGATCAATTTGGAGTACCAGATCTAGGAGTTCAGAGAACGGCATAGGGACCACGGGATGGTGGCCATGGTATCATTTAGGGACTCTGAAAGACCCTTATGGCAGGCTTTTTGTCCTCAGGCCATCCCATCCCCACCACCAACTGATTAAATCTTCCTAAATAGGTAAGTAAAGGAGAGTCACCCTGATGTAGACCAAGCAGTTCAAAATCAGTGGCTTGCGTTTTAACGTGTGTCAAAAACATGACCGATGGCGGTTATGAGTGCGTCACAATCATAAAGCATGAAACTGTTTTCCTCCAACAAAGGATTAGCCCAGGCAGCAGCTGTCCCTCCCTGGTATGACAAAACAAAGGCCGCCTTTGTAGAAGAATCCGGGAAGGAAGCCGGGCGACACAAGAAATGGAGCCTACATTGATTAATGAAGGTCCTGTATTGTTTTGGTTTTCCATTGAACCTTTTGGGGGGTGCCTGAGGGAAACTGAGCTGACATAAGTACAGGGACAGGGTCCTGTCTGGGCAGTTGAAAACCAGAGCCTGATGCTACCGCAGGTGGGGGTACCTCCGCCCCGGAGGGCTGTTTCAAGGTCTGCAAGGCATCTATATGACGACCTGTTGCTTGTTGTGCAGCCGACAAGTCTGCACAGAGACTAGAAACCAATTGTACAATGGTAGCCAGGGTATCTGTTGTGTCCATGTTAGTAGGCTTCTGATTATGTTATGACTCACCACAAGAACTGTCTTCGCAGTGTGATAGGAGTAACCAAGAGCCATCAGGATAAACACTTGTTTAGTAGAAGATGAGTTCTTCTTACTAATGTAGTCCTCTGAAGTGTGATGCTGACAATTAGAGGGATCTATTAATCTGAAGATGGGGACACATACACAACACACCAGAGAGACAAGAATACCACGGTTAGAATGCTGTAATGCGTCACAAACTAAACAAGAGCTACCCAGACAAAACTAACCTCAGAATAGGAGAAGAGTCCCCTGTACGTAAACGGGTTGATTAGTGAGCAAAGTATGCACCAGCATCCCCTTTACCTCCCAGATGGTTTGTTGTACCTGGAAGTACCCAAAGGGACCCCAACTAAGGCAAAACAAGCAAGATATAGCAAAGCAGGAAAAAAGGATTGTTCTTACCGGAAGAGCAGTCTCATGGTTACAGAGTGTCCTGGCAGTCCTTAATCCTGATTGAACCAAAGGACCTATGCCGACAGCACGAGGACACTTAGAAAAGGTAGTGTACAAGCAGCAAGCGTCTCTAGTCTGTGTACACAATGAGAATGAAGAGTGCCCAAGGAGCGTGGTGGAAGTTCCACATTCAGGGTGTTACACAGCAGTTCAAAGGTCTGGAAGGAAAATCCGAAAGCAGTCCGTTGAGCAGGCAAGGTCCGGTCGTTGAAGGGGCAGCAGAGATACAAATGCACAAGGCGAAGCAGTCCAAAGTGCAGGCAAGGTCCGGTAGTCGAGCGGACTGCAAATATGCAACTTGTGAGACGAAGCAGTCCTTTGTGCAGGCAGGGTCAGAAACCGTGAACGTAACAGAAGCAGATAAGGGTCAGGCAGAGGCAGGTCCAGAACAATGAAACAACGCTCAGAAGCAGGATACTCAGAGCAACAAACACAAGAGTCAAGAAAACAACCACAATCAGAAGCGCCGTGGTGCCGCAGAAGACAGTCTTCATTTTCTCTGTATGACCTGATCGGGAGACAGGTGCTTTCCTCTAGCCGTGCAATGTGCATAGAGAAGCTTCCACCATCGCCATGGCAACCTGCACTGCACCAGAAATGGCACCTTCCATTTGCGAGGTAATAAGCCCCTGCAGGGTCAGGAACGGGGTGCCATGGGCACAGGGTGAGTACTGACTTTAGGGTGTGAACCAACAGGTGCATAGGAAACCCTGGGGGCTAGGGTGCGATGATTCCTGACATGGACATACATTGTTATATTTATGTATTTATTTATTTTGATATTTGTAGAGCGCACCGAACTTAGATGCATCTGGGCGCTGTTCTTGTCAATAGAATTACATATGTGCATAGCATAGCACAATACATCATGCATCGTAGGTTACAGTTTTCAATTCAGGGTCATGCATATAGTTAAGGTTGCTGTGAGAGAGGCTTACTTTAGCAGATCTTGTGTGAATGGCCAAGTTTTCAGATTTTTGCAGAGACCAAAAGGAGGAATCCAACCTTAATGAGGTTGGCCAGGCGTTCCAGTGTTTGGCGGCTACCACTGGGAAGCTGCTACACCTGGCTTTCTTAAACATGAATCTGGGGATGGTGAGAAGGTTGGAGTAAGTTAAGTGTGTGGGTCTGTAAAATTGGTTCATGGCAAATGTTTTGGCTAAATACTTGGACTGTGTAAGAGCCCATCCCCATTTTACCACGTTCAATACAAATAAATGAGACACACCCCAGGCGGAGAATATGGCTAGAGGACAGGTTGTGAGAGTTTGAATGTTTTATCTAAAATTGGCATCCAGAGAACTCTGCTGCCCAGAGCACTCTCTCAAAAATTACAAGTACATGACAATAAAAAGTGAAACATCGTCATAGATGACGCAACTAACATAGGGTACTAGGCCAGTTCAGGATTGGATAGGCAGTATGGATGCATATAGTCTCTTGGGCGTTGCTCCGTCCGGGTTATTTGTCCAGTTGGTGGGAGGGCGGACGTCACAAAGCCATCTGCCTGTGTCCAGGATGGGTGAGGGTCAGGTCACTGCGAGGCTTGGTGGCCACTAACTAAGCTAACATAATACAACCTAATAAAACATGCAATAGATAAAAGTCATCACAACTCCTTTGAGCAAATCATTGCAAACCTATACATTTCATTCATTTATTTACATCATTGCTTATTGGGACTTATATGGGGTACCAGATTAAGGGTCTTTACCAGTATGATAACATTGATTGCACTGTGGGTCTGGATTCATCAAAGAGGTTGAGGTGGGTTGGTGTTTGTTAGTAGTGGGAGACAATATACTCTGACGGAGGTCTGATTTTAGTTAAGGGCATGTGGGGGTGGACATCATGACGGGGTTACATATCTGGTACATCAAGAGAATACCTTGCAGGGACACAGGGTTATACTGGCAGTCATTTTTCAATAGAAAGGGTGAGGGGGCATGGGCAGGTTTGGGGAGATGGATGAGCTACAGGGCCTGGCTGAAGCCGGTTCACACACGGGACAGTGATCTCAGAGGAAGAGTGAGATGTTACGTTTGTTTTTGTTGCAATTACCTCCGGCTCGAGCGTGAGAATAGAGCTGCGTAGAGTTCAGACACAGTGAGAAAGGGTGAGGGCCTTGTGCGCGATGTGCGCAGGGCTGCTGAGGGGAGAGAAGCCTTTTCGTATTATCGCAGTGAGGCCTATTCAGAAAAGATGGAGTCGAGGGTGCACAAAATGGATGCCACATGTCCTGCGCAACAGCCCGATCTATGCAAATGCCAGCCAACACTGGTATTACATAAGGGCGATGGGGGCATTCCCCACCATTGGAGGCACATGGTCCAAACTGTACTGAATGCATTGGTGAATGGGGGGGCCTAACGGCCCCTCGCTCCCACACATTCCCCCCTTTCGTTACATCTAAAGTAACAAACTATTAGCTCTTTTGTTCTCACTTCGATAGTACTCAGCTTCAGCTACTGCTTCATCCCAAGCAGGTGTACCTTTTATGGGCATCCATGCTCTACATTCACTTTTCAGGCTATGGCCCTTCCTTCTGGGGTGCATGTCGTGTATATCCCTCCATCCCCATCCAAGTCCACCCATACTTCATTGTACCATTGCAGCTCTCTTGGTTCTTTTATGGTGGTGTGGTATAGGTTGTCAACCCTGTCCCCATCCTGGCGGTATACAGCTGTCTTGCGATACTTTGGTGGGTTAGGTTCTCCAGTTTGCATTTATGCGTATATCATAGTTGTTACTGTTGTCTGTCGGCCCATTGTTACCATCATTATAGTTGAGATAGGCATAGATTTTGCACAGCATCGGATACCTCTTTGGCACACACAGAAAAATAGCAGAATGAAGATGATGACAGGAACAAAAATGTTCATCATGGCGTTGAACCAGGATGGTACCCAGCCCAACATATTGTCAAACCAGTTGCTTGGTTCTGTTCCCCCCTCTTTAGACATTCTCTCCCCCAGGCTATGTACTGCTGAGATCACGTGGGAGAGGGTCCCATTGTTTGCATCTTCAGAGGGTACGAATGTACAGCATGCGCTCACATTTTCTTTGGCAAACACCGCCGTCCATTGCTGTGAGAAGATCTAGGACGTACCGGTTCTGCATTGTCATCAGGCGCAACGCACGAAGTTACACCTTGATCACATTGAACCCTTCTTCAGTTTCATGGCCAGTTGGGTCAGCTACCAGCAGAAGATTTGTAACGACTTGGCGTTCGTCCGAGCCTGGAACCCTGGAGTTAAGTGGGAAGCAAAGAATGTCTCTGGGGAATTGAAGAGTTTATACTTTGCTGGGATTTCAGCAAGAAGAGCAAATGATTCAGTGGAGATATAGTTTGATGATCTCCTTGTGCGAGAGAGTCTGTCTTTTAGGTCACTTTCTGACAACAGGTTACACAACAGAGGCTCTGTGATTGCTACTTGGGGCGCTGCCGATGTGCCGGCCGATTGCCCTGCTTCCGATATGCCAGCCGAACCTTCACCTCCTTTGATATGACTTTCTCGGATTACCATCAGCGTTGGATGTAGAGTGGCCAGGACGCAAGTACCTCTCCATGATGCCAGGAGATGCAGGTAGGCTTGTTTACCGTAGACCCAGTACATGTCCATGAGCGCAGCTGTGCCTTTCTTCATGTCCGGAATAATGATTGTTTTGTTGCACTGTTTGCTGACACCCATAGGCACCTTCCCTTCTCCGTGAAAGCAAAGCTCATGATATATTTCATTTTGTGTCTTGATGGGTTTTTCTAGTGCGGTGACCCAGGTGAGTTTTGCAATGTGCTGGGACCAGACAGGAGCACACATTTCTTTGACCCATTGAAAGTTTTCTTCCGTTAGTCTTCTGAGTGCTTCAGCTTTGCACTCAATAATTTCGTCATGCCACTTGTTTTCCGTGAATCTTGTTCCTTTTATGACGAAGAATGTTTCTTTAATGCAGATTACTCCTTGGTGCCTGCTTGTGCATGTTTTCTCATTCTGGAGCAGCTCTATTGTAACTGTGTGTGCCTGGAAGGTGCTCCAAATTCTACATAATACGAGATGAATTAAACACTGGGCGTCTGACAAGGGTACTTCTTGTGGCACTAGTAGTGGGTGTGCCTGATGCATGGGGTATGAGCGAGCAGAGATAGCAGCTCTCATTCGTGGCTTGTTTTGCTGTGGCACTCATGTCTGAGTACCATTTATTTGAATGGTCAGGGTGGAGGGGATCTTCAATTTCGTCTAATCCCAGGCTGTGGTAGATGTCATATCTCTTCCCTCCCGCCCCCCTTTTCCATCTTCTCCTCCCCCTTCCCGGTTATTCATTTGTTTTACTTTCCGATTGTGTATGGGAAACACTCCTGCCCATGTTGTGTCATTTAGTTTGTTCACAGTGTACCCAGCTGATCAATCTGGGGACTCTTGGGTAGCAGCAACATGAAAGTGCATTATAGTTTCTTAAGAGGTAGGTTCTCTGGTTGTCTGTGCATTAACATGTATCACGTTAGGTTCATTTACCCAAAATTAATCACCATCATATTTGTTTGTTTCATTGTCATTGCTTACGCTTATAGCAGCAAGTGGAAGGAGGGGGGCTGTTGCTGTGCTATTAATATGCAACGTGGTGAGGTTTGTATTGGCGGGGTAATCATTAACAGAATAATTATGTGTCCACATTGGTTTCACACCTGCCCATATAAGTACTGACCCTTCTCGTATTAGCTGTGCCCCTTTCCCCCCTTTTTTCAGGTCCTCTATAATGAAAAACACAGTGTAGTACCAAGCCATAAAAAATTGCATTGTAGGAAACAATATTGCTGAATATTTCAGTTCAGTTCACATTCAGTATTATTATATTTATTCACTCTATTAACTACCCTATCGCTAACTAACATTTTGCTGGTGTCTGTGAGTGCACTCCTTACGGTCATTGGGCCTCATTACAACCTGTCAGCTTTGGACCGCTGTGATTCCGTGACGGCGGTAACAAAGTTTCCGTGTCTGCAAGATTGCGGAAAGACCGTCCGATTACGTGCTGTCGGTCGCGCGCACCACACGGACGCGGAAACGTTGTTACCGCCATCACGGAAAAAGCCACGGAAATGGACATAGCGCTGCCACAAGTAGCGCAAAACCCGTGTCCGCCTCCGTCGCCACGGACACGGAACCAGAAATACCATGATCGCCAAAACAGTAAACAGAGAGGCAGCCATCATATAAAGCACAATCCATTGCCATCCAGAGTCAGCACAAGCAGAATCCACACTGTGAGAAGGCAAAAGGGACCACCAGCATGTCTGCCAGGATTCCAGCTCAGAGGCAGCGCGAACAGCGCTTTAGTGAGGCAAGCTAACTGGTCTGATGGAGCATATAGTGGAGCATGCAGAGATGCTGTTCAGTGCCGATCAACGGCGTGCCACACAGCAGCGGAGGAAGGCAGTGTGGACGGAAGCAGCACGCAAATGCACCGCTGTGGGCGTGACTGTGAGGAGCGTCAAGGACTGCCACAAGCAGTGGGACGACCTTAGGCTGAGGGTTCAGAACCTGATCTGCACACACCGCCAACGCAGCAGTGGGACAGGTGGAGGACCCCCTTCCCCACTGAGGCTGCAAGCATGGGAGGAGCGTTGCAGCAGTATCCTCCACCTTGAGGGCATCCATGGGATCGGGGAGGCTGAGGCAGGAGTGAGCCCACCTGCAGATGCTGGTAAGTGGTGAAACTTGAATGCCACATGAGAATATGTTGATGGCATGACTGGGCAAAAGGACCCATTAACAACCCCCTCCCCCCCAAGCAGTGCATGACTGGGCCAAAGGACCCATCATGATCCGTATGGCAACCAATATCACAACAATGCATACCCCCAACAATCAGATGCATGTAACTAACACTATTGAATGATCAACCTGTATGATGCATGTGATGCACCCATCAGCCACCACCACAACACTAATTGCATGTCCTCTGTGTCCCCACAGCCGTATCAAGTGACAGTGATACTGCACAACAGGCCAGGCAATCTGCACCGGCATGTGTCCAAGCCAACGCCCCTGCACAAGAGGATACTGCCAGCAGTTCGGCATCTCTGCCCCCAGTACCAACTGCAACAAATGCGCAGGCCACCACCACAGGAACCCATCATGCCCACCCAAACCAACACAGTAGGCAGCTGCATTGCAGATTAGGTGGCCTGTAGTGACAACAGTGCCCCAGCAGAGCACTCTGATTCTGGCCACAGGGGGAGATGCCCACATTTGATGATCTCGGATCCTTCCATCAGCTGGAGTTTAGCCCCACATCACTCCGAAGTCCCATGAGGTCACCCTCCTCATCTATGGCAGAGCTTAATTCCCGCATGCAACGGATGGAGGAGCAGCAGGCTACCCTCACCCAGCTGGTGGAGAGGCAGCTCGAGCTATCTAGGCTGCAGAGGGAGTGCTACAGCACGTCAGTGTGTCGCCTATCAAGGTCCAGCACTATTGTCACCCTGGCACGCCATGTGCGGGAGGGTAATGACAATACCTCCAGGCTCATAGAGTCCATGTTGATTGGGCAACAGGCAAATATTGCACGTATGCCATCTATACCTGATTCTGTGCCATCCAATACCACCACCCCATCCAGCTCCACTACTGCCAGTCCAAGGAGGCGCTCGAGTCAGCTAACAGGGCTCTCGGGCAAGGATGTAGTTGCACAGAAGCGCACACAGAAGTGATGGCATGTGTGTGGGGCACTGCAGGACACACGTGGACTAGAAGGGTGTGAGGGGTGGGTACGTTTGGGTGGTGGGCGAGGTTGTTCTGTGTGTTTGAACATTGGGGCCTGGGTGGGGGTGGGTACATTTGGGTGGTGGGTGGGCACGGGTGTACAGCTTCCCTAACCATTGCACCTCCTTGCCTGTTGTTAAATCATCAATATATCATCATTTGAAATCAAAACATACATGTGTGGACATCTATCATTTCATTTGCAGTACAACAAATCATTTATTGTCATCACCATGTCCATGCATTGCTGTGAATGTGCTGTATCTCAAAAGTAAATGCGAATCAGTTCATCCCGTGCTCTTTGGCCATCAAGTGGACTCCCAGGGGGAGGTGGTGCCATCCCATCCCCATCCCATCCCCATCTCCAACTCCATCCTCATCCCCATCTCCATCCCCATCTTCTTCATCTGCGTCTGGGGGCATTGGGATGTTCCTGCGCAGGCAGAGATTGTGCATCATGGCACATACAAGCGTGATTTTACCCGTCTTCACTGGGCTGTACAGCAGTGATCCGCCAGATCTGCTCAAACAGCGGAACCGGGCCTTCAGCAGTCCGAATGTCCTCTCAATCATTCCACGTGTGCGGACATGTGCCCTATTGTACGCCTCTTCATGCTTGTTCCTTGGTCCCCGTACAGGTGTCATCATCCATGGCGTGAGTGCATATCCAGCATCACCTACATGGGATGTAGATGGGGGGGACATGTCAGTGTTTGTGGTATCATGTCTTCATCTGATGCTGTGCTATCTTGTATCATTGTTCATTCATGCATGCGTGCCATGCAGTGGTTGGAAGTGTTTAATGGCCATCACAGTGGATGTAGCCAAATGGATATTGACCTACACATTTACGTGCATGTGTACTCTGCTCTGCGGGTGACATTTGATTGTGAGTATGGCATAGTGCAGTGATGTGCACACATGGCAGAGTCACTCCACTGTAATGAAGTAGTTAATGCAGGATGTTTCATTTACAGCATCATGTGCATTGGGAGGGCAGTGTTCCATTTGTGGGTGGGTGTTTGCAGTGGCACAAAGTGTATGGGACAGCAAAGGTATCGGCTGTGTGTGTCATGTGTCAGGGTGTGTACGGGCACACTGTGTTGACCTCTCATGTCTTCCTATGTGATGTTTGGGATCCGCTGTCTATTTGGTTGATGGCAGGGAGGGTTGATGCATGTGCGGTCACAGCGGCACACTCATATTGCTCATTAGCCTGGAGACACACACACCACTTCAACATGGTCGGAGCATTGTCAGCTGTACTCACCTAATAGCCATGTGCTTCATCCAGCATAGCGTTCCATGTACCGTGGCAATGTGGAATTCCGCAGTACCGTTGAGTCATGGGTTGAGCCTTGGAAACGTGCACAGCAGTGTGTAATCAGTAGCGTGGCATCACATACCATCTGTACATTCAACGAGTGATACTGTTTCCTATTGCGGAACTCCATCTCAATTGCATGTGGTACTGTCAGCTCAATGTGGGTGCAGTCAACTGCACCTATGCAATTTGGCATGCTTGCTATGGCATGGAAGGCCAACTTGGTGGCAATGACCTCGCGGAGGGTACGGGGTAGGGCTATGTGTTCCGACACATGGCGCAACAGGGCATTCAGTACCTGTACCAGGATTTTTGAAAAACAGGGTTGTCATATGCCGTGCAGCTCACCGACCGTGTGTTGATAGGTGCCAGTGCCAAGGAAATGCAGCACAGACACAACCTTCAGGAGGGGGGGTGGCATTGGGGGTGTCTATGTGGCTGCTAATGTTGTCCTCAATCATGGCAGTGATGTACAGGATTGTTGGCCGGTCCAGCCGGTATAGTGTGTGGATCTGACCTGGGGTAAGGTTCCAGGGTGAGGCACTGATGCGTGGTATTGCAGGCTGCCTGCGGGGTTGTGCTGGCTGGACAATGGGGTTTGCCATAGGTGCAGGGTTGGCTGGTCGGCGCCTGCGCCCCTCCTCCTCCGCCTCCTCCTCTGCACCATTACTGCCATCATGTGCAGTGCTGCCTGTTGGTTGAGTAGGCCCAGTCCAAGTGCTACTAGAGCTGCTGCCTGCATGGTTCTGTATATTGTTGAGCTGGGTGTGGCACTTTTGTAGGCTCCCAGTGTGCTGCTGGGTCCAGCTGGGCTGATTTGTTGCACCTGTGCCCTGATTCAGTTTAGCAGACACTGTTTAATGTCATGTTCGCGGTGGCGGCGGTACCGCCACCGTGATCACGGTTTTAACGCCATTTTTCCGGCGGTCTTTCCGTGTCTGCACTAGTTGTGATGCTCGCGGTGTTTCGTATTGGCGGTAACAGAGGGGTTTCTGTGCAGGTGGACTTTACGGGACCCTTAACTCCGCGGTGGCGGTTAGGGGAGGTGCTATTTCCGGGGCCGTGGGTCATGATTGGGCGGATGTGGAAACGGTGCCGGTATGGTTTTACCGGCGGCGTTAACTCCGGACCGGTGTACTTGTAGTGAGGCTCATTGTGTTACCTGGAGAGGCGATATAAAATTGTTAAGTGACAAGCAAACATTCCATTTCTCATTACATTATTATTATTATTTGTATTTTATTTTTTCATGTTACTTATTCATCTTCTTTTTGCTGCTACGTTATGCTCTCTGCGGTGTGCACACCTTAGTACTAATTTTCTATATTTCATTTGCACAGCATTGCTTTTATACTTATTTTGTAATGAACATCATTTTATCTTACTCCTTAGGCATCATTCCTGTACACTGTTTGTTTCTTTTATTCTTCATCAAGTTTAGTAAGGAGACGGAGAGATAAAAGAAGAGGAAGATACATACGAAACAGAGGAAGAGAGAGTTAGAGAAACTCATACAAACATTCTGTATTCTATGGTTTGTTAATTCAGCTCTTTGTTATTTTATACTGCTTCCATGATCACTTTTCCTGCCCACTTGCTTCTTCACTATTGGTTGTTTGAGGGATTGTACTGTCACATGCTTTTCTCACATCTGAGAGATGCACCCAATATTTCAATTCTTTCACTTTTACCGCCGTGGGCGTGCAATAAATCACCTCATACGGACCATGGAATCTTGGACAGTTCCACCTCCGAACAAAAGTTTGCACATACACATTTTCCCCTGGCATCAGTGGTCCTTCCGGACTCTCTTGTGCTGGCATTGCTGTATCTGTCGCACTGTTTTCTGTAAAGAGTGGTGAAATTTGTCATGCTATGCTACGCACTGTGCGTATCAACTGTGTTAAGTAGTCCTTACATTTTTCCCCCAGCACTGTGGCAGCCCTGTGTGCATCTGATGCTTTTCTTACTGGGGAGAGTGGCATATGAATATGCCTGCCCGTCACTATTTCGTGTTGGCTCAAATGATGGTCCTTGCTTGGCTGCGTTCTGAGTTGGAACAGTGCTAGGGGCAGGCAATACACCTGTTAATGACTCCAATCAAGCAGTCCCACTAAGTCAGTGCCTTGTCTGGGATTGCTCAAGGGAAGCCCTTATTTATATATGTTAATGTCCAGTTTGAGTACTCTGGATGACAACCCTTATATAACAGCCCTCTCTTAGAATCCCCCTGACCCCACTGAGCCAAGAAGTAAGTTTGTTATGCAAATTTAAAAGGTTTATTTGAGAATTAAACAATATATATATACATATATCACACTTTTATAATAAATTAATAATTGATATCACACTTGTGAATATGAGCAGTAATCAGCAAAGGATGAGGAGATACTAGCAAGCTGGTTTAATTACTTAGGAGTAGTATATAGGATAAGGTAGCTGAGAATGCTTTATATGGTACAAGGAAATGCAAGGTGGAAAAGAAGCAACACAGGAATAAACTTGATATGATTTCAGCAAAACATAATATAATCACTTTTCCCCTTTTGGCAATTCACCCCCCTCTATGCAATGTAAGGAGGTGGAAGTGACACACACAGTCTTCAGGAATACAATCACAGTACAATACCAATTCAGTTCCCCCCTAGCAAGCTTAGATAAACAGGGATGATTTTGAACACAGGCAAAGGCGAAGGTGGTATGCAAAGAAGTGAATAATATGCTGAAATGATTTTAATTCCCTCTAGAGGTTCAGGGTGGGTGACAGCTACTTTGTATTAGTTCAGGATCACTTTAGCAATGCTCTATGAATGATTGTCAGGTGGCAAACGAATTTCAGCAAAGGAAAGCAAGGAGCTGCTCATTTGCCAAGTGAAGAAATTGAGCCAAATCGCAATTTGCGGCGATTACGGAAAATGTATAATGAATAGAGTCTGGGTTTGTTGGAAAGCTTAGAATCTTAGCTTTAAGATGAAAGTTAAATTTTGTTCCTAGGACAAACGGTTCCCGAGATACGGCCGATTTTGTGAAGGTAGATTCTCAAAATAAAAGTAAAGCTCAGAATGACAGAGGACAATTTTGCAGCTTTAAAGTCACAGAAGGACACACAATGCTATGGTGTAGTTCTAGACATATTTTCTGTAGCACCAAACCATCCGATCCCTGTCTTTGTAAGATGTCGTGTCCACTTATGACAGAATTCTCCCCTTTTCATCCAGATAACGACCTCTAAACCTTTCCAGATTTTACACAAATGTGCACCAGGGATATGGGTTTCAGATGATAAAGTGTCAGATTTTTAACATGCATACATTTGGAGTAACAACCTTTTTTCCGCTACTATCCCGAAGAACATACCACAGGGTCCTAACACCTCTTAAAATGTGCACAGAAAAATCACAAGAATGATGATGTTATTTATACAATTTTTACAAGCCTGCACTATGAATTATCCATCTTTTTAAAATTATGCTCTGGCCCCAAAGGGGTGTGGTTTTCCAAAGCACATGGTGGAATTTCTGGTTTATCCACTTCCCCCAAGCTCAGCTGGCTCACAGATGCAGTGCCCTCCCCGATTCCTTCCAAGAGGAAGCCATTTACGACCCCCTAATTTAACATTTGCCTCGGCCAAGGACAGTGCTTTGTTTAGTTTCCTGTAGTCCCCAGGTGCTCCTCCCCTGATTCAATCAGGGAGGTGTCATCAGAATGCAGCCAGGCCTGGGAAGAGTGGCTGAGCAAGTTCAAGTTTCACTCCTGTCGGGGGTAGTTGCCGGGCAGAATTCGCTCTCTTCAAGCCAGGCTTCAGCTAAATGTCACTTTAGTTCTAAGTTTTCTACATTCAAATCAAACTGACAATGTTTACACATGCAGCTAGAACGCTGATTCTAAGTTCAAAACTATGACATTTCAACAGTTGCAAACTATGTGACACTCAACAGTAGGTCACTCATTTATTTTAAACATTTAGATTTTAGTGTCTTTCAGTCCAATTTCACTTCAGCTGCTGACATCCACAGCTCAGCCAGTTTTGTTATAAACATTGTTTTGGGCTCTTTCTCTTTCCAGATTTAGTATGCACACAAGAAAACATTCTGCCAAATGTCTGCTGGTGTTCATTGAGATTTTTGAATATCTTGCAATGTTTAAAATTGGCATTTTTAGCTTGCATTTCAGAGAAACAAAGGTGTTTGCAAAGCGCTTTTTGAGCCAACCGGCACTGCTGTTTTTCCTTAGGCACACATTGCACCCATGGCACTCCTGGCCCCTCACGCTCGCACTGGTGGGTGGCAGGTCAGGGGACCATTTTGCTGTGCGGTTTCTCCAGGATTCTGGTGCAAATGTGGGCTTTTCCGCCCTCTTGGATTTCCTAAGCCCACAGCACCAAGTGTTGCAGCATAATAACTTGAACGTGGGCCAAGACACCCAACACACCCAATTATTTTTGTGTGTGTTGCACAACTTTGACAATTTACTTTTGAGCAGGCCGTTGATCTTTTCCACCACACCTTTGGCCATTGGATGATAAATCGAACACAGTTTGTGCTTAACCCCTCGGAGCGATGTCACTTCTTTAAAGAGTTCTTCACAAAGTGTGGGCCATTGTCTGATCTTATCACATCACAAATGCCTCACCTTGAGAACACTTCCCGCACCAAAAATTTGGCAGCACATTTTCGCGTCCGGCTGGGGACATGGTCCAGCTTCCACCCACCTGGAGAAGGGGCATACCACCACAATCAAGTATCTTGCTCCATTACACCTCTCCCCCATGTCCGCATAGTCAATTTGAAGCTCTCTGAATCGGCCAACTGGGCGTGGCAGTGTTCCTCGCAGTGTTCTTAGTGTCATTCCTGAACTGTATGTTTGACATGTGATACATTCTATGGTAAACTTTGACAAATATTCCTGTAGGTTCGGAACAAACCAATGCTCTTGTATGTCTGCTGCAATATGTTGCTTGGTTACATGTGTCGGGAAATGCAGCTGCTGGAACGCTATTTCCAACAATTCCACTGGCATTACTACTTTCCCCGTTAGTTCCTGCCTCCATATTAGATCGGTTGGCGACTGCTTATACCCTCGTTTGACCCACAACTCTTGCTCTTCTATCGGTGCTCTTCTCTTCAGTTCTATTACTTGTGTTAAAGGTGTGTTGCTGTACCCCTCCACTAATGTATCTGTGTTGTGTGTTTTGAAAATACATTAAATCGTTGGAGGTGCATTGAAATACGCGGCATCTTTCGCTGCTGCGTCTGCTGCTGCGTTTCCCAATGAGATCGTATCTGTGTTGTTGGTATGGGCCAGGCATTTCACCACTGCCACTACTACTGATGGCTCTGCTAATGCTTCTATTAATTCATTTAGTAATGCAGCATGTTGTACTGGCAACCCATCTGCCCTTCGGAACCCTCTTCGTCGCCATCGTGACAACCCTGAGTGTACTGTTGTTGTGGCATATGCTGATTCCGAATATATCATCACTCTGCATCCTTTTGCAGTGTGCAGTGCTTCAATTAGTGCTACCAATTCCACCGCTTGTGCGGAGTAATGAGAAGGAAGGCATTTTTGTATTATTATTTCATATCCTTCTTCTTGCATTCTTACAACTGCTACTCCCACTTGTTTTTCCCCTGTTTCACTATCTATTGATGCTGAACCGTTTATGAAGTATATTTCTCCTTTTTGTAGTGCGTTTTCACTTGCTTTGGTATGTCGTCTTCCTCTCTCTCATATGTAGCACAGTCGTGTTCTTGCATGTCTTCTACAATGCATGGTTCTGTAATGAATGTGCCTGTGTACTGTTTTACATCTGACCACATGGACATTTGGGCAGGAGATTATTATTTCATAGGCGGTTGCCCTTTGTGTTGTTAAGGTTGATTTGGACCTTCATTCATAATTGCAAAGAATGAGTGCTCCGCGTTTAATTTCTCTGAGCATCCCATCACAATTGTGGTGCTTTTTTCAATGGCAAAGGTTGCTGCAGCGAGAGCTTGTTCGCATGCAAAGTGTCCTTGCATCACTGAATCCAATGTTCCGCTGTAATAGGCCAATGGCGTGTGACCTAATGAAGTTTTCTGTGTCAGTACTGCAGTCATTAACGTACCATTGCAGTGTGAGAATAAATAAAATTCCCTGTCATAATCTGGGTTTGCGAGAACTGGTGCGTCTGCAATCAGATCTTGCAACTTGAAGTATTGCGTCATCATTTGATTTGTCCATTTTATTGGGACACTATTCTTTTGTGATTCTTTAAGCGCTTGCAGCAGTGGACGTGTGTATGCCACGTAATCAAGTATCCATGTGCGGCAGTAATTGCAGATACTGAGAAACTTTTGCATGTCTTTTACTTTTTTTTGGTATTATCATATGGCGTTTGGCAGCTTCCCTGTCAGGCAGTATCCTCTTGCCATCTTTGGAAATTAGTTGCCCTAGGTACAGTACTTCTGCTAGGCAGTATTGCAGTTTACCTTTATTTACCTTGTACCCTTTCATGGCCAACAAATTCAACAATGTTATGGAGTCGGCCCTGCACTGCTCTTCACTCTTGCTGCAGACCAGTAAATCATCTACGTATTGTATTATTGTGCTTTCTACATCAATATTTCTGAGATCTTCATGCCAGATCCTATTGAAAATGCTGGGGCTTTCACAATACCCCTGCAGTAGTCTGTAATGTTCATATCTGTTCCCTCCTACCATGAACTCCGTGAGGTACTGAGAGCTTGGGTCAATTGGAATCGAGAAGAAAGCATTCTTCAGATCCACTACTGTGAAGCATGTGGCGTCTTTAGGTATGCTACACAATATTGATGCTGGATTAGGCACTAATGGGAATTCTTTCTGGATGACGTCATTAAGTGGGCATAAGTCTTGTATCATTCTCCATGCTCTACCTTTCCCTTTATTGATCACAAAAATCAACGTTACATGGTGAATTTGATGGCACTATTATCCCTTGCTTTAGTAGTGTGTTTATTGTCTCTCTAATCCCTTCTTCTGCTTCCCTCGATAGTGGGTACTGCTTAACTCTTGGAGGTATGGCACCTGGCTTCAATTTTATTTTTATTGGTGTTACTTCGTGCAATAACCCTACATCATGGGGGCCTGTGGTCCAAATCTCTGGTATGACACTTTCCATGTCTTTCTCAAATATTGTGGGTGGCACGTTGACACTAGCCATGAGAGGGTTGTGTATTTCCCTGTGCTGGATCATGATGTCACATGGTATGCTTATTTCCATTATTATCTCCCCATCACCCTCACCGTCAGTGAACAATTCTTCACCATTTAAGTCAAACAACACTATGTTTGTGTCTATGCAGAGTACTGTTCTCCAGTTGCACTCATGTGTGTCTAGTCCTATCACTGCGATACGTTTGCTTGAGACCTGAACCCCCTCTAGATCAATAGACAAAATGGTTCCTGGCACGATGTCTGTATTTACTATTGGGCAAAAGATAAAGTCTCACGGTACCTTCCACTCTTTCCTCATTATCTCTGGTACCACTCGTGCTAACACCCTAATACCATAAATGAACATATCCCTGTCAATGGGTACGCCTTTTACTGCAACTTCGTTTGTCATGGTGATAATCATCAACATCTCGTGTACGGGGCACACTCCTGGGTTCGAACAGACTATCCCCCTTTCAGTAAAGGAGAGCATCATGTTTAATTTGCTCAAAAAAGTCTCTTCCCAGCAAATTTATTGGCGCGTCTTCGTGATACAGTAAGGGTGCACGCACTGTTTTTCCCCCCACCCTTATGTCAAGGTCTTTTGTGTAAGGAACTCTGCATTTCCAAATTTCTTCCCGAGAGCAGAAACCGTCCTTCCATGAGACATGATTTTTCAGCTCCTGAGTCTACCATGAAGATAAACTGCTTGTTTCCTATCTCTGCTCTGACTAGTGGTTCCTCTTCTGCACGTAGGGTAGTGGATATGACTGGACATGCAAGCGCTCTCTGAAGGCTGTCCTAATCAGCATACGTCTCAGTTCCTGGTACTGAGAAAACATTATCTCCTACCACCGCTGCGCCGTGAAAAGGTGTAGGTGCACCATTAGCAGATGTTGCAAAAATGTTACTGTTTGCGTTCCCTACTGTATTGTGTCTTGCCATAGTTTGTTGTATACCCCTCTATTGTGGCTGCTGCTGCTGGGGTGGCTCTCTTTGCGGCATCTGGGGTTTGTTGTAATATTGCTCATTTTGTCCGCCACCTCCCATGGGTAACCCGTAGGGACTACCCAGGTGTGGATGACCGTATTGTTGTTCATTTCCCATAGGGGGCTGTCCTTGGAAATAACCCATAGGCCACATTCTACATTCTCTTGAATAATGCCCCCACCTCCCGCAGTTCCAACATGATCCCTGTGATCCTCCTCTCATCCCAGGGCCACCAAATCCTCTATTTCCCATTCCTCCTACTCCCCCTCGTATTCCTCTGTACCCACCTTGTCCTCTTGCTGGTCTTCCTTGCCATTGGGGCCCTCCGTATTGTTCTTCTCCGTCCCACTGTTCTTGTCCTCCTGCAGCCCATGTTGTGGCCATTCTGGCTGGTGCATTTCATCCTCCGTCATCCCCTTCACTGCTCCTATTGGTTGAGGTTGCTGCGTTCAGCGCTGTGACCTTCACTAACTTATTCTGCACTAACTTTGCTACGTCTGCCAACCTTTTCTGTGCTATCTCCTTTTCTCTCTCTTTGATACTTCTACAATGGTGCACAATTATGCTTTGGATCTCAGGCCAGCCCTTGGCTTCCATCCCATCTATTTTATCCAATGCCTTCTGTACCTCCTTCGGGAGTCCTTTTTTAACTATGAAATAGAACAAGGTGGTGGATTAATCCCGCGCCGTACCCGTTTCAGTTCTCCGTCTGGTCTTGCACCCGGAGGATGAATTGCGTAGACTCCTCCTCCTTTCCCATCGTGCACTGCATCACTATGTGTAAATCTGGAATGTCTGGAAATGTTCTCCGCAATGCATCCCATACCTGTGCTCTAACGTTATTGAATGGCGATCCATCATGGCGGTCACAACTCATTGTCACTCACGGGAACCCCGCCTTCACCCACACTGCGTCTGCTTGATCACCAACAGCGGACACCAACAAAATTTTCACATCCCCTATTGCTAATGGAACCCCAACTGTGTTCTTTTTGAATGCATGTATCCATTTCCCCACCCCACCCGAAAGTGGGGGGAGTAGTTTCAACAAGTTGTTCTCATCCATTTGGGCCCACGGAATGTAGTTTGGCCTTCCTGCCCCTTTATGTATTAACGGCATTTGTAGTTTGTGTTTTCTTCCTCTTTTACTTACCGCTCCCTTCTTTGTCTTACTCAGCAGCATATTTCCTACTCGTTGTCTTAACCTTCCTTGCCACCTTGGTACAGCCCTTTCATCTTCTTGGTCAAATGGGAATGGCAGCGGAGACCCCGCCGCTGCTACCCCTTCTTCATATTCATCTAAATCGCTCCATACCTCTTCTACTTCTTTTTCTTGCGCTCTCTATTCTTGCACCTCCCCGCGCTGGCTATCTGGGGTTGTTAGTCGTATTATTCTCACAGGCTTACCATTTAAATGGAACAGGAACTCACCCGATTGCCACTCCTGCTTTTGCCCTCTTGGTATTGGCGCTGGCTGTGGCAGCACAGGCGTTGATTCTCCTGCAATGCTTGGTGGAGGCGTGAGGTTTGCCGCCGCCAATGGTGCCACCTCCCCTCCCCCTCGCAACATCTGGCTCCTATCGCATAACGCTCTTAATCGTGTTATTTCCAATTGTGCATGTGCAAGTTGCCTGTCTAAATCTCCCGTTAGTCGTGCTAAATTCACCAGAGGGGAGATAGTTGGGCCATAGAGCCCTCCCCTGTCATACGGGGTGGTGCAGTGGCTGATGTCGTTGCCAGAGTGGTCGGGGTGGGGCACATGGGCACATACTGGGGCTCACTGTATCCCACTGCAGGCTTTATCATCAGTGGGTATATTTTAGTAGTGTCATTTTCAGTTGTGGTTGTCGTGCATTCTCCCCCCGTGGCCCCACTTCCCTCTTCCGGCACCTTCTCTTTCTCAGCTGTCATATCCTTACTTACCTCACTTGTGGGTACAACTTCCTCGAACATTCGCCACAGATCTAACACTTCCCTTCTGTTCTGTAACTGTTTTCCCTTATACCTTGCCAGCAAGTGTGTAGACACTAGTCCAGTACCCTCTTGTCAAAAGACCCTCCCTCCAGCCATATGGGTGTTGGGCTGTCTCCTTTTATTTCCGCCACCCACTGATCGTGATATTTCTGTATCTTCTCACTGTACAAAGGGAGGTGTTGAGAAATATGTGCTAGTGGTGTTGCTCCCCCCATGATAATGTATTTATGACGTATTTGTGGTCACTTAATCTCCTGCACACAGGTATACGGACACTCAGTTAACAATTTCTTTGCTGTAACACTTCTTTTCAACTCCTCACTTTTGGTGCTAACAATATTTCAACAACCTTCTCACTTACGCCACTTTACTGGGACTGCAAATTATTTCAACTGTAAATATTCATCATGAACAGATAACCAAAATATTTTTCATTTATGTACAAATTGCATTGTCATTTTTCTTAATTAACCTTAAATTGTTTTCACTTTACAGACACATAAGCATTTACTAACAGACCAACATGTAATACTTTTACGCATGTAAAAACATGAAAAGTGTAACATGTAACATGTACTACGTGCACGATTTACTCCTTCTTTTATTTATTTCAGTGTGTTACCCCTTGCTCTAAATCTCTCATTCATTCCCCACCTCTTACTCCCTTCTTGCTACCTCACCAAGAATTCTGCTCATATGGAAAAAGAATATTCTAAATTACTACTCTGAGTCTACTAAATATACGAGACTCCTACTGTTTTCTCTTTATCTTCACTTATTTACCTGCACTGGACGAGACAATGCTATGCGGTGCCTCCTTCTACCCGGTTTGGGCTAGGATCCCTTACTCTTCTTTTACCTCTTTTATCTCCACAAAACCTAATGGCCATATAAAGGATAGATCAGAAAAGCCTCACTATCATTCACACAGACCCTACCTTTCGTCTTGTTCACTCTGTTGCCTGTTCCCTTTTTCCCCAACCCCTCCTTTACCTCTTGGAAACTTTCGCAACCAGTACTCACGTGTTCAGTCGGGTGGTCCGAGAGTCACCGTTCACGGTCAATCCACAATCTGGTCCACACCCCAACCAAGCCGTGCCTTGCCTCAGTGAGCAGTTTTTTAGTTGGGTATTTAGTAAACGGGAACCCTTGGACCCTTCTTGTTGTGCGCACAGGCTGGTCGACCACAGAGGCGATGGTTTTGCTGGGGGGGGGGGGGGCGTCCCGGATCTCACCACACGGCACGGGCCTCGGGGCACCTGTCCCAAATCACATTGCGGGGTGTCACCAAATATAAGAGCCCATGTCTGTCTTACCACGTGCAATACAAATACATGAGACACACCCCAGGTGGGGAATAAGGCTAAAGGACAGGTTGCGAGAGTTTGAATTTTTTATCTAAAATTGGCATCCAGAGAACTCTGCTGCCCAGAGCGCTCTCTCAAACATTACAAGTACATGACAATATAAAGTGAACCATCATCATAAATGACACAACTAACATAGGGTGCTAGGCCAGTTCAGGATTGGTTAGGCAGTATGGATGCATATAGTCTCTTGGGCGTTGCTCCGTCTGGGTTGGTTGTCCAGTTGGCGGGAGGGCGGAGGTCACGAAGTCCATCTGCCTGTATCCGGGTGGGGTGAGGGTCAGGTTGCTGTGAGGCGGGGTGGCCTTAACTTAGCTAACATAATATAGCCTAATAAAACATGCAGTAGATACAAGTCATCACAACTCCTTTGAGCAAATCATTGCAAACCTATACATTTTATTTGTGTATGTACATCATTACTTATTGGAACTTATATGGGGTACCAGGTTAAGGGTCTTGACCAGTATGATGACATTGATTGCACTGTGAGTCTGGATTCATCAAAGAGGCTTAGGTGGGTTGGCATTTGTTAGTAGTGGGGGACAATATACTGTGACATAGGTCTGATTTTAGTTAAGGGCATGTGGGGGTGGGCATCATGACGGGGTCACATATCTGGTACATCAAGAGAATACCTTGCAGGGACACAGTGTTATACTGGCAGTAATATTGCAATAGCGAGGGTGAGGGGGCATGGGCAGGTTTGTGGAGATGGATGAGCTACAGGGCCTGGCTGAAGCCGGTTTGAGTGTGAGAATGGAACTGCGAAGCGTTCAGACACAGTGAGAAAGGGTGGGGGCCTTGCGCGCGGTGTGCGCGGCGCTGCTGAGGGGAGAGAAGCCTTTTCGTATTATCGCAGCGAGGCCTAGTCAGAAAAGATGGAGTTGAGGGTGCACTAAATGGATGCCACATGTCCTGCGCAACAGCCCCATCTACGCAAATGCCAGCCAACGCTGGTATCACATAAGGGCGATGGGGGCATTCCCCACCATTGGAGGCACATGGTCCAAGCTGTACTGAATGCATGGAGGGGCTGGGGAGCCTAACGGCCCCTCGCTCCCACACAACAGGTAATCAGTGGGCATTCCGTCTCCTCATAGTGATGTGAGTATTTTTGGGGATGTCCAAAGCTGATTTTAAGACATTATTTAGAATCACCTGCAGTTTTTTGATATTGGGTCTCTTAATGCCAGCGTAGAGGGAATTGCAACAATGTATTCTGGATAAGATGAGGGCTCTAGCCAGCGTAATACAGCTCTCGGGATGACAGAAAGGGTCTACAGGCATTGATAAGCTTAGAGGTGTAAGCTGCTGCAGATTCTGTGCATTGACTTTTCTAGTTAAAGTAAGAGCAGAGTCAAGGTAAAACCCCAAGGTTTTTAGTTCCTTAGAAATATTGATGGTGATGCTGTTGATAGTGAAGGACTTGAAGGAATCGCACGTTTTTGTGATCCTATGAAGAGTAATTCTGTTTTTTCATCATTTAGGCACAAACCACATTGGGCTATCCATGCCTGGATGGTTTGGTAGATTGTGTTTAGTGATTTAGAATCTGTGTCGTAAGAGTCGGAGATGGATATGAGGATTTGTGTGTCATCTGCATAGTTAGTGTAGGTGCGTCACTAAGACGGTCATTAGAGGTTTAGTGAAAATAATGCAAGGTGTAGGGGAGACGCAAGAGCCTTGAGATACTGTGCAGGTGACCGGGGCAGGAAATGCTGCTGAGGAAGGTGAGAAGACCCTCATAGTTCTATTGGGTAGGAAAGGCTGTATCCAGTGGGCTGCTGAAGAGATGTGTTTGCAAAGTATGCTATTATTGACTCAATCAAAGGCTGCTGATAGGTCTAGCAGGAGAAGGAGTGCTAGTTTGCCCTTATCTTTGAACTCATCCATTTGTATTTGTGTCTTGGGCGGAAGCCTGATTGGCGTAGGCCAAGGAGGTTGTTAGATTACAAATAATTTTTGGGGATCTGGAGATAAGTTGCTCTGTCCAATATTTTAAAGAATGAAAGGCACAGTGGTTATGGGTTGATAGGTTGTCGGTATGTTAGGGTCTAAAATAGGTTCCTTCAACAGTGGTAAGACCCATGCATCTTTGTGGTTAGTTGGGTCTGTGCTACTTTCAAATTAGTCATTGATTAGACTTGTGATGAATGGTGTGAGTTCAGTCGTGCAGTCTTTGATGAAAGAGGCTGGGCAGATGTCGCCTTGGCATCTAGAAGGTTTGAGGCTAGTGATAATTTTCAGGGCTTCAGTTATAGAGACTAGGGTGAAATCAAATTGCGTGATAGTTTTTTGGCTTGTGTAGGTAGGGGTCTGTCGAGATTGGGATGGTGTTAGGTTGATTTCTTTTAGTTCGATTTTGGGCTGAAGAAGGGTGATTTGATCACAGAGGGCTTTTTGAATGTCAGTGCACCAGGTTACATCGTTGAGGCACGCTTCTTGTGGTGGCACTGGCGACTCAAGTCTCGTAGAATAGAGAAGAGTTCCTTGGTCCCAAATTAGCACTGGCAATTCTCTCATAGTATGTGGCACTTTTAGTTTGGAGGATAGCTTGTTTGTAGTTTTTGGAAGCCACGACAAAGATTGCTTTGTTCGCTTTGGTCGGGTATTTCCTCCAGTTGGTCTCAGCAGTTCTCTTAGTGCTACACATTTTGAGGTTAGGTGTATACCATGAATTTCGGTGGGTTAGTGGTTTAGATTGCACATGGATAGGGGTGCTGCTTCGTTGATAGCCGCTAGGGGGTTTGATTGTATAGCTCAACCATAGTGGTAGGGTCATTGACAGTTTGGATATGGTATTCAGTAAAAGGGTGTAGCAGAGGAAGGAATTTCTCTGCTGTGATGTTGTATGAATTTCTGGATAGTGCAGCTTGTGCAGTAGGAAGGGGAATGTCTGCCACAAAGTTCTTATCGTTGCTGAATGTGATGACATGATGGCCAGAGCAGGGGCATGTATATTCGTATTGCAATTGAGGTCAGCCAACCAGTCGAGGGCACGACATTTGATATGTGTGGGGTTAATAATACAGAGTGTGAAGCCTAATGCAATGGTAGCGAGGGCAAGGGCATTATCATCCGTAGGGTCATTGAGACCCAAGTTTAAATCTCCTAATTGTATGGTTTGAGAGCTGGGCTTGGTATTCATTGAGAGGAGTTGTGCAACACCATCTTCATATGAAGATAACATACCAGGAGGTCTGTATATAAGGTAAACGTTCATAGTGGCTGTGGAAGATAGAGCGATTTAGATGTAGAGTAATTTAACAGACTATGATAATGATAGATTGATTGATTGATTGATTGATTGATTGATTGATTGATTGATTTAGTTATTTTATAGCACTCCATCACCCATAGGTCTCAAAGCACCAAAACAAAATAAACAAACCGAAGTGAGTATCCACAACAAGGAGAGAAAAAAGAATCTGCAGGGGTCAAGGGAGGAGCATATAGGGCCATTTATAGTGACTAGGCAGGAGTTTATTTAAGCAATATAACCCGAGCGGCGGGGGCATTACTGACTCAGGTAATGCCCCGGGGCCCATAGTTAACGAAGGCCCCGGGGCATTACCTGAGTCGGTAATGCCCCCGCCGCGAAGCTTATATTGCTATTAGTACCCCGGCCCGTATTATGTGCGTGACCGGGTCACTAAGAGCATTTTTTTCTGTCCCGAAACGCTGTGGCGTTTCGGGACAGGAAAAAAAAAAAAAAGAAACGACCAAGAAAATGGCCGCCATGGAAAGGGAAAACAGAGTCCGTCTTCCCTTTCCATGGCGGCCATCGGGAGCGGACGCGCTGGGAACACAAGTGTAAGGTAAGTGGGGTTGGGAGAAAAAAAAAAAAAAAGAGAAACGTACCTGACCCCGCTCCGAGTCTCCACACGGCTGGAGGCTTCCCTCGTCCCTCGCCGGGGAAGCAGGAACAAGCAGGTAAGTGGGAGTAGGGGGGAGGAGGGAGGAAAGGGAGTTTAAAAAAAAAAGCCTTACCCGAGTCCCCGGCGGGGGGCGAAGGTAGCCTCTCAGCCACAGGGAGGCTCGGAGCGGGGATGGCCCCACTTCCAGCCTCCTCATTGGCTGAGGGGCTGCCACGCCCCCCGCCGAGGACAAGGCAGCTGGAATCCCGGCCGAGAATCGAAGGATTCTCGGCCAGGTAAGGACCCGGCGAGAGCCAATCAGAATGCGTGTTGCATTCTGCTTGACTCGCGCCGGGTACTACTAAAAAGAACGGTTTTAAGGCCCTTTTTAAAATTGGTAAAGGAGGATTTATGCCAAAGCTCGGGTGAGAATTTATTCCATAAGGTTGGCACCTGACAGTCAAACGTGGTACCTCCAAAAGTTTTAAGTTTAAATCTCGGCTGAAGTAACTTTGATGGATCATGGGATCACAGACAATGACCAGGGACATAAGTTGTAAGGTATTTTGACAAATACTGTGGTGCCACTCCATTGCAACATTTAAAAGTAATGGAAAGTACTTTATGCATGATTCAATGATTAACCGGGAACCAGTGTCAACCTCTTATAGCCCGTGTGACATTTTTCTTTTCTAGAAACGGTGCAGACCGCTCTCACCGTCCCATTTTGAGTAACCTGCAAGCTCTGGATATTGGTCTTTGCTGTGCTCAATACTAAATTATTGCAATAGTCTAGCTGTGAATTAATTAAGGCTGGGGCCACTAGAGTGCTATTTTTTGGGGGTGATATATGAGTGAATATGGTGAATAAGTTTTGTAATAGGATGCACAAACCTGGGCTACATGTGGTTTGATTAACAGTTCTGCATCTAGCATGGTACACAAGGTTTATACCTTCTCAGATAGGCTGATTTCTTTCCCCACTAAGAGGAATTCTGATGGAATTTATTATGTTTTTTCCCCGAAGCTATAATCACCAGCTTTGTTTTGTCCACATTTAGAGCTAAAGAGTTCATGCACATCCACTCGTGAATTGCTTCATATACCTCATTAAAACAGAAACATCTTTGGTATAACAGTCTGACAATTCATAGACGGCGTGGGTGTCATCAGCATAATTTGTATACTGGACACCCAGGGCATCCAGAAGTTTAAGGAAATATATTAAATAAATGTTGGCAGTGGCGAAATACATGGTCCATGGGGGACTCCGCAGGTAATGGATGTAACAGAAGAGCTGGCGTGTTCCACAGCCACTCTTGCATTTCATGGACCTAAAAAAGAAGCAATCCACTGGGTGGCACTGCTGGAATAATAGGTCTGGGTGCTTAGCTTGAAGATCAACAATGGATGATCTACCAGGCTGAACGTGGCAGACAAATTCATCAGCATAAACAATACTGGCTTGCCTTTGTCCACAATACGCGCAATGTTGGACATAAGGTCCAACGGTGCAGTCTCAGTCCCATATTCGGCTCTGAAGTCTGATTGTCTGGGATTACTGAGGTTATTATTCTCAGCAAAGTTTCTTAGTTGTACATAGGCAACATGGTCCAGAATTTTTAACAGGGACAGTACATTTGTGATAGGTCTATAATGTTTTGCATTATAAAGATCAAAATTATGTTTCTTAAGGAGAGGAGTAATCCATGCTTCCTTGAGCCTTATAGGAACAACAGTCTCCGCAAAGGACAAGTTGACCAGTTTGGTGCCCCAGGGGGCGTAACCATGCATGCCTTCAATATACTAGCAGGGCAATTATCCCACAAGCAGGTGGTGGGCTTCAGGTCTGATACCATTTGTATATATGAGCCTCCGAACAGGGACTACATTCAAAAACAGGACTGGCTGGCTTCTTTCTCTGATGTATGTTTGCCAATTTTTTGAATGCACAATGAGTCAAATATATCAATTTGGATATGCTTTTCATTTAGTGTCAGGTTTGCCCTCTTTGCTCACTGAATTTGTTGTGGTGACCATTAGTTGGGGAAAGCTGTATTCTCTTTTAGCCCCTGTCCCACACCCAATTGAAATTGACAGAACAACTTTGAGCAGGTGAAGGACGGGCTGTGGTTATGCGTCAAACAAAACAGAACAGCTTTTCTTAGGTGCATGGCTAGCCTTCTGTGTTCTGCTGTGCAGAAGACAAACATTCTCCTGATAATCTAGACGCCTTGCCTCCCACCCCCTATACGTTTATCTAGGACTTTCCACAGAATCATGACACAAGATCACAGCCTCATCAGTTCACACAAGGAGCCTTGGGCGCGCACATCACCAAGGAAGCCACATTCTTTGCATCGTTGCTCTAAGAGACAGCTAATCCAGAAAAAAGATGCTAAACATGTTGTCAAGTATGAGTGAGAAAGCGGATCATTTTCAACACTCTTCCTATCCGTTAGAATATATGGCCCGGGTTAGCAGGTATGTGCACAGGGATGCAAAACTTCCCTAAATGAGAATACTTACGTCCAAATAAACATGCGTAGCATTCTTCCCCTGCACTTTCAATGGTGTACATCTTAATTAATATACACCAAATCAATGCATTGTATTTCTGGCAAATGCAGGTGCCGGGTTTTCCCAGTTGAAGGTGGTGGGGAGGGGGCAGATCGTTTTTTTTATTTCCAAGCAAAATCTCAGGTAATCTAAAACTAGTGCCACTTGAATATTTTGCAGATGTGCGAAAATGAAAGGTACCTCTGGAACATGATCAACAGTCGCAGACACATAGTGCTCGTCATCCAACCCTGCCCCCACAACTTTATAAACATCCCGATAAACAAGGGCAAAAGCCTGTACTCCTGCATCGAGAATCTCCAAAGCACCTTGCTAATACTACCAAACGCCTCTACCATTACTGCCACAGGTTATGAGTTAACTTATGATCACTCTCCATTTTGAAGCCTATGTGATTTCAATTGGGATTGGAGGTTTTACCCACGGAGGTAAATCTACCAGTGGGAATTTGGTGGACTGATATAACAGGTGATAATCCAGTTTATGCCTGTTTTTTTCCACCAAACTCGCCCTGAGATTTAAAAGTCTGACGCAGAAAGCATGAGTGTATAAAAACCCCAATCCTGCTCAGTGGAGCTCTGCAAACTCTAGAACAATTATACAAACCTAAAGCGCCTCACGTCTCACTCACTTGGTGGAGAGAGTCTCGCACTTTAGCAAGCAGTCTCACTTTTTAGCCTCAGCAGCTTTACGGAATTTAACCAATGCAGGAGAGCACAGTAGTTTTTCCCTGAAAATCACAGTTTGTTTCAAAATACAAACCACCTCACACATCGCTTAATTTGGGCACGCTGTACATGATGGAGGAAAGCTGCGCAAAACAAATGGACTGTAAAGGAGGATGAGCAAAGTCTTACTGAACCGAGGGAAAGGAAAAGGAGGACAAGGAGATGCTGGCACGCTGCATGTTGCTGCTGGGTCCGCTCCTCACCCAGGCCTCGTGCCAAGGCCAAGCTACTTATCTCCTGCTACTGCAGTCTGCAGACACAGTACACTATCTGCAGAGAGAGACTGGTCACACCGATACGGATCAGCTGGCCTTCCCTGGTGCCTGCTCGCTACCACGCCCTGCTGGAGCCTGGCACCCAGACTTAGCAGAAGGGTAAACAAAACTGAATGTGTGACCCCAGCCTGCCACGTCCCATGATGCCAAATACTTGCTGCTCTCTCTGCAATGCAGGCTGCCTGAGTGCAGTGATGATGTTGGCGCCAAGGTGGCCAGGCCACAGGCCTAGGGGGTTAGTCGGCAGGGCAGAGGAGAGAGGAAAGAGGAGCAAATCACTGGGCTGGGCAGGGTGGCCGGTCTGTAACTGTTATTTTGTTACCAGGCAGTAACCCAGGCCCACATCACAACAAAAGATAAACACACTGACCGATGGCACACCATGGCAGGCAACGCACCCCATCAGGCTGAGGCAGCTGAGCCTGAGGGAAAGGCTGTGCTTGTGCATATAACAGCGCCACTAAACACAGATATATGGTGTACATTTTTTCAGCCCCCACACACCTCGTAAGAAAAATGGCCCACACACAAGACATCTCAATTGGCCCGGGCCAAATGCCTGAATGGCCAGTCTGCGGTCCGCCCCTGCTGAGAATAAGGGCTAATCTTATCCTTAAGTCACTGGAGTGGGACTCACAGCACATGAGAGCCAAGACAGCCAAGATGATGAGTTTTTGCCTTCAAACTGCTGCAAACCATGTTTCAAGCCTGTTTGACTGAGTCCAGAGCTACCTTTGGCAATCAACTGATTTGAACGTTTCTGTACTGCACTCTCGAACCAGTTCAAAGTCACACAACACCTGCTGAGTGCATCATTGTCTCAGCTCAAACTTAAAGCATTTTCAAACTGCTTTTCGAACTGCCAGCACCTTCATTGCCAATGTTCATCGACAGTTGACCAGACCCTGGGGTCCTCATCGAGCCGTGACCTTCAACTGTTGCACCGGAATACTTGGCTCAGACTTTGCATCCAGTTGCCAGCATCTTCGGCATTGAACCGACTGTCAAACCGACATTGGTGGTCTTCGCAGTCCACTCTTCTTTGAGGGCTGTTTCAAACCACTTTTCTAACCAATTGGATCTTTCTTGCTAAACTTCATAGATAGTCGTACCAACCCTGTTTGCCTCATCGAACCGAGACTCTCGACTGCTGCATCAGACTGCCGATTCAAACTGTGCATGCAGTCAACAGCATCTTCATCTCCAAACCAACTGTCAAATCGATATTTCTTTGAACAACAACAAAATTAATCTCAACGCAAGTTCGAAACCTGATCCCTATCTGGAACAACACGACAACAACATTAAAGCGTAATTTGAACTGCACAAACAGTAGCAAGAATCCTTTTTTGACACTGTTGAACCATCAAGAACAGTGAAAGATTAGGTCAGCTTTAATCCCTTTTGGGCACAAGAACATCTCCTTTTCAAGAACAATGTAGGTTGTGTTTGCATTGTAGCCATGTTTCACTACCCAGAGTGCTGTATCCTTCTATCTTTACATATCTTTGTTCTTTCCTCAGAGGTGGGTGTTGTGTAGTGTTGTCTTTTAGTTATAATTGCTGATAGTGTATTTAATGTAAGTATTATATATATTTTATCAAACCTTTAGTGGACATTCCCTTTATTTTGGACTGTTATACTTTGCTCTTTGGGTTTTTACTGAGGTTGGGAGGCAGATGAATACATCATCTATGGCTTCTGCCCCTCCACTGACCCAATGCTGCACAGGTGAGAAATGTTACTCACTGAGATGACTGTACCACCCGTATCCCAGGCAGTTACAACAGGACATAGAAATGATTTAGCCTGAAGATGGCAAAAGCAGTCAAACTTAAGTTGTAGCAGAAACAAGTGCATGCATTAGACTTGAAGCACATATGCACTACACATGCAGAGCACAAACAATATGTAATATATGCATTTAGACATGAATTAAATTAACATAGCATCCAGAGACATGAAGAATACTAACATGACCAATGTATAAGGTGAATTCAGCATGAATGATATGCAAATATAACTCGTTAACATAGAAACAAGAGTTTAGTAAAGCAACCATCTTCTTACAAATGGAAGCCACAGCAGGTCTCTGAATGAGCACAGGCTTCAAAGCCTAGGGGAATCTCAAAATGTTGACTCCACAGCAATACAAATCCATGCAGAGCGCAGACAGTAGCTGGCAACTAATGCCAAGGTTACAGTGAAATTAGGGAGGATCTGAATGACGGAGCGAAGGCACGAGATAGCAATTCCCAAGATGAAAGCAGTATACTCCCAGATTAATTAAAGTTTTATAAGAGCACAACTAGCCTTTGCTAGACAGGTGCAACACAACAGTAAGCCAAAAGAGAGTAGGATCACGTGTAATAGAGAGGGTCAATGGGAGCCCCCCTTTGAAGAAAAGTCCTGTCTGATCATTGCAGGCTACCCCCATAGGTCGTGGAGGGTCATGGGCCTATAGGGGAGGATTGATGCCAAAAACCTTCTGCAGATCCATGGATGTGTGACAAAAGCGTGGCAAAACGGGGTAGGGTATTTTTGTATATTGTGGAATTGTGAAGTAATAAGAGATTAAGGAAAGAAAGAAATATCTTCCGACAAGGTTTGAGAAAGATAACATGGTAAGTTTTGTTGTGGGGCAGTAATTAAAAGAAAAAAATCCCCCACTGAGAGTGAGATGATAGCTATGTATTATTGGTGTGATCATTGCTTCTGCAAGCCTCATGTTGTAATATGAGGTAGGCCTTGTAGAAGTGGATTGTTGTGTATTTGTAGAAGACATAAAGTGGTGTGCGGACCGAGGAATGTGGTCCAGTGTGGGAGCAGCGAGTTGGGGCTGCTCACAGGGTGAGTGGTGGTTGTTGTGCCCTCAGAAAGACTGAGGGGAGCTGTGAGGTGGAGTTGCTCTGAGCATGAATGGTATTTGTGGTGCTGCTCAGAAGAGTTCAGTGACACAAGAGGCAGGGTCTCAAGGAGAGACAAAGGGGTATCCAGTGAAAATGTTGCCATCACAAATGTAGTCAGTGAAAAAGACATGGTGAAAATACCTCTGCAGTGAAAAGGTTGCCAAGAAAAAAAATTGTCAAAAAATGCAGCTGACAAGTAGCCAAAAATGTAGTGCTGCTAGGGTAATTGTTAAGGTTAGGTAGGTTTTTGTGGGTTTGTGATTGCCTGGTTTAGGGTTAGATTTTGGGTTAGGGTAAGGATAGAGGTTGGGGTTATAGTAAAGCTTTGGTTAGAATTAGGGTAAGAGGTAGTGTCAGGGTTATTGCTGTAGGGCTGGTAAGGCTAAGATTAGGATTAGAGCATGGGTTTGGGTTAGTGAAAGGGAAATGGCCCTCATCAGGGGATGGGCAGAGCGGTCAAAAATGCGGCAGTAATAGCCTTACTGCTGCATTACCACTCCTGAGTTTGGGTGGAAAGTTTGGGATTCAGCTCCAGCTTTGAGCTGGAGGTAAATCTGGCCACTTTCCACCCATTTTTGACGCCATTACCGTGGCACAAATGGTGCTATCGTCATTGCACTGATACTGCCCTCTAGAGTCCTATAGACTCTTAAAAAATGGGGCATAACAGCATTACCGCAACTTGGGATCCGGCGTCAATAGCGTCGGACTGAGTTGCAGTGATGCTGTTTGCATTGGGTGTTATGCTGGCGTATTTCCTGCTGCGATACTGCCCAAATTCTGATGAGGTCCTATGCCTTTTGTTGGGTGCTGGTGATGAGGTTGGAATTAGGTTCACTGTTAATTTTCCATTGACTTTGTATTGAGTAACATGTAAACAAAATGCTTTGACGGGTTAGTGTTCTGCAAGAGTTCAGAGTAGTGATTAGAATTAGGGGAAGGTATAGGAACTAAGTTGGGGTGATTGTGGACGTTTTATTACAATTGTGGGTGATTGTTAGGGTTACAGTCTTGTACTTTTCTGTATTTAAAAATAGCTTTTCAGGCACCCTTATTACTGCTAGCATTTTCACACTTTGTATTGATTGTATTGAATGACAACATTTTTTAAAACAACTTTTGGCTGGCTACATTTTCAAATGACTACATTTTGCTGGGGGACATTTTCACATAGAACTGACAAAGGTTTTGCTAGCGTGTGGGGAAATATTGTAAGGGAACGGTGTGTAAAGAAGATAAAAGGTGAGCAAAAATTGAAGTACAGTTTCTGAAAATGTATAAGAGTTATTAATCTATTACTATGGGTCACCCCCATCTTTCACTTATGTAAGTCGTTGCCTCAATATAGGGACAACATTATTAAGTACCACGCACAATGGGTTAGGGACATGGTGGGCAAAATGTTTATTCCCTGGCCAAAAAAATGCACTCAATCAAAGACAGTACTGCAACACATGTGTACCTATTTACATGCCGATATAAAGGAAAAACAGTTACAGTATAGATTAGGTATAATGAAACTATGGGAAATGTTTGGAGAAGACATATTAAAGCCAAATACGAGAGAATGGATGCTTCATCAGCATGATGACAGGTGTATGACACCCATAACTCCTACTCCTCGTTCCCAGAGCAAGGAGAAGTCCTCAACTGGACAGGGATTATACCCATTACACGCATTAAAAGCAGCGGCAGGATAGACTTATCCCACATATGTACCTCCCAGAGCTTCCACACTTGCAGAATATGACGAGCATCGTGACTTTCAAGCCAGGTTAATGGAAGCAGAGGAAGAGATTGAGAGAGAGAGGGGCAGACAAGATGACAGGTGTGAGACAACAATAGTTCTGAATGTGTACAGGCGCGTTATACATGACTTATCATATCATATCATGTAAATGAATGGGTGGGAGGACAAATTATGCTTAAGGTAGTACAAAAAAGCAATGATAATGCCAAACAAAGGGGGGAAAGAAGTTGTAGAAAGGCAGCAGAGAGAAGAAGAGAAAAGAATGGGGGAGGAGAGAGAAAGAGATCAAAGAAGGGAACCTAGAGAGAGTGAGAGAGTGGAGACTAGAAGAAGAAATGAAAAAAGAGGAAGAATGTTAGACTGAGATACAGCAAGAAGTGGGAAAAGTAGGAGGGAGAGACAAAATAAATGATGCCATTATTAAGGGGCATACACTCAAAGACAGAGAAACGGAAAGGAAATTGGAAGAGAAAGAAAGAGGAGAATGGAAAGGTGAAGAAACAGAAAGAGAGTATCCAATAAAAAGGAAGAAGGTGTTATGAGAAGGAGAAGTTAAAGTCTAGACAGAAACAGAAAAGGTGACAGTGGTGCAATGGCAAGTTGGAGAACAGACAAACCAGAGGACGGTATAGACATAATGGAAGAGGTGATTGCAGGGACATATAGGAGACATCCTCTGGGACGACTAGATTTTGAGGATAAAGAGGACAAAGAGGACAAAGACAGCAAAGATGCAATGTTTGAAGACAAAGAAGACTGGGAAAGTGAAGAGGAGGTGGCACACGACCCATCCATGTGTACCCAGACACATCGAGAGGTAGAATGGACAAAGATAGAGGAACCAGTTTTAAGGCCAGAACCTATTCTATATCCGAGAAGCCAGAAGGTGCGCTCAAACAGTTTAGGAGAGAAAATGCCATAACTGACTAGGCTGAGAAATCTACGAGGGCAAAAGAGAGTTAGCATGACTGACATATTGACAAAGACAAAGGGTGCTGCTGAGGTTGGATGGGGCACAGGGATAAAACAATTCCCCCTACTAGAAAAAAGGGGAGGACTAGCATAATATATACCATGGCCACAGACAGATGACATAACTTGATTTATAAATTACCATCACTCACAGCAGGGGCGGGAAGTGGATTTATGAGTTGGGAAGCAGTGGGCAATATAAAATGTTCGTTTGCACCATATTTGGTGAACAATCAGATGATGTTTGGAAGCAGGTGGGGTATCCCAGGGTGACAGCCCAACACACAAGACATGGGAACCTTTTAATAACTGTAGAGCAAAGGTTTGGAGGGCACGCAGAATACAATACCCAGAAACGCATCAGATATAGGTGCAATCATGACACAGAAAATGGGGCCTGATGAAGACCCTGCGGCATACATACGGAAGATTCAAGAAAAATGGAGACTAGCGACTAGGGAAGCCTGAGACAAAAATTTACTTTTTATTATCACATTTGAAGAGGTGCAGTGGCAAAAGATTGTGGGAATAGAGGCAAAACCCTGGCCCAAGATACAATTGATTATTGTTCACCGTTGGTGATTAAAACAAGAGAAGGACAGAAAGAAGGTTGAGGAAAGAAAGATAGAGGAAGCAAAGTTAGTGCAGAAGAAACTATCGAAACTGATGATGGAAGGGACTATGTTAATAAACACAGAAGAATACAATGCTGTGCAGGAGGCACAGCAAGCACAACCACAGCCACATGGATCCTTTGCAGGTAGAGGGTGTGCTCTAGGACCTTGCAGCATCTTCTTTGTGCTAGATGGGATAACCAATAATTATCACAGATTAAATAATCAATCAGACCAAAGGAAGATGGTAAAACAGTGCTTTAATCTCAATGAAATAAAGCACAGAGAAATAAAGCCATCAAAGTAAATGCTCAATTTTTCACACCAAAGTTTGCTTGTACAGAGATTCATATAGTTTTACGTATGTCATTCGTGACATCATCCTATTTAGCATTTCACAAAAATCTAACGCCTGGAAGGATTGAATTAGGGGAACATATCTACTTATAGAAGACCATAAGTGTTAATATATCATTGGCTGCACCTTGTCTATGGGACACACTCTGAGCTACGTCTATTCACGTCACATACTGACTATAAAGTGCATGACAGGCCTTTTTGATGGGTTGGCAACCCTATCCAACCTTGGACTTCTGGCTCGTTTAGCAGTACATGAACAAAGTGAAACCTAGATGTTTGAGCTGCGTCAAATGTTTCCTTTTTTTACCAATTTGTACATTGTATGTCATCGACCTGGTCCTTAGGCACGTCTGTCCTTTGCAGTTGACTTCGAAGACTCCTCACTGTTCTGGGACATTCGAGGGAGTGTGAACACATGACTATCTTAACTCGAGGTTCTAATGAATAGCCTTTGTTTTGAGTCCAGTAGTTTTTTTAAATGACCAAACCGTAAGGCAAAAGAATTAGTGATATCTATGTCCGGTGCGTGGACTCACTTCCCTGTTCGGTCCGCAGACTGGCCTCTGATTGTCCCAGAAAATAATTGTGGACTTTTGCGTGGTCCGCAGACATCGGGACGCAGCTGCTGATTGTGTGGTGAGAAAAAGTGACATGCGTCGGTTTCCGCGAAACGCCCGCCGTGTTGGATTTGCAGACTTTTTTGGGGTCCGCATACAGCACGTCGAAAACATTACAAAAAAGCAACATTGCACTTGTCAAACTCAACCAACAATCACTGGGGAGCTGGGGGGGATAAGGATGGGGTGGGATATGGCCATAAGAAGCCAACCAATGGGTTGTTTCACCCCCGACAGTCCGCAAACACTCCAGATGTCCTCGGGCAGGACTGTGGTGTCCACTGACACTTCCGATGTCGTAGGACATCTGTACCTTTTCTGTATTACAGGGTTGGGGAAAAGCAGTTTTTGGGTGGCTTATAACTTAAGCGCCACTCAATGAAACTGCATGTAATTTTATTCTAGATCTAATCCCGAATGGTTTCGCAAAGTTTTGTGGCATTCTTTCAAGAGGGGGCAAAATTAGAAGGGGGTCCCAACATATTGTAAAGGCATATAAATGTGGTGTCATTTGACGAATCTGGACAACATTTGGCAAAACGATTTTGGATCTAGATAAAAATGATTTTCTAAAGTTTACAGGTGGCGAAATTAGAGGGGGGTCTCAACATTTTTAGATGGCTTATAACTTTGTTGCTATTTGACAAATGTGGACACAACTTTTGAGAAAGATTATAGACCCAACCTTCAATTTTTGTGTAAAGACTGAATGGATTTTGTCAAGTGGGGGCAAAGTTATATGATTATTGTATGTATTGTATTGTATTGTATGTACATGCATTTAGACATTTTGAAAAAATAAAACATGGGCGGATGTCGCGCAAACTCGTGAGGAGCATTGGCAAGGACATTAAAGCATGGTTTTGCAAATGTGCCCATGTTTTATTTTTTGACAAGTGTCATAATGTAGGTACAAAAAATAGTCATATACCTTTGGTGACTGAGGTATAGCCTGTGGCCGTGGGCAGTAGCCAGATTGTCATAAGGTCATGACGCGGACAATCTGGCTACTGGCCATGACCGCGAGGGACACAAAATTGTGTTGAAGTGGTCATGTCCACCTGGCACCGGCTGTGTGGTAAAGTTATTAGAAAGTAGGATAGGTTTGAAAGTGAAAAAAATGTGCTTGTGGTAATATGGTCATAGGGTTCTGAGGGCTGCAATAGAAAGGGAAGAGGAGCTCTGTACAGAGCCCCACCTTCTCTTTCCATGGTGGCCATCTGAAAATACTTCCTTCCTCCTGTAGGAAGAGAAATCTATTTTTTAGCACCCCGGCTTCCCACTTTGGGAACCAGAGTTGCTAATGTCCTTTATACCCCATTGCAGGTGCTGCAATGGAAGATAATGGTCCTGAGTCCTCAATATTTATTTATTTATTTATTTATAACACGCTAAAGCCGCAGACATCAGGACGCACAAAGACACACTTCCCTTGGGCCGATTACTTGGGCTGCCGGGCTGTTATCCCCTGTTGCGGATGAAAAATGTTATTAAAGTGGCCCAAGGCATCCCCCTGTAGGAAGGAAAACCCTTCCTTCATACAGCGCCACAGGCATCCCGCTGTAGGAAGGCATTTATTTAGAACCCCGGGTTCCCACTTTGTGCATTCCACTTTGGTATCTTAAGCCTTTGGTACACTCCCAACAGTGGTAAAGAACTGCCACACCCATGATTCTCTCTGGGTGCTAGAGGTAGGCACGTCCTCTACCTCATCTTCTTGGTCCTCTTCATTGTCTTTGGGAGTACTGTGCTTTTTCTGTTGTGTTGGTCCTCCAGCTAGTGGTCATGGTGGTGGCTCTTGGGGAGGAGGGAGGGCAATATCTGATGCCATTTTTAAGAGAAATAGCAGGTTTACTAATATTCTTCCAAGTATGTGCTTTGCACTAGATTGTTAATAGATAATGAGTAAGTATAGTTGAAGGAGCTGTGCAAAGGTAAATTTTGAGCTTGAAAGTTCCTAGATCAGTCAAAATAAACAGTTTCATACAGTCTTCCAAGCATGGACCCGATTGCGAAGTGCGGTTGCCTTCGCAGACACGTCATCATGCTGCGTGCGAGCGCATGGTCAGTGCCACTGTCCGGAAGGTCTATGATGATATCAGATGTTTGCGGACATCAACAGATGCAAAAACAGTGGAGAAAGTTGCAAAAATGGTATAGAAGAGTTAAAAATGATGCTAGAAGGTGTGAAATGGCAGAGTTTTAAGGTGAAACATTGTAAATTGGACAGAAGTGTTGCTATATTGGGGTAAGTATGATATTAGTAAGTTGTGGGAAAATAGCATGCACTGGTAAAAACCCATGAAATTCAGTGTATGTATATATATATATATTCAGTGAAAAAACTTTGTCAAAGGGACGTTATGGTTCCAAGTAAAACCGAAAAACCCTTGAAATTTGCCAGTTGTGGTAAGCTAAGCAACCATATCTCGCGCCACCACCGTGCACTGCTAAGACTAACACCCAGGACATCAAAGATGACATTACAAATGTCATTGATGACATCACTGATGACATCACATGTGTATGTACTTTTCATGAAATATGTGTACAAGGGATTCTTATTATAATGTTGCAAAATAAGTGTCAAGGATCATTGCAATAAATATCATACCCTAAATAGTGCATTGAACGATGCATTGATATAAATAGCATTGTATTATGGGGTTGTATCTAGTATACTAAGCTACTCATACAGAAACATAACATTGTGTGCAGCGTACAAGATGAAGGTATAATTTTCGTAATGTTAATATGTTGAATAATGAAATGATAATTGTTTTCTTAATAGATTTTTGTGTACTGTGAAATATGTAATAAGTAGCTAATAAAACACATGTATTACATAATTGCATTACTATAGACAAAACACAAAGACACAAGAACACATACCAAAATGGGTATATACAGGGAAAGTGAAGTTAGCAAAAAAGCACAAGTAGTAGCAGAAACAATTCATAACTTAACTGATTATTTTCATGCAAATAAATAATTGCTCTGTTTCAAAGCTGCTATTTACCCTATGTATATGTATCACTTGATGTGATTGGACCCTAAGGAAAGTAGTGTGCGTACAATGTATACAAATATGACCATATACAGGGAAAGTACAGCCATAAAAAAAAAACAACAGAACTATCAGAAAGTGCTCATAAGTCTATTGATTATCTTTATGCACAAAAAGGATTGCTGTCTTTCAAGCTTGTGTCTTCCCGTATGTATATGTTTCATACGATGTGACTGCACTCTAAGGGAATTACTGTAAGAACCTACTTGAAGGATACGTCTACAAATAAAATAAAATGTTTAGTTTCTGACTGTTACTGAAGAAAACCATGTGGCCTAGATATGTCAGCAAAAGAAAAAAGAGTGAGCCAGACATGTGATGTCATCAGTGATGTCATCAATGACATTTGTGATGTCATTTTGATGTCCTGGGTGTTAGTCTTAGCAGTGCACGGTGGTGGCGCGAGTTATGGTTGCTTAGCTTACCATAACTGGCGAATTTCAAGGGTTTTTCGGTTTTACTTGGAACCATAACGTCCCTTTGACAAAGTTTTTTCACTGAATTTCATAGGTTTTTAGTAGCGCAACTTAACAATAATGACTTTCACTTTATATACATATCATATGGAACGAACTGAATCTCTTCTACTGTACTTAATGTCCGCGAACTCATTTAATGTTCGCGGACATGTTCGAAGAACAGTACCACTACCAAAAAACTATGGGGGGGTATGTTTGATTGTTATATCATAACATAGGAACATTTAACAAATTCAAAAAAAAGCACACAAACACATTATATGTACTAATACATAATAAATGTAACCCATATATACAACACACTAACCATTCATTTAAATGCACTATGTTCTAAAATGGAATATACCACAAGAAAATAAATTGGCTTCCAACATAATTACCTCACAAACACAACAGAACTGAGAACAAGAGCAGACCCACTGAGTACATAGGACATATCTTACCTGAAATAGTAAGTGTACTTAATTGTATTCATATATTTATAAACTTTCTGTATTAGATAAAAAAATATATTATCTTTTTTTTTTCTCTCACAGAAATGTCTAGTACTCTGGAATGGCTAGAGGAACATTTCCCACATGAAGAAATGTCACAAGATAGTGAAACTAATGGTAAACAATTTATAATATAAACCATTTAGAAACTACCTCTGAAGAAGCTGTTATGGAAAACACGCTTGACAACATAAAAGAAACAATTGATTTATTGTTGACCAATTTTAATAATTTGAAAACTTTTGTTGAAGATCATTTTAAAACAAAAACGTCATACCATTCCCCCACATGTACTTGTCCCCCCTCACCATATCCCAGTCAATTATCCCCAAACCCTCTCCATAACCCAAAACGTTTTGATGAGACTTCCATCCCTTCTTCACCTAATAACAATCATGATGAATCCCCTAATTCTCCTGTTTTTGTTTCTGTTTCTGCCTCACCTTCTCTGTCATAAATTATTAATATATGTGAAATAAAGTTTAATTTTTATATTGTGTTGTAAATAGTTTCATTTTTTTTTTTTAAAACAATGTAGGTGTCCGCGGACATTGCAGGTGTTCTAAAATGTTCGTAAATAAACGAAAAAGGTGTCCTGAAGAACACTATACCTGTTCGTACTGTTCGCTAGCAAGATGAAACTATTCTAAGAACACACGCGGTGTCCTGAAATGTTCGTAAAAAAAATTAAAGTGTCCTAAAGAACACTATCAGGCCGATTCATGGAATAATTAGCACGGCGCAAGTGGCCAAAAACGTGCGAATCGCAGTGGAATAGTGAAAATCGCAGTGCAAGTGCGAAAATCGCACGAAAAGCAGCGCACATCGATTCATGGAAGGCCGTGCGCGAGAAAACCATCGGATGTGCGATAAAAAAGTGCGCGGCGCACGTTGGCGCACAGGCCATCTAACTGTGTGTGCCAGGTCACAGCGAAAATCGCACAGGCCACAGCGAAAATCGCACATAGCGCGGTGCACGCAACAAAAGTAGGCAGAACACGGGGCGTAACACTCGGAATGGGGAATAACTTGCCAAAATGTGGGCGTCACGGGGGAAGTACAGGGTACAAGTGCGCGGAACGCCCACACGCTCGCCTACAACACGTATTCATGGAATAGAATAGGGCAAAAAAGCGCACACTCAAACCAGCGCACAGGCACAAACACGACCGCCACAAGAAAGCAGGCGGTAGCGTCTCTGCGCCTGTAAGAAATGTGCGCCAAAAGGTACGCCAACAAATAGCACGTATATACAGCCATGATGAATGTCCCATACTGTGGCCCTCCAGGAAAAATGACGTGCAAAGGGGTACCCACAAACACGGACACCCGCTGACAAAAAATACGTGTGCGTGTATACCGGGGTGCGCGGGAAGTCTCACACGCGATTTGTCTGGGTACGTGGATTTCAGGGGTGCATGGGAAGTCTCACACGCGATTTGTCAGGGTACGTGGATTTCAGGGGTGCGCGGGAAGTTCCACACGCGATTTGTCAGGGTACGTGGATTGCAGGGGTGCGCGTGAAGTCTCACACGCGATTTGTCAGGGTACGTGGATTGCAGGGGCGCGCGGGAAGTTCCACACGCGATTTGGCCGGGTACATGGATTTCAGGGGTGCGCGGGAAGTTCCACACGCGATTTGGCCGTGTACGTGGATTTCAGGGGTGCGCGGGAAGTCTCACACGCGATTTGTCAGGGTACGTGGATTTCAGGGGTGCGCGGGAAGTTCCACACTCGATTTGGCCGTGTACGTGGATTTCAGGGGTGCGCGGGAAGTCTCACACGCGATTTGTCAGGGTACGTGGATTTCAGGGGTGCGCGGGAAGTTCCACACGCGATTTGTCAGGGTACGTGGATTGCAGGGGTGCGCGGGAAGAGTAAACACGCGATTTGGCCGTGTACGTGGATTTCAGGGGTGCGCGGGAAGTTCCACACGCGATTTGGCCGGGTACGTGGATTTCAGGGGTGCGCGGGAAGTCTCACACGCGATTTGGCCGGGTACATGGATTTCAGGGGTGCGCGGGAAGTTCCACACGCGATTTGGCCGTGTACGTGGATTTCAGGGGTGCGCGGGAAGTCTCACACGCGATTTGTCAGGGTACATGGATTTCAGGGGTGCGCGGGAAGTTCCACACTCGATTTGGCCGTGTACGTGGATTTCAGGGGTGCGCGGGAAGTCTCACACGCGATTTGTCAGGGTACGTGGATTTCAGGGGTGCGCGGGAAGTTCCACACGCGATTTGTCAGGGTACGTGGATTGCAGGGGTGCGCGGGAAGAGTAAACACGCGATTTGGCCGTGTACGTGGATTTCAGGGGTGCGCGGGAAGTTCCACACGCGATTTGGCCGGGTACGTGGATTTCAGGGGTGCGCGGGAAGTTCCACACGCGATTTGGCCGTGTACGTGGATATCAGGGGTGCGCGGGAAGTACCACACGCGATTAGTCAGGGTACGTGGATTGAAGGGGTGCGCGGGAAGTTCCACACGCTATTTGTCAGGGTACGTGGATTGCAGGGGTGGGCGGGAAGTCTCACACGCGATTTGGCCGTGTACGTGAATTTCAGGGGTGCGCGGGAAGTTCCACACGCGATTTGGCCGGGTACGTGGATTTCAGGGGTGCGCGGGAAGTTCCACACGCGATTTGGCCGTGTACGTGGATTTCAGGGGTGCGCGGGAAGTACCACACGCGATTAGTCAGGGTACGTGGATTTCAGGGGTGCGCGGGAAGTTCCACACGCGATTTGGCCGGGTACGTGGATTTCAGGGGTGCGCGGGAAGTTCCACACGCGATTTGGCCGTGTACGTGGATTTCAGGGGTGCGCGGGAAGTACCACACGCGATTAGTCAGGGTACGTGGATTGCAGGGGTGCGCAGGAAGTTCCACACGCGATTTGTCAGGGTACGTGGATTTCAGGGGTGCGCGGGAAGTTCCATACGCAATTTGGCCGTGTACGTGGATTTCAGGGGTGCGCGGGAAGTACCACACGCGATTTGTCAGGGTACGTGGATTGCAGGGGTGCGCGGGAAGTTCCACACGCGATTTGCCAGGGTACGTGGATTTCAGGGGTGCGCGGGAAGTTCCACACGCGATTTGGCCGTGTACGTGGATTTCAGGGGTGCGCGGGAAGTTCCACACGCGATTTGGCCGGGTACGTGGATTTTCAGGGGTGCGCGGGAAGTTCCACACGCGATTTGTCAGGGTACGTGGATTTCAGGGGTGCGCGCGAAGTTCCACACGCGATTTGGCCGGGTACGTGGATTTCAGGGGTGCGCAGGAAGTTCCACAAGCGATATGGCCGGGTACGTGGATTTCAGGGGTGCGTGGGAAGTTCCACACGCGATTTGGCTGGGCACGTGTATTACAGGGGTACGTGGGAAATTCTACACGCGATTTGGCTGTGTGCTCCCAGGTATTCCCTGTACACCCTCCACGGCCCCTGCAGGCAGCACACACCACAGGGGACTACCCTGCACACCTGCTCATGTCACCCAGCACCCCCACCCCCCAGCATCCAGGGGCACCCTCCACCAGGCCCCCACTCATGTCTCCCACCACCCCCACCCCCCAGCATCCAGGGGCACCCTCCACCAGGCCGCCACTCATGTCTCCCACCACCCCCACCCCCCAACATCCAGGGGCACCCTCCACCAGGCCCCCACTCATGTCTACCACCACCCCCACCCCCCAGCAGTGCAGGGGCACCCTCCACCAGGCCCCCACCCATGTCTCCCACCACCCCCACCCCCCAGCAGTGCAGGGGCAGCCTCCACCAGGCCCCCACTCATGTCCCCTATCACCCCCACCCCCCAGCAGTGCAGGGGCAGCCTCCACCAGGCCCCCACTCATGTCTCCCACCACCCCCACCCCCCAGCCACCAGGGGCAGCCTCCACCAGGCCCCCACCATGTCTCCCACCACCCCCACCCCCCAGCCACCAGGGGCAGCCTCCACCAGGCCCCCACTCATGTCTCCCACCACCCCCACCCCCCAGCCACCAGGGGCAGCCTCCACCAGGCCCCCACCCATGTCTCCCACCACCCCCACCCCCCAGCAGTGCAGGGGCAGCCTCCACCAGGCCCCCACTCATGTCCCCTGTCACCCCCACCCCCCAGCAGTGCAGGGGCAGCCTCCACCAGGCCCCCACCCATGTCTCCCACAACCCCCACCCCCAGCCACCAGGGGCAGCCTACACCAGGCCCCCACTCATGTCTCCCACCACCCGCACCCCACAGCCACCAGGGGCACCCTCCACCAGGCCCCCACCCATGTCTCCCACCACCCCCACCCCCCAGCCACCAGGGGCAGCCTCCACCAGGCCCCCACCCATGTCTCCCACCACCCCCACCCCCCAGCCACCAGGGGCAGCCTCCACCAGGCCCCCACCCATATCTCCCACCACCCCCACCCCCCAGCCACCAGGGGCAGCCTCCACCAGGCCCCCACCCATGTCTCCCACCACCCCCACCCCCCAGCCACCAGGGGCAGCCTCCACCAGGCCCCCACCCATGTCTCCTACCACCCCCACCCCCCAGCAGTGCAGGGGCAGCCTCCACCAGGCCCCCACTCATTTCCCCTATCACCCCCACCCCCCAGCAGTGCAGGGGCAGCCTCCACCAGGCCCCCACCCATGTCTCCCACCACCCCCACCCCCCAGCCACCAGGGGCAGCCTACACCAGGCCCCCACTCATGTCTCCCACCACCCCCACCCCCCAGCAGTGCAGGGGCAGCCTCCACCAGGCCCCCACCCATGTCTCCCACCACCCCCACACCCCAGCCACCAGGGGCAGCCTCCACCAGGCCCCCACCCATGTCTCCCACCACCCCCACCCCCCAGCAGTGCAGGGGCAGCCTCCACCAGGCCCCCACTCATGTCCCCTATCACCCCCACCCCCCAGCAGTGCAGGGGCACCCTCCACCAGGCCCCCACCCATGTCTCCCACCACCCCCACCCCCCAGCCACCAGGGGCAGCCTACAGCAGGCCCCCACTCATGTCTCCCACCACCCCCACCCCCCAGCCACCAGGGGCACCCTCCACCAGGCCCCCACCCATGTCTCCCACCACCCCCACCCCCAGCAGTGCAGGGGCAGCCTCCACCAGGCCCCCACTCATGTCCCCTAACACCCCCACCCCCCAGCAGTGCAGGGGCACCCTCCACCAGGCCCCCACCCATGTCTCCCATCACCCCCACCCCCCAGCCACCAGGGGCAGCCTCCACCAGGCCCCCACTCATGTCTCCCACCACCCCCACCCCCCAGCCACCAGGGGCACCCTCCACCAAGCCCCCACCCATGTCTCCCACCACCCCCAACCCCCAGCCACCAGGGGCAGCCTCCACCAGGCCCCCACCCATGTCTCCCACCACCCCCACCCCCCAGCCACCAGGGGCAGCCTCCACCAGGCCCCCACCCATGTCTCCCACCACCCCCACCCCCCAGCCACCAGGGGCAGCCTCCACCAGGCCCCCACTCATGTCCCCTATCACCCCCACCCCCCAGCAGTGCAGGGGCAGCCTCCACCAGGCCCCCACTCATGTCTCCCTGCACCCAGGTCCTCACAATCACCAACCATGTGCGTAATGGTCAGCCTCCACAGCCAAAAGGCCCTACCAAGTAACCCATTCACCCACATGGAAATGGAAATTATATGTTACACCCCCAACGTACATAAAGCAAATGAACCCATGTCTGTCACACACAATGGTTGCAAATGAATTTGAAAACACCCAACATGACATGCATGAAACCAATGAGATGATACCACACAGTGAAGTATGAAAACAAAATTGTATTAAAAAAATATGAATGCAAATGAAATGAAACAAACTACAATGCCAATGAAAAAAAGAAAAGGTGCATGTCCGTCCAAAAAAATTAAAAACACCAAATCCAAAAAAAATGTACTTCAAAGTCACATTAAAAATGAAATCAATCCGACAGAAAAAAAATTAATCCAAACACCATTGCTCCATGGAGAAGAAATAAAAAATTTAAAAATAAAACAATCCAATGAAGAACTATGTACAAAATATCCAAGGGTCCATGAGCCCAACTGAACAAAGGAAACCTACAAAAAACCCTAACAAAAATGCAACTATATACAAAAAGTGGAGCTGTGTCCGTCGACTCCAAATCATAAGAATAAACAAATGAAACCTAAAACTAAAGAACTATATACAAAGGCGGCGGGCAAGTCCAGCGGCTCACTCCGTAGTGTTCCGGGCCAGGGCATCATCAAACTCCTCGTCTATGTCCCGGAGGCGGTCCTGTTCCATGGCCCCAAGGGTCCGCAGGGACGACGCCATCTGCTCCTCCAACCCCCTGCGGATTGCCTCGAGGCACTCGGCCCGCCTCAGGGCCCTCCGCATGGAGCTCTCCGCCCTGACCATCGTGAGCCGCTCCTCTTCCGCCCGCCGCCGCTCCGCACCTATCTGCTGGCCCAACCGCAGCCACACGGAAGACACTTCCTGTCCTGGGTCCTCCTGCCCTCCGGCCGATGCCTGCCCCTCCGATGTTGATGGCCCCGAGCCATGATGCCTCCCACGTTGACTCTGCTGCTGCCTCCGACGCAACTGCCTCTGCCAGCACGACGGCATCCAGGCTGATGGAATCCACCGACGCCGTCGTGCACGTGCCCTGCCTGATGATGCCGGCACATCCTCCATCTGCTGGGGTACAGTTGCTGTGGTGTCCACCCCTGCTTGACCTCCGACTCCCGACTGTGGCAGGGATGGGATCCCCACCGAGCTGGCTGCATAGGTCAGGGCAGGTCCACAGGGGGCCCTGGTGGCATCTGGGCCGGAAGACGGCAAGGAGAACGACCGGCGTATAGCCTCCACAGATGAGGAGAGGGCCGCCAGATTGGCCGACACATGCAGGAAACCCCCGAACATGGAAGATCCCAATTGGGCCACGTCGGCACGGTGCTCTTCGTGATGATGTGCGTGCTCCTCCCGGGAAGCACGCACGTCATCACGAATTGCACCCGCGCGCATCGCAACCCCAATCAGGACCTTCTCCATACGGACACGGGTCCCCTCGTCCGCAGGTGGAGGGGAGTCAGGTGACATGGACATCCCCTCTACCTGCGGACGGGCCTGGGACGGGGCATCCCTGCTGGTGCATGGTGGTGCACTCACAGGGTCAGGGACAGCGACATGCACAGGCCCCTCCACGGTGACCTGTGCTGCCTCCTGCCCCTGGCCCTGGACTGCACCACTTGCACCAGCAGGGATGCCCCCACCAGGCCCCATGTGTGCCCCTGTGGCGGCCTCCTCCTCCTCTGTGGAAACCACCAACCTGGATGGCTCCTCACCGTCTTCCACCGTAGCAGGCCCCTGTGGGGGCTCACCCACCCCTTCCACTGCAGCCGTGGGGGCATCCCCGCCGCCTTGCTCCACAGCGCCGTCTCCGCCCACTTCTTCACTAGCCGCTGCGTAGAGGGAGACAAAGAACACAAGCATCAGGGTACTGTACAATGGTCCCCTAGACAGGAAGCAATAGCAGATGAGTACCACTGTCAAAGTACACTTCCATCATGTCCCTCCACAACACATGGGTCAGTCCAGGCAAAACACACACAGTAACAGGCATGGTGCATGCCATGGACATTTCCATACATGTCCAATGGACTCTTGAAACATACAATGATATGGAACTCACATGCATCATGGGTCATGCCTATCACATGCACACACTTCACCTCAGTCACATCCATCTGGCCCCATACACCCCAAACACAGCGGATACAAGGGTAACTAGGCTGCATCAGTGAATCTGTGCATTGTCACACACGTGTCATGCATCCATGGCATGCACAAGTCACAGACACGCAGGTCAGGCACACAGACATGGCTACCATATATGTACCTTACCTGCCATCAGCACCCATCCCTCACCCCCACCCATGTCCAGGAACAGAGACTGGCATGCACTCATGTTTAAAATCTGCATAGGGCTCCCCATGTGGCATTTAAACACATGCAACAACCATGTGGTTCACACATCACTGGTCGCACATGCATTACCATGATGTCCCTGCACACATAATACATGCATACATGGCCTATGTCACACATACAGGCAAGTATCAGAGAACCAGCACACCGCAACTTGCCCTGTCTCACACAGCAATGCTTGGACACTTACCGCTCAACTCCAGACGGGTCTCCCTCTCAAGGATCTGGGCGTGGAGCGCTGGGCGTACGCGTTCCAGGACCCTCATCTGGATGGAACTCATGCGGCCCCGGCCCCCCTCCACGAGGCGCCGGGCCTTCACGAGGGTCCTGGACCTCAAGTCCTCCCAGCGCTTCTTGATCTTCTGGACGTCGCGGGTTGCCACCCCCTCCGCGTTGATGGCAACCACACAGTCGGCCCAGATCCTCTCCCGTCCTTCCTTGCTGGCGCGGGACGATCCAAAGAGGGCATCATACTGCCCCAGGACATGCTCCACCAGGACACCAACTTCGGTGGCAGTGAAGCTGGTGCCCCTCTGCCCCTCTGGCCTGGGGTTGCCACTGGTGCCAGATGTGGAAGTGCCCGACATGGCAACCCCAGAGGCAGGTGTGGGTGGGCAACTGGGTCCTGGGGCTGGGTTGTGGAGCGATGTAATCCCAGTCGGGAGTCTTCAGTTCCAGCAGGGGTGGACACAGCAACTGGACCTCTGCAGATGGCTGATGTGCAGGCACCAAATGGCAGGGCACGGTGGCAGCAGGCAGGCAGGCAGGCAGGCAGGCAGCAGCAGATGGCACGTGGGAGGCTGCTCGGGGCACTGGGGGCAGTAATTTGGCCTTCTGGGCAGGGGCGTGGTCTTCCGTGTGTTTTCGCGTGGCCAGCTTGATAAGGAGTGATTTGGCACGTGAAAATCCTGCACGTCAGCGTGAAATTCGAGGAAAGGCCCTTAGCGCGTAAGCGCGTCAGCACGCATATGCGATTCTATTGGACCAAAGGCCCTCAGCGCATAAGCGCGTCTGTGACGTGACCCGCACGGGTGTTTCCCACACAGCACGTGATGACGGAGCACACGTGGAAAGACTGCACGTCAGAGTGTCATCGCGTGTAATTGGACAAAAGTGCGCGTACACGCGATTGGCCTATGTACGTGTATTTCAGGGGTGCGCGGGCACTTACACACGCAAGTACGTCAGCGCACCTGTATCCCGGGGTGCGTGGGAATTTCCACATGCTATTGGACTGGGTACTGGATTTCAGGGGTGCGCGGGTCACACGCTCGCCTACAACACGCGCAACGCATAAATTTGCGCGCTAACAAAATAACAAGCTCAGACCCAGGATGAACATACCGTTCCTAGCAGCAGTGGCCGTGGGCTACCAAAGGAGGAGGAGGAGGATAGTCAGGGCCAGAATATTCACACCCAGAACCAGCCTTTTCGGGATGCCTGATGACCTGGTGTATGGGAGGTACAGGTTTCCACCACACATAATACTGGACCTGGTGAGTGAGTGGGAGGATGACCTCACATCACCCACCCTGTGCTCCCAAGCACTCAGCCCCCTGGAGAAGGTCCTCAATGTACTGCACTTCTTAGCCACTGGATCATTTCAGCGGACAAGTGCCATAGTGGGTGGGGTATCACAGGCCACCCAGTCACGCTGCCTACACCAGGTCTTGAACATCATCACTGCACGCCCATCAGTCCGCAGGCACATATACCTGCCCAGAACACCTGCAGAAAGGCATGCTGCCGCCCTGGATTTTTACGGTGTGGCACGATTCCCCAAAGTGCTAGGTGCCATCGACTGCACCCATGTGGCTCTACGTCCCCCCAGGGCATCAGAGCACATCTATAGGAACCGCAAGCACTGGCATTCCATCAACGTGCAGGTAGTATGTAATGCCAAGGGAATCATCACCTCAGTATATGCCAACTATCCCGGGTCCACCCACGACAGCTTCATTTACCGAATGTCCACCCTAAGCCGGGACCTAGAAGCTGGGCGGTATGGCGATACATGGCTGCTTGGTGAGTATGAATGCCACTGCACATGCATGCATGTCAGATACTGAGCAAGGTCACAACCCCACCAATGATACCAATCACCACCTCCACAGGGGACAGTGCCTACCCTCTCAGCCCCCACATGATGACGCCAATTCGGAACCCCACCACGCCACCCGAGGTAAGATATAACACAGCCCACATTACAACCCGGGGCATAGTGGAGCGCACATTCGGAGTGCTAAAGTCACGCTTTCGCTCCCTTGACCGTTCTGGCGGGCAGCTGTTATACGCTCCACCAGTAGTGTGCAGGATCATAGTGGCAGCATGTGTCCTGCACAACGTTGCAACACGCCGGGGCCTCGCCGTGGACATGGTGGTGGCCCCACATCCCCAACCACATGCACAGCCGCTGCGCATGGGAGGGGAAAGGGCACGGGGGGAGGCAGCCCGTACACAGCTAGTGGCTAATTACTTCACATAGAAATCACACCCCTGTGGAGTGCACACTGCCCTGGCACATTCCATCTGACAATCAATGATGACTCAACCTGACACTGATCCTGAATGTCTGGAGAATCAACCGTGAAAACCATATCAGCCTGAGATTGTTCACCTGGAAGTGTTACAATGTGTGCATCCCTACCCACACAGACACCACCAAGGCAGTTTTGTGAAGAAACACATTCAAGCAGCTAAAATGAATACCCACTTGCAAAATGCAACAAGAGGTCAGTGCCATGTCAGCCAACCCATCCCCAGCACCGCCACACGACACACCGTGCCATGTCATGCTATTTGCAGGTAAACAAAGTAATCCCCACAACATGACACAAGTGTCACAATGTACAGTATCCCTAATTGAAACTTGCAACACCTGAAATGCTCACAGTAATGCAGGACCAACAACAAACTTGAGCAGGTACTACCATTAACATGACATCACAAATGTTACATATTAGTAGTCTCACCACCTGGAAATGCCTGCACTCCCACCACTTCCAACTGTACAGTGTTGGTGCCATGTAGAGTTGTAGGTGCACTGCTGCCAACATGGACCCCATCTCCAAACTAGAGGGCCTTGTGTAGACATGAGGAAGGGACCTGCAAATTGGGAGGTAGACACAGATGATGAGTTACACATCAATGCAACATGCAGTGTACAACACAACAGCAATATGCACTAGGAATGTATACACAGTATTGACTAGACTACCCACACATGTAGTGGGAGTCCAATGTCACCATGTACGTCAATGTCACTTGGGAACACCCTTTGCAAGCCCATGGAAACGGGAAGCAGGAGGGGTGTGTGTGACTCAAACCCAAGCATCTGAACCAAATACATGACAAGCCTGCATGTGCCCAGCCACAATGCAGCGTATGCCCACAGGAACCACGGAAGGCAAAAAATGGTCCCAAAAAAATTGGGAAAAATTAATTAGAAATTAAAAATAAAAATAAAAATAAAAATAAAAAAAAATAAAAAATGGCCATTGATGGGCCCGGGGGGGTTGGGGAGGCCACCCAGGAGGTCCGAGGACAGGGTGCACACCAAAACCCACCTGTGTGGATCCTGGGAAAAAAAACACCTCCATGGGCTCATGGCCCACACGGCTACCCTATTGTGGGAGTATCACTGCTGTCGCTATTATCACCCTGTGCAGCTGCATCCGGAGGTGGTTGCACTATGGGAGGCAGCCCACGCAAGTCCCTAGTCTGCTCCTCCATGGCTGCAAGCATGCGGGTGTGGTAGGTCTTGTTCTGGAGGATGAGTGTGCGGAGGTCCCCATGCAACAACTCACGGGATGCCCGGACCTCCGCCCTCGTTGCCTGCATCTCAGCTGAGAGCGTACGGGTGAGACGCTCCAGCTGCTGTTCTGTCCTTTGGTGTGTTGAAGCCTCAAGCTCAACAAGAGTCGTCCTGAGGTGAAGGAGCTCATGCCTCAGGGCTTCCCTGTGGCCCTGGGACTCTATGGAGATGGCCTCCTGCAGAGTCGCCAGTGCCGCCCGCCTGTCCCTGTTGGACGCCAACATGTCCTCCCTGTGTGACTGGCAGATGGAGTCGGTTGCCTGCTGTAGTCGCTCCATCAGCCTTTCAGGGGGGACAATGGAAGTGGCCACCCTATCCATGGCCTGAGCCATCATCTCGGATGATGCTGCCTGTTGGGTTGCCATACCGTAAATGGATTGCTCCCATGCGGTATTGCCAGGTGGCGTACGCCCACCACGTCGGCGGGCACCACACCTGTCTGGGGCAAGGCGAACTGCGCCTTGCTGTGCCGGCACTGCCTGAGGCTGCAGGACTGCATTCCCCCTCTGATCTGCTGGCCCAGGAACAGGATCAGATGTCGCGGAGTGTGACCCTGCATCCGTAACCACCAAAGGCGTAGCTGCCAACACTGACATCCCCATTGAGGGTTCTGACCCTGGTGCAGGTGGGTGGGACAGAACAGAATCCCTCCCTGGAACACTCACCTGCGACGGCACGTAGGTCTCATCATCCGAATCAACACCTGAGTACAGCTCGGGGGAGGTGCAGCCAGAGACACCCCTTGAGAGCACGACCTGCAGCACTTGTGGGTTCTCACCCACCACCACACCACGTCCCTCACTGGTGGTTGGTCGGCTCTCGGACCCCTCCTGGGTCTGCACCATCTCCACAACCCCAGCAGTATCAGGTGCGTCTTCCCCTGCAAAGACATAAAAACAAAGAAATGGAAACAGGCATTAGCACCATGGCACACAATGAGGGCTGAGAAGCAAGAGAACCAGTACTTGATTGACACATGTCCCACATGACTTAAACCCGCCCATGCATGCACCCTCACTGCATATGAAGGGCAGGCAAATGGCACACACTGATGACACCAAGATGGAAGATGAACACAATTTCTGCATGCTGCCTGGCAGTGGCATCACACATTGGCCTGTGATTGCCAGGTGAAACACACATGCCATCACACAGATGGCATGTACCATTGCTATTGAGTGAAGATGGAGAGGAGGGCAGCACCTATTCATTCAGTCCAGTTCCCGCATGTAATAGCTTTTCTAATTCAAACAGGTCAGATTTTTCACCTGGAGCTGCCAGTCCAAAATGGTCCAATTGCACAGGGACATGTGTGAACAAATGATATCCAGGTAACAAAGTCACTCCACTTTACCATAGCCATGTCAGACATGTGACTAGAGGACTGAGGAATGCCTTGTAAAAGTGGTGGAATGCAAACAATCTGCCTGAATGAACAGAGGAAAATAAGCAACAATGTTGTGGCAAGGTGACACTTCAAGGGCAACTGGCGTGCTGTTGGGCTAGATGTCTACTGTTGGCAGAAGGGATACTGCTATGGCCAAATGCAGCTGCGTAGGATGTATTGCATGAAGCACATGGCTGACCCATACGACTCAGGCGCACACACTCTCACCTGGCACACAAACAGAAGCCCTCACACACACACCATGCAAATGGATGACACACACATGCATGTGCACGCACCGGACAATGCCTTGTAATCAGGCAGATCTCCCACGCCTTGGATCTGTTCCTCTGTGACGTAGGTCCCAGCGACTGACTCATGTGGAGTGAGTTCCATGTCCACTACTGGAGACCCACCTCCAGTCACTAGAGTTGCGGCATGACTTGAGGCCAGCTTTTTCTTTGCCCTGCGCTTTAGGTCATTCCAGCGCTTATAGCAATCATTGGCTGTGCGCCTCACGATTCCAAGGGCACTTACGATGTCCGCAACGGTCTGCCAGTGTGCCTGGCGTTGTGCAGGTGTGGTCTTGGATCCTGCAACAATGACCATCTCGTTATCATGTCCGGACACATACTCGACAAGTGCATTCAGTTCGTCATCCGTGAAGCTGGGCTTCCTCGACGGGCCGGACTGTGTAGCCGTGTCTGGGGCATCAGCCTGTGCCGGACGAGCACTCTTCCTCTTCCGCTTGGAAGGTGGTGGTGATCATGAGTGTCCTGCGCCGCTCTGGACACTAGGGGCAGGAGCCCTGGTGGACTCTGTATCAGGAGTGTGGGATTGCACACTCAGCATGGGAGTTGGTGTAGGCATTGGCTCAAGTGTAATGGTGTCAGGGGGAATGTTAGCAGGATGGACTAGGACAGACACTGTCCTGGCTGGGTGTGTGAGAACTGGGGTGGATGGAGCCGCAGCTGCCCCTGCAGCCTCTCCGCCCTGCCTACTTGGGGCAGCAGATGACCTTGCTGCCCCAGATCCACGTGGCATGATGACATCAATGTGCACCAGTGCACGTGTCATAGGCCTGCTGACCTGGAAGTCAGCCATGGAGTCAGCCAGGTCTGGTGCCACAATGGGCTGGTCCAACAAGGGCTGAGCATGGATGGTGTCAGCCACATCAGCCTCAACGGGAGGGGGGGGGATTATGGGTGCCCTTGACTGGTCCTCCACACATGGGGGGACAGGCTCACCCTGCAAGTAACAACCACGTCCCCTAGCGGATCCACCACGGCCACCACTTGTGGCTCTTCCACCTTTGCCACCCTTACGGAATCCTCGCCTCCCAGCCATGGCACTGATGTTAATGTGCGTATGGGAGTGGCTGTAAACTATTGTCCTGGGCAATTGGGGGTCAAAGGGGTTGGGTACCAGATGGTAATTGTACCCTAGTGCTCTAGCAAGGCTGAATGTAACCCCTGGGGAAAGATGACGGGTCACGCTACGCACAGGAGGCCCAAAAAAGGGAGATGACGTGCACGCAACCCCTCCTAGACCACGTGTGCAGAAAGAAAAACCTGCACTACGCTGTGGCACCCAGTAACACAAGAATGAACGTATGCGTGTCACACGCAGCCTAGAATGACCTCTGAAGGGGTAGGCTACACACGGGGCAAGCACAGATGTTAGATACGTGCGTGACTCACCGTCTGCCAGGTAAAAGAGCGTGAAAAAGGAGCGCGTTTGGTTGGCAACACCCCCGCCAAAAGAAGACTTGTACGCTGTCTGAGGAGACAGGACAACAGTAGAAGGGAACACTGTTTGAGGGAACAGGCCCAGGTAAACCAGTAAAAGAGAAAAATGAGAAAAAGCTGTCAGAGGTAACAGGGAGTACGAACTTGAAACGCCGGGAAGTAAATCGCATGTGAAACGACAAGAAGTACAGAATTCACCCACTCGCTCTCCACGAAAAGCACGTACAAGGAAATGGTGTTCTACACATGCCTTTTATGCAGGCCCACACGTCCAGCGTCACTTACGCGGCGTGTACGCGCTAGGGCCATTTCCACCAATTACACGCTTTGTCACTTCTGCGTGTAGGGCCATTTCCACCAATTACACGCTTTGTCACTTCTGCGTGTAGGGCCATTTTCACCAATTACACGCTTTGTCACTTCTGCGTGTACGCGCTAGGCCCATTCCCACCAATTACACGCTTTGACACTCGGACGTGTCTTTCATTTTTTTCACACGCAACATTTTCCAACGTGTGCCCAATTCAACGTGCACGTGACTTCATAGACGCGCATACGCTGGCGACGCGTTTACGCGCTAAGGGCCTTTCCTCGAATTACACGCAGACGTGTTGGATTTTCACGTGCCAAATCACTCCGTATCAAGCTGGCCACGCGTTCACACACGGAAGACCATGCTCCTGCCCAGAAGGCCAAATTACTGCCCCCCAGAGCCCTGAGCACGCTCCCACCTGCCATCTGCTGCTGCCTGACTGCCTGCTGTCCACGTGCCCTGCCATTTGTTGCCTGCACATCAGCCAGGGGTGCTGTTGCTGTGACCACCCCTCCTGGAACCGAAGACTCCCGACTGATTTTCCATCGCCCCACAGCCCAGCCCCAGGACCCAGTTGCCCACCCACTCCTGCCTCTGGGGTTGCCATGTCGGGCACTGCAACATCTGGCACCAGTGGCAACCCCCGGCCAAGGAGGCAGAGGGGCACCAGCTTCACTGCCACCGAAGTTGGTGTCCTGGTGGAGCATGTCCTGGGGCAGTATGATGCCCTCTTCGGAAGGTTGCGCGCCGACAAGGAAGGACGGACTCGGATCTGGATGGACATCGTGACTGCCATCAGCGCGGAGGAGGTGGCAGTCCGCGACTACGAACATGTCAGGAAGCGCTGGGAGGACTTCAGGTCCAGGACCCTCAACAAGGCCCGGCGCCTCCTGAAGGCAGCGGATGCTAAGGGGCGTCGAGGCCACTTGTCGGAAGATCAGATGAGGGTCCTGGAACGCATATCCCCAGCGCTCCACATCCAGGTCCTTGAGAAGCAGACCCGTCTGGAGTCGAGCGGTAAGTGTACATGCATACTGATTGTAAGCTGTGCGTGTGGTGGTGTGCCAGGAGTGTGCAGGTTGAACATTTATTTTTATGTGGCCAAGTAGGGGGGGTGTACAGGGCCGTGAGGGTGACACATGCGAGGGGTCTCATGTGTGACACATGGATGGTGCTTGTGTGTGGGGGCTTGCATGGCACAGGATGTGGAGGAATGATTGTCAGGTGTGACATGGATGTCCATCAAAACACTGCGACAGTTGGCGGAGGTGTACACATGCATGCAAGTTTGGTGTTGTGTGTGCATGTGTAGTGTACTCCCTATGTTGCATGTGATGTGTGGATGACCTTTGGCTGCTCATGCTGTTGTATGTGAATGGATGGTGCTGGCTGTTGCATTATGGCTGTGGTATGGCTCATGTGTGCAAGTTGAAATGACATGTGTGTTGGGGATTGTGATGCCATGTCTGAGGTTTACCAATGCCACTCATGTATAACTGTCATGTGTGTATGAGTCCATTTTACAGTGCCCTGATGCCTGTGTTTTCTTTCTCCCTGTCTGCAGCATCAACTGATGAAGAGGGCGGAGAAGGTGCTGTGGAGCACAGCGGCAGGGGTCGCACGACCAGCCGGAGACGCAAGGCCCGGATCCCCTCCCAGGTTGTGATCTCGTCGGGGAGTGAGGAGTCCGGTGCCGCGTCCCAGGCCGCAGCTGTCGAGGGGAGGTCCAAGAGGCGGAGGTTGGAGTTGGACTCCTCGGCAGCAGAAGGGGCAGCTGGGACCCCACAGGGCCCAACGGGGGAAGATGGCACGGAGTCATCCAGGTTGGTGGGGGGTTTGGTGGAGGAGGAGGCCGTGCAAGCGACAGTGGCGGGGTCTGGAGGTGGGGATTCCACTGGTGCTAGTGGTGCAGTGCAGGATCAGGGACAGGAGGCAGCACAGGCCACCGCGGAGGTGCCTGTGTGCAATCCTGTCCCTGCTCCTGTCACTGCATCATCTTGCACCAGCGGGGATGCCTACCTCCAAACCGTTCTTAGGGAGAGGATTGCCTTACGACACCTGGCCTTCCACTCCCTGCGGATGTGGCTATCCTGCACCAGGTTGTGCCTGTCCAGGGTGGGGTGGCGTTGCGTCAACGGGCCATGCGAGCTGACCTGCAGTCTTTTCATGATGAGTCTGCACGTCTTCTCGCATGGCTCGTTGACCGCGTTGACCCACTGGGACAGCTCACCAGGGCTGGATTCCTCCGTTTCCTGGACCTTGTTCCGACCCCTTCTCCACAGAACCCCCTATGCCCCACTCGTCCTCCATGCCATCTTCCCACCCATGTGTCACCTGGGTGCCCTGTGGAACTGCCTCCGACCGTGCGGCCAGGCTGGTGGACAACAGATCCCTGCCACAGTCGGGAGTCGGACGTCCAGCAGGGGTGGCCACGTCAACGACTGCACCCCAGCTGGAGGAGGATGTGCAGGCACCATCAGACAGGGCACATGGACAGCAGCAGCTGCAGCAGCAGGAGGCTGTAGGTGGGAGCCACGATAGCTCGGGGCCTTCAACATCGGAGGGGCAGGCATCGGCCGGAGGGCAGGAGGACCCTGGACGGGAAGTGTCTTCCGTGTGGCAGCGGTTGGGCCACGCCATAGATGCGGAGCGGCGGAAGGCAGAAGAGGCGCGGCTCACGATGGTCAGGGCGGAGAACTCCATGCGGAGGGCCCTGAGGCGGGCCGAGTGCCTCGAGGCAATCCGCAGGGAGTTGGAGGTGAACATGTCGGCGTCCCTGCGGACCCTCGGGGCCATGGAACAGGACCGCCTCCGGGACAGAGACGAGGAGTTCGATGATGCCCTGGCCCGGAACACCACTAAGTGAGCCGCTGGACTGGCCCGCCGCCATTGTATTTAGTTATTTAGTGATAGGTTTCCTTTGCAGTTTATTTTTCTTTGGAGTCGACGGACACTGCTCCACCTTTTGTATATAGTTCCATTTTAGATAGGTTTTTTGGTAGGTTTCATTTCTTCTCTTGGGATGATGGACCCTGAATACTTTGTACATAGTTGGACTTTGGATTTGGATATTTATTTTAACTATGAATATTTTTTGACATGGAGCAATGGTTTTCTATTTCTTTTTTACCTTCATTTACTTTTCATGGACTTGAACTTTGGAAGATATTTTTTGTATTGTCATTTATTGATTTCATTTTGAAAAGAGACAGCCTGCTTAATTTTTAAATTATTTTACTTGTGTATTTTGGTTGATTTTGATAGCCATTGCTGTTGTTTTTAATACATTATTTTGATTTTTTCATTCTTCAATGTGTGGTTTCATCTCATTGTGTTCATGCATGTCATGATATGGGTTTTCAGGTTCCCTTGCAACCATTGTGTGTGTGTGAGACACATGTGTTGATTTACATTGTTTCCATTGGAGTAGTATCATGGGCACATGTAATACTTGGTTCTGTCTTTGGGCTGTGGTGGCTGGCCATGAGGCACATGCTTGAGGATTGTCAGGGCCTGTGGGCAGGGGGACATGAGTGGGGGCCTGGTGGAGGCTGCCCCTGCACTGCTGGGGGCTGGGGGTGTTGGGATACATGGGTGGGGGCCTGGTGGAGGCTGCCCCTGCACTGCTGGGGGGTGGGGGTGCAGGGGGACATGAGCAGGTGTGCAGGGTAGTCCCCTGTTTTGTGGGCTGCCTGCAGGGGCCGTGGAGTGTGTACAGGGAACACCTGTGAGGACCCACCCAGCCTAATCGCGTGTGTAACTTCCCACGCACCCCTGTAATACACGTACCAAGCCAAATCGCGTGTGATAATTCCCGCGCACCCCTGTAATACACGTACCTGGCCAAATCGCATGTGAGAATTCCCGCGCACCCCTGTAATACACGTACCCAGCCGAATCGCGTGTAAAACTTTCCGTGTACCCCTGTAATACACGTACCCAGCCAAATCGCGTGTGATAATTCCCGCGTACCCCTGTGATACACGTGCCCTGGCTAATCGCGTGTAAAACTTCACGCGTACCCCTGTAATACACATACCCTGGCCAATTGCGTGTTAAACTTCCCGTGTACCCCTGTAATACACGTACCCTGGCTAATCGCGTGTATAACTTCACGCGTACCCCTGATAATCACGTTACCCGGTTTGCGTTCCTTGTTTGGCAGCCCTGTAAACTGGTCCAGGTTTAGCGCAGCCCTTTGCGATGATTTTGCGATTTTGATGGCTTTTCCTTGCGCGAGGGCGTTCTTGGGGGCGTTACTGGCGCTGCTGCAGGGTCGCTGCGATACTCTGCGCCACGGCTGGTTTGGGAGCCTAAAATCCATGAATACGCTGTGCGCGGAAATCGGTTTTAGCGCACGTGCCTGGCGCAGACAATCGCACGCGGACACTCTGCGCCAGCCGCTTGCGACACTTTTCTGCGAAATTCTATGAATTACCCTGTATATCTGTCCGTAGTGTTCGCTAGGAAGTTCAAACTGTTCTAAGAACACACGCGGTGTCCTGAATTGTTCGTAATTAAACGAAAATGGAGGTGTCTTAAAGAACACTATACCTGTCCGTACTGTTCGTTAGCAACTTGAAAATGTTCTAAGAACACACGCAGTGTCCTGAAATGTTTGTTTCACGTGTGACGCAATTTTAATTAGTTCAAGACCCGAACAGTGTCCGTAGAACATCAACGCGCATGCGCTAGCCAATCTCCGTGCATTTGGTGTCCTGCGGACATGCGCTTCCTTCGCGGACTTGTTTGCGTACGGATCAGATGACCGCGCCCACGCTGATCGCGTGTTCTGAATGCAGACACTGTTCGGGTCCCCGAACAAATTAAAAGTACATTTTCAATTAATCCATAATATTTTTCAATAAAATCTCACCATGGCACAAGTCCCACATAGTAATCCTGAGTTTCTACATACCTTTTGAAACTTTTCAAACTTTTTTTTGTGTTCGATCTGTCCGCGGACAGCGCGCATGTCCGCGGACTGTGCACAAGCACCCCTATAAAAGACCACGCCCTAGAGCTTATTCTCATTTTGTTTCTGGCTATTCTTCGAAACACAGTGATTTTTGCTGCCAACTGCAGATTTCCATCGCATCTTTGATGGCATCCCTGGCTGCTGAACTGCCACCTGGTGCTGCACCTGCTTCAGCACCACCCCCACCCCCTCCACCACCACCACCTCCCCAAGGGCCTGAAGAGGGGAACAGGAGTGAGGAGGCAGAGGAGGAAGAAGAGGATGATGAGAATGAGGTAGAGGAAAACCCTACTACCCGCACTAGGCGTGAGTCTTGGGTGTGGCGGTTATTTACCATTCATGGTAATGTTCCTAAGGCTCGTGCAAACCGTGTTACCTGCAATGAGTGCAAAATGATACTCAGTCGTGGGAAGCACGGTAAGTACAGCTTTGGGACCACTACTATGAAGTGACACCTGAGGTCATTTCACTCTGGGGCTGTACCTTTCGAAGAACGTAGCAGGTTGAATTCCTCTACTTCATCCTCTGTTTCTGATCCTGTCACCACAAGGACCACCTCTGTGGGACAGTGTCTTCCTCAAGCTGCCTCACAGGCCATACAGAATGCTGATGACCCTTACCTTTCGAGGGTCACAGTTGTATGTATGTACTGTGACACAGTACTCTGCAGGGGGGAGCGAATTCGTAGTGCTTTTGAGACTATCGTCTCAGAGCACGAGAAGATCTGCTCACTACCCAAATAAAACCCACTCTTCATCTTCCTCTCTCAGCTCACCCTTTCTTATCCCTGTGGTTGGTGTCCCTCCCTTTACCTTCCTTTCCCCTCCTCTCCTAGTGTGTCGTGTATAAAAAACCAAAAAAAATACAAAATATCAAAAATCAAAAAAAAAATAAGGCTCTTTTCAGAGCCGCCTTTCACAGTTAAAAAATAGAAGTGAAAATAAATGAAGCAGGGCCCTTTGTGTTTTTTAGAAGTCCGCGGACTGTTCGCGAACATTTAAAAAATTGGGTTGCTACCCCATCACAAACATTGCAATTTTCTCTGGGAAGAAGTGGTGGCTCTGAAAAGAGCCTTTGGGTGGTGTTTGTAAGTCAAAAATGATAAATGCTTAACACCTACTTCAAAATGGTTGTTGTAATTCCAAAAAAGGTTGCAATGCATTTTGCACATTTCTCAGAAAAATCTGATTGCCAGCATAAGTAAGATGGACTCCATCTCTGCGAAAAATGTATGTACTATGAAACATAATATTTTCATTGTGAAAAGAGGACATGCCAAAATCTCTTAGAAAGGCACAAACAGCCTTATTAACATTGCGCCTTGCTTTTTCCATTTGTGGACCAAATGAAGAAGAACGAAGCCACATTTGTCTCTGCGCAATCCGTGAAAATATCACTTGAGAATTAGGAAACATGTCCATAACCTTCCCAAGTCCTTCTTGCATAGCAAATTGCAAAACAATTCCAGTCACATGTCCTAAACTGTTCCCTCCACAATGAATTACAATTATGTCTGGATGTTGCTCTGTCTCAAAAGTAGCACAGAGAGGTAGCAAGTCCAACCACTTCATTCCACGTACTCCATGCAAGTGTACTTCCACATGTGGGAATCCAAGATCTACAGCTACTCCACAGCTTTCTGCATGCACCTTCAACCAATGTATCCACGAATCTCCCAAAATCCAAACAATCTGTTTTCTGAAACACACAGCCATAGCTATCTTTTGTTCTCTCAGCAAAAAGAGTATCTGAGAAACTCTCTCCTGGCACAACACACCCACTAAACTTTCCTGACCAATCCCTTTCAGTGCTTATTCTCATTTGCATGACTTCTGAACCCAAAAATCCCCGGATGTAACTCCCGATGTCCGCGAACTACCGCCATGTCTGCGGACATATCGTAACATGAACAGCCCTTCTACCATTTCCACTTCACTCTCTCTGCCATTCCCTCATTGGATGTAGCTAAGAAGTCACATGACCATGCACCAATCACATTCAAGACCTCTACATCTAAAGGCATCATCATAGATCAGCACTGCAAATGTACTGTGAATCTCTATGAGTACAAGTGTCATATCATTGGCAAGCACCATCTACCAGAAATCCTGTACAAGTCTCCAAGATTTCTACTTGCAGCTCCATGCATATCCATATGCATGAACACAAACTTCAGGTATGCATATTTTCTGTACAGTAGATGAACACATTTTCAAACAGACTTTTAGCTTGTGTAATCTGTAAAATGAATTTACTGTATTTTTTTCAATATCTTAAAATCAACTATCACTTATAAACCTTTATACTATTTACTTTCTTTATACACACACACTCAAATCATGTTAAACTAACATTTTTTAAATGAAATATATAGACTACATATATTCAACAAAATTGCATGCAAGCACAATCTATGTTTAAATCTTTAAAAAAATACTTATACAATTTCATATTTTTTTGTTTTTATTTATTTACTTAATTACTTTAATTTAGACATGACATTGAGACGCTATTACCTAGAACAGCTTACTTACAGAAATAGTAGTATTCACTGGTATATTATAAATTTTACAAGGCATAGTAAAGATATTTTTTTTGCTACAGTTAGTCATTCAATACAATTTGTTCATTGAGAACATATCATATGTACTGAACTGATGCAATGTATCTTATGTAAATAAATTAGTTTAATGGTTTTAAAGAAGGCACTGAGGATTTCAATTAAAAAAATCAATATCTAAATTAAAAACAGCGCTATATACAAACAAACAAAGTTACTAATTTGAAGCTTTTACAATTGCAGTGAAGACCAGTCTACTGAAAAGAAGCAGCCAAATTTGAAGAACAAAGAAGAACTAAGAAGTTACCTGTTAATTTAAGAAAAAAAGACAAGTAGAATATCACCATAATATTTGTATTATTAATCAAACATACTATAACATTAATACAAGCTATTACATTAGATTTACTATTTGTACTTTTCCACACCAGTAGCTTACTTTTTTTTGTCATCTGAACCCCAGTTTAGTAACACATAAATTCAAGAATACCTATCCCTACTAGTTGTAGTTCCCAATGCACAATCACAAACCATTACATACATCTTTATCATCTTACTCAAACACTCATGCACACAGCACACATACATTCCAGAACACCCCAACCCATATCTTCTTTATTTTTTTCAACAGACCCTAAAGAATGCCTACCAAAAGTCAAGTCCGTAGAAAGCAACGCTAAAGTAGAGCAAATGAAAATAAAAGTGTCCAACATAAGCATCCATCTCTAGCAGAATTTGTAAAAAAAAGTTGAAAAAAACCAGCTAATACAGTCATTTAGTGAAATACAAGAAGTATCAAGTGAAAAAACTTTGCCTCCTCTATCAAAATGTAAAACAAACCAAAAAACAATTAACAGAAAATCAGCTATCACTACAGATAAAACTACTTCTTCAAATTTTAATATAGTGCAAGGTAAGCATACCAAGAAAAGTATTTTAGCCAAAATGTACCGTCACAAAGTCCTTCAAAATCTTATAAAAACAGGAGAGAAATCAGGTTCAATGCTTAAAACCTATTGTAGGAAATTAATCTTAGAAGCGTTGATGAACAGTGCAATTCTTCTCAAAATGTTTTTATATATTTTACTGTTAAACAAAATGAAACCACTAACAAAACTAATAACTAAATTACAAAAAAGACTTCTCAATAAGCGAAATGTCAACAGAAAGAACTTCTTAAGTATCTGCGGAGGTGAATGGAATCACACTACGAGCACAGAACCATATTTTAATGAAGAAGCGTACAAACAAAAGCAAACAAATACAATTGCCATACATAGCAGTGGTCGAGGTTATGAAAAAGTGAATAATACCATAATGGAACAAGAAGTACTACTTACAAAAATATGCCCTGAAAACTAGAGTTAACGCTCCATTCAACTTAATCAGAATGTCTAGTGTACAAATGGCCATGCACGTCAATGTGTAACATTCCCAAACAATGTTTCAAATCTTTACGTCAATTCCTCAATAATGAGGTGATTCCGACAGGGCTGGATTTTTTGCAGGTGGTGCCATTAATAGCGGAAAAAGGGAAAGAAATATGTATTATCAACTTCTATAACAGCCCCCATATATCTGATCTTGATCGATTAACTAAGGCCAAGAGCTTTATAGAGGACCTACTTCATAAGGGCAGGAACAAAGTCATCTCTTATGTGTGGGGGGGGACTTCAACCTCAAAATGGGTGGGGGGGCAGTAAGGGACATTTTGGACCCTCATGAAGATATGGTGGAGAATATCCCACCCAGGCGTATGAGGGAGGAGAGAACTTGTCAAAAAGGCCTACAGTTCGGCCTTTGGCTGTTGGAATGGGGCTTTCGTATAGTAAATGGCCGCTTAGCTCCAGATATTCCTGGGGAAGTGACCTTTAATAGCCATCAAGGCAGCTCTACCATAGACTATTTTTGTATTTCGGTGAACCTTTGGGAACATGCTGCAAGCTTTGAGGTATCAGCAGACCTCAATAGTGATCATTATCCTATTTGCCTGTCACTCAAGGGCTTGCTGGGGGAAGGAGTCTCTAAGGATATAGCCCCCAGCCCATTGCTGGGAGTGCCTCCGGGCTCAAGAAGAATACAATGGGGGAAAATCCAAGAGGAGGAGCTGCATTACAAAACAATTGGTGAGAATGAGCCCCTTGTGATGGACATTCTGGGTGACCACTTACATGCAGAGAGTGTAGTTGAGAAATTTGTAGAACTGTCAGACGCTCTCACAACCAAATTCACGATAGTTGCAAGGGCCACGGGGAAGACACTGAAGAGAGGGTGGTTTGATGAGGCATGTAAAAGGGCGAAGAAATCCCTGCTGCGGACACTCAAGGATGTTTTGAGCAGCAGATCTGTGATTGCCATAGCCAGGAAGGCGTATAGCCTTGAGCTAAAGAGGAGGAAACTGGAGATGGAAGGGTTAGCGTGGGAAGGTTTTCTGAGTGCTGCTTTGAGGGGGGACCAGAAGGCCTTTTGGGCCTATGCAAAAAATGGGCCGGAGAGTTGTTGGTCCGACGTGGGCAGTGGCACTCATGTGGAAGAAGAAGCCTGGTTAACTCATTTTGGGAGCTTGTTTGGGTCAACAAGTATACAGGTGTACCATGACTATGCTGGGCCATGCCTGAAATTTGAGGTGGAGGAGACTGAAAAGGCCATTAGGCTTCAAGCGCATAATAGAGCCCCTGGCCCTGATATGATCCCCTCTGATCTATTTCAAGATCCTGTTGACTTATGGGCCCCACTCTTAACGGTGGTGTTTAATGCGTGCCTTCGATCGGGGAAGTATCCCCCCTCCTGGAAAAAGGCGATAATTTTCCCAATTTTCAAGAAGGGAATATGTCAAGTCCAGGTGCGTATAGGCCAATATCATTGTTGGATTCCTCCTTTAAAATCTTTGGAAGAATTCTGTTGGCCCGAATTGAAACCTGGATATGTGAACAGTCTATCCTTTCTGACATCCAATTTGGGTTTCGCCCTGGTGTGGGCACAATGGAACAAAGTCTCAACTTATACCTCTTAGTGGCCAACTCAGTATTTAGCCGGGGTGAGGCAGTTTACCTGGCCTTTATGGACCTGAGCACAGCCTTTGATAAAGTGGACAGAGTTAAACTCTGGGCTGTGCTTGGGTCCTTGGGTTGCCCTGGGGATATTTTGAAGGCGCTGGTTGATCTGCACACAGACAACCAGGCATGTGTTCGTAGTGGTCCAGGGGGACATTGCACAGCCTGCTTTCAGGTGGGGTGTGGAGTAAGACAAGGCTGTGTGTTGGCCCCCATTTGTTTTTGTCTTTATATTAATGGCCTCTCCCAGGACCTTATCGATACTCTGGCAGACTTCCTGGTTCTGGGGGGTAGGGGCTACCCGGTCCTGGCCTATGGAGACGATACAGTCCTTTTAGCAAGAACACCTAGGGCTCTACAGGCCCTGATCAATGCTTATGCAACATTTATGAATAACCTGGGTTTAAAAATAAACACAAAGAAATCAGCAGTCATGGCTTGTGTGGGCAGAAAACGTTCTGCCCCCATGAAGCCAATGCTTTGTGTTGGGGAAATCATACCTAGAGTTAAGGCTTTTGATTATCTGGGAATTAGTTTCTCAGAAGCACTAACCGGTGTAGCCCATGTGGCTAAACAATCAGCCAAGATGAGCCAACAACTAGGGGGCATCTTTAGATTTATGACCAAGTGTAAGGGACAACCACTGGATGTGATTACCAAGATCTACGGAGTACAAACCGTAGCCACCACTATGTATAGTGCATCCCTTTGGGGTTTCCAGAATGCAGCTGGGATACAAAGGAAGGAGACAACATTTTTCAAAAACCTGCTGGGACTCCCGCCCAGCGTCTCTGGAATAGCTGTACACAGAGAACTGGGCGTGGAGTTCTGGGAGGATCAGTGGGCAATGGCTCCACTTTTCTTTTGGGTCCGGTTATGGGCCAATGAACATGCCTCTCTCTGCCATTCCATCATTCATGCTGTGCTGGGCAGAGATGGATGGAAAAAAATCCCATGGCTTGTATATGTCTGGAAAATTCTGGGGGCAGTTAATTTAAGATCCCTCTTCCCACCCGCCATATTAATTACAAAGAGTGAGGGGGTGCAATATAAAATAGCATTGGGGGAGATTAATGTGAGGAAAAGAATTCTGGAGGAGTATGGCCACAGATCTGGTCAATTCCACACCAGTATTAGCAGGCTCACAGGAATACAACCCTATCTGACTTGGAGCCCTCACAAAAAGGATAGGTGGCTGATCACGAGGGCACGGTTTGATTCCCTAAGGTCACAAGGGAATACCTACAAATGGAAAGGCTTCCCTGATTCTGCAGGCTGCCCAATCTGTGGTTATCATCTCGAGGATTTAGCCCATTTGTTGTTTTTCTGTACTGGATATGCCGGCATTCGTAGAGCGACCTTGATCCCTGCCCTTAAGAAGACGGCGATACGTTCGCACAGGGCAGCTCTCGTGTTTCTATTGAGTGCCGACACGCCCTATACAGCGTGGGCACTGCTTATGTTTTTGAAGAGAGCGATGTTCTTTAGAAAGGGTCTATTATTAATGCAGGGAGATGCTAGTTAGCACTATGAAAATGTTTTTAATAGGGATTTAAAGTTCACCTTTCTTATCTAACTGATACTGCTAGTGTTTTCATGGGTTTTAATCATTCATGTAATTATTTGATCAATGTTTATGGCAGGTTATCTAGGTTACGAATGCCTATGATTTTATTATTAGGATGAGTTTTATGAAATGTAACTTTATTTGTGATTAATCGTGTTTTTTTTGTCGTTTAATGGATTTTTCATCATCCGAATAAACTTGTTTGACTGACTGACAATAAATATGTAAAAAGCAAAGACATAATCAAAATTAAATTACTGCAAAATTTGGATACCTGTCCAGTGCGCAAGTACACAGGACTACAAGGACATTCATTGGCCTGCATTACAGGACCTACTTGTAAAACCACTTTCCATGATATCAAAAGGATATCAACACATCATTCAACTATAAGAAATCTAGTCTATAAACTGTACTATGCTGAAAGTTCTGCTTTAGCACTAGCAAAGTTAAATAACATCCTTCTACATGGTACAGCAAAAGACCTACTTGAAGAAATTCACTATATCCGGAAAAATATTTTGGAAGTGAAAGCCATTTACAGAATAAAATAGCTTTAAACCAATTAAGCAACAATTCTACACATGGCAACTTTTTGCTAAACACATACAAAAAAAGAAATGCTAAAATTTAAAAGTACATCAGCTGAAGTACCAAACCATGTACGTGTATGTTGCCGTAGAACTTTTTATAAAAGTAACACAAAAACTGTAGACCTATCATACAAAATAGAAGACAATGAAGATTCTAAATGGTTTGAATTAGCTCTCTACCTTGTAGCAGAAAACAAATACGAAATAACTGAGCCCTTAATACTTTGCAGTTGCTGCACTAAAAAACTTGACAACAACCAAACTCCTTCACGTGCTATCACAAATCATTTGGAATTATACCCAATACCAAAACCCCCACAACAACTTAATTTTTATGAGAGCATCATAATTCAAACAGTTCACCCATTTCAAGCAATAAAACGCCTTCAACCAAAAACAGCAAAATTACCTCCTTCTGAATTGGTAAAAAGCATTCGTAGAAAAGTAGTTTATTTACCATTAGATCTAAAAGAAAATGTGCATACTCTAGGAGTGCAACGTCCAATGCAGCAATCTTTAATTATCTTAGTACCTACAAAAGACAAAAGAATATGGCAACAGCTGGTAGATTTATATAAAGTTAGACAAGCCTTCCAATATCATAAAGAGAATAATGAATATTACAAAGAAATTAATATTGAAGAAAACTTGAAAGATACAACTGAAATAATTCAAGAAACACAAGAAGCTGGTCAATTTGAGCTACTAGATCCTGCTACAATATCAAATACTTTAGACCATTATACAATTCATCCTTTGCACTGTAATGATACCATAGAAGATGCACTGGAAACTTACCAAATGCGTCAAACAAAAGGATCGCCAATCAGCATAGGGGAAAAAGTATAGAAGCACGTGCTTTTCCTCTACTCTTTCCTACTGGCAAAGGAGGAAGGTATGATGATAGACCTATTCAAATATCAGCTTCAGAATACCGCTCATTACGGATGTATTCTGAAGATCCCAGATTTAGACAAAATGTGGAATACATATTCCACCTACTCTTTGAAAGTGAACTAGCAACTTTATGTTACGGAGTTGCACACATATTAAAATCAGGATCACACTTTCAAAATATGACAGCTACACAATTAGTAGAAAAATTGCAACAAATGGATGAGGTTTTAAAAGCAAATATTACAAATCTATTAGCAAATATGCATGGTACTAAAGAGTACTGGTTTCAACGTCATGGAGATGTACGTTGTATGATCAGAAACCTTGGCCCACCCACTTGGTTTGTTACATTATGTTGTGCAGAATATGCATAGGAAGATTTACATGATTTCCTACGCATATCAAATAAAAACAAAACAAACATAGATATACTAACACCTGGAGAACTTTGTTCTTTGGATCATGTTAATGTTTCAAGATATTTTCACCATCGCTTCATTGCTATGCTACATTTTATTTGTAATAAAACTGTTCCTCCCCTTAGAGAAGTGCAACACTTCTTTTGGAGAAAAGAATACCAAGCCAGAGGAGCACCACATATCCACATGCTTTTATGGATTAAAGATGCTCCTAAATTTGGTCAAGACAGTGATGCCACTGTTTTACAGTTTATTGAAAAATATGTCACTTGTGAAATTCCATCAGAAGCCACAAATAGTGATCTTCATGCACACATTTTACAATTTCAAATACACAAATGTGGAAAATATTGTCGTCGCAACTACAAAAATAAAGGGAAATACTACACCAAATGCTGATTTGGTTTCCCTAGACCAGTTACAAATGCAGGTCAAGTGAACAACCTCATGTCTTCAGTTAGACATAGTGTTAAAGGTAAGTCACCTAAAAATACATATTACATAAAAAGAAAAGAAGAAGAAAAATATATCAATGATTATAATGCAATCATTGCCCACTTATGGAATGCAAACATAGATGTGCAGTATATTGCAGACAATTCTACTGCTATTGCACGATATGTCACAGCATACTTAACTAAAGCAGAAAAGACAGAGCTCCAAGACCTCTGGAATGACCTGTCATCAGATAAAACAGTATCTCAGAAATTATACAGCTTGGGCATAAAAATGCTCACCCATAGAGAATGTGGATCATATGAAGCAGCTGATCGTTTAACTGGTACTGTATTGTATGGTAAATCTGAAAATATAGTATGGCTAAGTCTTGGTCCAGCTAAATCTAGAAAAAGAGTTCTAAAATCATATGAGGATATAGAAACAATAGCCAAACATGATCCCAACAGCCAAGACATTTTAAAAAACAATTTATTGGACACGTACTATCCAAACAGAAGTAATACTTTGGAAAACATGTGTCTATACCACATAACCCAAAACTACACATACAAAAATAATATGAAACCTGATGAAAAAAAGGTAAATATAGAGTGACAAACTGTGAAGGCAGCTTAGTTAAACTCACTAAACCAAATTTAATTAATCATATCAAATTGTCATTAAAGACTCCTCAACATAAAGAAGTATATTACATGTCCCTGCTACAACTCGTCAAACCATGGAGAAAAGAAGAACAATTACTAGATAACTATGACTGTCCGTATTGTTCGGTGTCACGTGGAAAGTGTTCTAAGAACTATCGCGTTGTTCTGAAATGTTCGTAGGGGGTGTCCTGAAAACGCTGTCCGTATTGTTCGCTGGCAAGTTGAAAGTGTTCTAAGAACACTCATAATGTCTGCGGACATTAAAAGTTTCCATAGACCATTGTTGAAATGTTTGACTCTATGGATGTGATATGCTGCGATGGTTGTTGCCAGGGCATAGAGTCTCGGGTGCATGGCCATTTGGCCATGCACCCGAGACTGTATGCCCTGGCAACAACCACCGCAGCATATCACATTCATATTTGCTTATAACTTTGGGTGAAAAACAAATGTATAAGGAACAAAGGTATTAGATACTATGGATGTGATATGCTGCTATGGTTCTCCTTATTATTGTATACTTACTGTTTGGTCTAGTAACGGGAGACCATGTTTTTCTTGTTAATTTCTGTGATAAAAGAAAATAGCATGTTAGTATTAGTATTTTGTAATGACTTATTACATTGTATAATCAATATCTTTTTTTTTTGGACCCTCATATTTAGTAGATTACAAATCAGAGTACTGTGCAATTTGCTCAGTTTCTGTATTTGTTGCTAAAATTATTGGGTCTGTGGGAGGAAAAAAAATCCATGTTGGATTAAAAAAAAAAACTTTTTCTGTTATGCTACAGTTTATTTGTGTGTTTGTTTTCAGTGTTCACTTGTTGTTTCTGGCTAATGCTTTATACTTTGGCTTGTTGCATGTTTTTGGAGCAGTAACATATTATTTATTTGTTTGGATATTATAAAAGTTTGGAGCAGTTAGATACCAATTGGCTATTTCTAACTGTCTATTTTTTTGATATATTTTAGTGGTATTGATTTTTCTATTTGGATATTGTTAAATTTTGGGACAGTTAGATACCAATTGGAGTATTCTAACTGTGTATTTTTTGGTCTAATTTAGTGGTATTCATGTATCTGATTAGTTGTTGTAGAATCTTTGAGCAGTTAGATAGCTTTTGGAGTATTCTAACAGTTTATATATTGTTAACACAAGTTTACTTAGGGTTTAAATACAGTTTAGTTACCAAAATTTGGTTTTAAGAACATCAAATAAGCGTTTGTAAGATTTGCTGGTAATCTCTGCTTTAGAGTAATGGTACTATCATTACATTCAAACCATCCACATTTCTTTTTGATATATGCAGTGTAGTGCCCTGAATTGGTTGTGGCTCCTGTGTGGTAGATTATACCTATTGTTGTGAAGGTTTTCTTACCAAGTGATAGTTGACCATGTGTGAATCCAGTCAGCTTGCAGTTGTTTTTGGTACCATCTGCATTGTAACGTAGAAGCATTAGTATTATGTATTTACTATGTGTTTGTATTACTAACGTGGAGCGATTATTTGAATTGCAGGTAGAGCATAATCTACCATGGTTTGCATTTTGTACAAGTCGCTGAAATGGAATGGATTCACAATTTGGTATTGATTTATATATGAAGCGTTCATTGGGGATTTCTTCTTGTGTCACATTGTTGCAGAGAGTGCATGCATGTTTCCACATGTATGAAATCTGGAAGATTTAATTTATAGGTATGTTTTTGTTTTCCAGTTCTTGTAGTAAGTACATTAGAAATTCTTGTGGATCTTCCTGTGAATTTATAGTGAATTTCACCATTCCAGCACAGTAGTCCAATTGTTGTCTTATTCCAAAAACACTATACGTGTTGTCAGGATTGTTTGCTGCATTTCTGTGAAGTACTAACATTTGCAAACACAATGGGTCTGTACTGTGTAAGTAAATGTTGTCAACAATTGGTGGTAATTGAAATAGAATATTCATTGCTACATTTGCCTAGCAACTTACACTAACTATATTTGAGAATTTAAATGGTCCAGGTAGTTTTGTATCTAACTGTTTTTTTTGGAGTTTGTCTTCCTTCTTTAAAGAAGTACTTGGTTTACTTTCCCTAATTGATTCTTTTTTGCTTGTGGTACATGATGAAGTATTAGTTTCTTTTACTCTCTTTGGAGGATTTGCAGTGACATCCTGTTGCATTTCTGTTTGATTTCTTTTTCTTTTATAACGTTTTACTTTTTGTCGAACAGAATATGTGTTTAGGTGGGGCGTGTATAGTGAGCGAAGTCTATTGTATTCTAAAATGCAAGGAATATCAGCGTTTATTTTACTTGCATCAAAGTTGATTAGAAATAGACCGTCAAGTGTACGTAAGCGTGATAGTGCTACGTAGCTTATGCCTTCTTTAAAGACTGTGTTACCAATATCTATCATTGCTTTGTCTAGGGTAGGACCTTGTGATTTATGAATCGTGACTGCGTATGCAAGAGTTAGAGAAAATTGTTCTCTGCGTACATACATATCTTTGAAGAGAAGGAATCTAGCTGTTGAGCGTCCTATCCTTTTTACTTCTGAAAGTTTGTCAAAGAGTATATTGACAAACTGAATTTTGTTGTCGCGTGGGTATGTTTGAAAGCCAACAACTGTACCCAGTGCTCCATTAACTAGTCCTTGGTCCATGTCAAGGTTACGTTTAAGCATTACTCCGCAATTTAAGGATAATTTTAATATCTTTTCTAAGCCTGCTGTGTTTGAGATTGATTTTTCTAAACTATTTAGTCTTGTTGTGGCTTGGTCACACATGGGTAGTGTCATGCCATGTACTTCTAGTTTGTCTGTGGCGCTAATTTCCATGATTGGTTGCATTTCTTTACTTAGCATGATTTCATTGAATTTGAAACAGCTTGCAAGAGTTGGCATTAAGGCCATACAATTGACATTTTTGTGGGCTAATTGTTCCATAACATCTGTAGCACATGCATTATCGCCATAAAGTGCATTAATGTGCCGGGTTTTCAATATTGCTTCTGCTTCTTTAGAAAGTATACCAACTCTGATACTTTTTAAAATGTTGGCATAAGTGAGATCTGCAGATTGCCACATGTTTTCTGTTAATTCCCTGTATTGGAAATGTTGCCAAAGGTTAACATTTCCTATGCTGCCAACAGTTTTATGGCAGAGTTTGTGTCCTAATGTTTTAAAAATAGGCTCACCTTTTACTGGTGTTAATTGAAGCAGATCTCCAAAAACAATAATGTGTTTTCCTGCAAAGAGCTCTTCATAGTCTGTTTTGAGTACTTCTTGTAATCTGAGGTGAATCAAAGCTAACATCACGTTGGAGACCATGCTCACTTCATCTATTAGTAGCATTTTCATTTGTTTCAATACTCTGCGTAGTTCCATTGCAGCTTCTGCAGAAAGTTTGTAATAGTCTAATTTGTTCTGGTGTTCTACTGGTAATAGTAGTAATCGGTGTAATGTAACACCACCTATGTTGTAGGCAGCTAAACCTGTGGGGGCAGTGACAACAGCTGACAGTTTGTTGTTTGTCAATTGTTGAAGGAACTTTTGATTAGGAATGTTTTGCCAGACCAGCTTCACCACTGACGTACAGTAGTATAGGTTTATAATTATGGCAGGAACATTCTTTATTTTCATGTTTTACACCATGTGCAATTTGTTTTGTTACTTCTTGAAAAATGCTACGTTGCTCATTGTTTAGTTTTGATTGTAGTATAGTTAAGTCTTCTTTATCTTCATACTGACACAGAAGTTTTCTACTTCTATCATAGCTAATTCTGCCTCATTTATCATTAGTGGTTCTCCCAGTGGTTCTTGGCTTCCTGTTACAGAAGGTTGACTACTGTCAGGAGTGTCCTTATCTAGTTGGGCTTGGAGTTCTTCTTCGTGTTGCTGTTCATTGTGCAACATTGTTTTTTACTATGTAAAGTTTACATCAGTTATAGTGCTTTCATTTGCTTTGAAAGCATCCTCATATGAGTCATAGTTATCTAGTATTTGTTCTTCTTTTCTCCATGGTTTGAAGAGTTGTTGCAGGGACATGCAATATACTTCTTTATGTTGAGGAGTCTTTAATGACAATTTGATATGATTAATTAAATTTGGTTTAGTGAGTTTAACTAAGCTGCTTTCACAGTTTGTCACTCTATATTTACCTTTTTTTTCATCAGGTTTCATATTATTTTTGTATGTGTAGTTTTGGGCTATGTGGTATAGACACATGTTTTCAACATTTTACTTCTGTTTGGGTAGTATGTGTCCAAAAAATTGTTTTTTAAAATGTCTTGGCTGTTGGGATCACGTTTGGCTATTGTTTCTATATCTTCATATGATTTTAGAACTCTTTTTCTAGATTTAGCTGGACCAAGACTTAGCCATACTATATTTTCACATTTACCATACAATGCAGTACCAGTTAAACAATCAGCTGCTTCATATGATCCACATTCTCTATGGGTGAGCATTTTTATGCTCAAGCTGCATAATTTCTGAGACACTGTTTTATCTGATGAGAGGTCATTCCAGAAGTCTTGGAGCTCTGTCTTTTCTGCTTTAGTTAATTATGCTGTGACATATCGTGCAACTGCAGTAGAATTGTCTGCAATGTACTGCACATCTATGTTTGCATTCCATAAGTGGGCAATGATTGCATTATAATCATTGATATATTTGTCTTCTTCTTTTCTTTTTATGTAATATGTATTTTTAGGTGACTTACCTTTAACACTATGTCTAACTGAAGACATGAGGTTGTTCACTTGACTTGTATTTGTAACTGATCTAGGGAAACCAAATCGGCATTTGGTGTAGTATTTCCCTATGTTTTTGTATTTGCGACGACAATATTTTCCACATTTGTGTCTTTGAAATTGTAAAATTTGTGCATGAAGATCACTATTTGTGGCTTCTGATGGAATTTCACAAGTGACATATTTTTCAATAAACTGTAAAACAGTGGCATCACTGTCTTGACCAAATTTAGGAGCATCTTTAATCCATAAAAGCATGTGGATATGTGGTGCTCCTCTGTCTTGGTATTATTTTCTCCAAAAGAAGTGTTCCACTTCTCCAAGGGGAGGAACAGTTTTATTACAAATAAAATGTAGCATAGCAATGAAGTGATGGTGAAAATATCTTGAAACATTAACATGATCCAAAGAACAAAGTTCTCCAGGTGTTAGTATATCTATGTTTGTTTTGTTTTTATTTGATATGCATAGGAAATCATGTAAATCTTCACATGCATATTCTGCACAACTTAATGTAACAAACCAAGTGGGTGGGCCAAGGTTTCTGATCACACAACGTACATCTCCATGACGTCGAAACCAGTACTCTTTAGTACCACGCATATTTGCTAATAGATTTGTAATATTTGATTGTAAAACCTCATCCTTGTGTTGCACTTTTTCTAATAAATGTGTAGCTGTCAGATTTTGAAAGTGTGATCCTGGGTTTAATATGTGTGCAACTCCGTAACATAAAGTTGCTAGTTCACTTTCAAAGAGTAGGTGGAATATGTATTCCACATTTTGTCTAAATCTGGGATCTTCAGAATACATCCGTAATGAGCGGTATTCTGAAGCTGATATTTGAATAGGTCTATCATCATATCTTCCTCCTTTGCCAGTAGGAAAGAAAAGAGGAAAAGCATGTACTTCTATACTTTTTTCGCATATGCTGATTGGCGATCCTTTTGTTTGACGCATTTGGTACGTTTCCAGTACATCTTCTATGGTGTCATTAGAGTGCAAAGGATGAATTGTATAATGGTCTAAAGTATTTGATATTGTAGCAGGATCTAGTAGCTCAAATTGACCAGCTTCTTGTGTTTCTTGAATTATTTCAGCTGTATCTTTCAAGTTTTCTTCAATATTAATTTCTTTGTAATATTCATTATTCTCTTTAAAATATTGGAAGGCTTGTCTAACTTTCTGTAAATCTACCAGCTGTTGCCATATTTTTTTGTCTTTTGTAGGGACTCCATTTACTAAGATAATTAAAGATTGCTGCATTGGACGTTGCACTCCTAGAGTATGCACATTTTCTTTTAGATCTAATGGTAAATAAACTACTTTTCCACATGCCTTTTACCAATTCAGAGGGAGGTAATTTTGCTGTTTTTGGTTGAAGGCGTATTATTGCTTGAAATGGGTGTACTGTTTGAATTATGATGCTCTCATATAAATTAAGTTGTTGTAGGGGTTTTGGTACTGGGTACAATTCCAAATTTTTTGTGATAGCACGTGAAGGAGTTTGGTTGTTGTCAAGTTTTGTAGTGCAGTAACTGCAAAGTATTAAGGGGTCAGTTATTTCGTATTTGTTTTCTGCTACAAGGTAGAGAGTTAATTCAAACCATTTAGAATCTTCATTGTCTTCTATTTTGTATGATAGGTCTTCAGTTTTTGTGTTACTTTTATAAAAGGTTCTACGGCAACATACACATACATGGTTTGGTACTTCAGTTGATGTACTTTTAAATTTTAGTATTTCTTTAGCAAAAGGTTGCCATGTGTAGAATTGTTGCTTAATTGGTTTAAAGCTATTTCATTCTGTAAATGGCTTTCACTTCCAAAATATTTTTTCTGGATATAGTCAATTTCTTCAAGTAGGTCTTTTGCTGTACCATGTAGAAGGATGTTATTTAAATTTGCTAGTGCTAAAGCAGGACTTTTAGCATAGTACAGTTTATAGACTAGATTTCTTATAGTTGAATGATGTGTTGATATCCTTTTGATATCATGGAAAGTGGTTTTACAAGTAGGTCCTGTAATGCAGGCCAATGAAGGTCCTTGTAGTCCTGTGTACTTGCGCACTGGACAGGTATCCATATTTTGCAGTAATTTAATTTTGATTTTGTCTTTGTTTTTTACATATTTATTGAGGAATTGGTGTAAAGATTTGAAACATTGTTTGGGAATGTTACACATTGACGTGCATGGCCATTTGTACACTAGACATTCTGATTCAGTTGAATGGAGGGGTAATTCTAAGTTTTCAGGGCATATTTTTATAAGGAGTACTTCTTGTTCCATTATCGTATTATTCACTTTTTCATAACCTCGACCACTGCTATGTATGGCAATTGTATTTGTTCGCTTTTGTTTGTACGCTTCTTCATTAAAATATGGTTCTGTGCTCGTATTGTGATTCCATTCACCTCCGCAGATACTTAAGAAGTTCTTTCTGTTGACATTTCACTTATTGAGAAGTCTTTTTTGTAATTTAGTTATTAGTTTTGTTAGTGGTTTTATTTTGTTTAACACTAAAATAAATAACTTTCTTTTGAGAAGAATTGCACTGTCTATCAACGCTTCTAAGATCAATTTCCTACGATAGGTTTTAAGCATTGAACTTGATTTCTCTCCTGTTTTTGTAAGATTTTGAAGGACTTTGTGACGGTACATTTTGGCTAAAATATTTTTATTGGTATACATACTTTGCATTATATCAAAATTTAAAGAAGCAGTTTTATCTGTAGTGCTAGCTGATTTTCTGTTAATTGTTTTTTGGTTTGTTTTACATTTTGATAGAGGAGGCAAAGTTTTTGTACTTGAAACTTCTTGTGTTTCACTAAATGACTGCATTAGCTGTTTTGTTTCAACTTTTTTTTACAAATTTTGCTAGAGATGGATGCTTATGTTGGACAATTTTATTTTTCATTTTCATTTGCTCTACTTCTGCGTTGCTTTCTACGGACTTGACTTTTGGTAGGCATTCTTTAGGGTCTGTTGAAAAAAATAAAGAAGGTATGGATTGGGGTGTTCTGCAATGTATGTGTGCTGTGTGCATGAGTGTTTGAGTAAGATGATAAAGATGTATGTAATGGTGTGTGATTGTGCATTGGGAACTACAACTAGTGGGGATAGGTATTCTTGAATTCATGTGTTACTAAACTGGGGTTCAGATAACAGAAAAAAAAGTAAGCTAGTGGTGTGGAAAAGTACAAATAGTAAATCTAATGTATACAATTAAAACAGTTGTTTGTTCTATAATATGAAAATTGTAGCGATACAGTTGGGTAATTTGTGTGTCCAAAAATAGGAATTTGTGGGCCATTCTGGCTGTAAATCGCTGTTTAAGACATAGAGATTATTGGACAAAATGGTACACAATCTCTATTTTTAGGCACAGAAATAGCTTGTATTAACTTTACAGTATGTTCGAGTAATAATACAAATATTATGGTGATATTCTACTTACTTTTTTTTCTTAAATTAACAAGTAACTTCTTAGTTCTTCTTTGTTCTTCAAATTCGGCTGCTTCTTTTCAGGAGACTGGTCTTCACTGCAATTGTAAAAGATTCAAATTAGTAATTTTGTTTGTATATTGCGCTGTTTTTAATTTAGATATTGATTTTTTTAATTGAAATCCTCAGCGCCTTCTTCAAAGCCATTAAACTTGTTTATTTACATAAGATACATTGTATCAGTTCAGAAAATATGATATGTTCTTAATGAACAAATTGTATTGAATGACTAACTGTAGCAAAAAAAATATCTTTACTATGTCTTGTGAAATGTATAATATAACAGTGAATACCACTATTTCTGTAACTAAGCTGTTCTAGGTAATAGCGCCTCAATGTCATTTCTAAATTAAAGTAATTAAGTAAATAAATAAATAAAAACAAAAAAATATGAAATTGTATAAGTATTTTTTTTAAAGATTTAAACATAGATTGTGCTTGCATGCAATTTTGTTTGAATATGTGTAGTCTATGTAATTCATTTAAATTTTTTTAGTTTAACATGATTTGAGTGTGTGTAGTAAATAGTATAAAGGTTTATAAGTGATAGTTGATTTTAGGGAATTGAAAAAAATACAGTAAATTCATTTTACAGATTACACAAGCTAAAAGTCTGTTTGAAAATGTGTTCATCTACTGTACAGAAAATATGCATACCTGAAGTTTGTGTTCATGCACATGGATATGCACGGAACTGCAAGTAGACATCTTGGAGACTTGTACAGTATTTCTGGTAGATGGTGCTTGCCAATGATATGACACTTGTACTCAGAGAGATTCACAGTACATTTGCAGTGCTAATCTATGATGATGCTTTTAGATGTAGAGGTCTTGAATGTGATTGGTGCATGGTCATGTGACTTCTTAGCACCATCCAATGAGGGAATGGCAGAGAGAGTGAAGTGGAAATGGTAGAAGGGCTGGTCATGTTACGATATGTCCGCAGACATGGCGGTAGTTCGCGGACATCGGGAGTTTCATCCCGGGATTCATGGGGTCAGAAATCATGCAAATGAGAATGAGTACTGAAAGGGATTGGTCAGGAAAGTCTAGTGGGTGTGTTGTGCCAGAAGAGAGTTTCTCATATACTGTTTTTGCTGAGAGAACAACAGATAGCTATGTCTGTGTGTTTTAGGAAAAAGATTGTATGGATTTTGGGAGATTCATGGATATATTGGTTGAAGGTGCATGCAGAAAGCTGTGGAGTAGCTGTAGATCTTGGATTCCCACATGTGGAAGTACACTGGCATGGAGTACGTGGAATGAAGTGGTTGGCCTTGCTGCCTCTCTGTGCTACTTTGGAGACAGAGCAACATTCAGACATAATTGTAATTCATTGTGGAGGGAACAGTTTAGGACATGTGACTGGAATTTTTTTGCAATTTGCTTTGAAAGAAGGACTTGGGAAGGTTATGGACATGTTTCCTAATTCTCCAGTGATATTTTCACTGATTGCGCAGAGACAAATGTGGCTTCGTTCTTCATTTGGTCCACAAATGGAAAAAGCCAGGCGCAATGTTAAAAAAGCTGTTTGTGCCTTTCTAAAATATTTTGGCATGTCTTCTTTTCACAATGAAAATATTCTGTTTCGTAGTACAAACATTTTTCGCACAGATGGAGTCCATTTTATTTATGGTGGCAATCAGATTTTTCTGAGAAATGTACAAAATGCATTGCAACCTTTTTTGGAATTACAACATCCATTTTGAAGTAGGTGTTAAGCATTTATAATTTTTGACTTACAAACACCTCACAAAGGCTCTTTTCAGAGCCACCACTTCCTCCCAGAGAAAATTGCAATGTTTGTGATAGGGTAGCAACCCAATTGTTTAAATGTTTGCGAACTGTCCGCGGACTTCTAAAAAATACAAAGGGCCCTGCTTCATTTATTTTCACTTCTATTTTTTAACTGTGTAAGGCGTCTCTGAAAAGAGCCTTATTTTATTTTTTTTGTTCTTTTGTATTTTTTTTGGTTTTTTATACATGACACACTAGGAGAGGAGGGGAAAGGAAGGTAAAGCGGGGGACACCAACCACAGGGATAAGAAAGGGCGAGCTGAGAGAGGAAGATGTAGAGTGGGTTTTATTTGGGTAGTGAGCAGATCTTCTCGTGCTCTGAGACGATAGTCTCAAAAGCACTATGAGGTTGCTCCCCCCTGCAGAGTACTGTGTCACAGTACATACATACAACTGTGACCCTCGAAAGGTAAGGGTCATCAACATTCTGTATGGCCTGTGAGGCAGCTTGAGGAAGACGCTGTCCCACAGAGGTGGTCCTTGTGGTGACAGGATCAGAAACAGAGGATGAAGTAGAGAAAATCAACCTACTACGCTCCTCGCAAGGTACAACCTTGCGAACGGCCCCAGTGTGGAATGACTTGAGGTGTCGCTTCATGGTAGTGCTCCCAAAGCTATATGAACCATGCCTCCCATGACTGAGTACCATTTTGCACTCATTGCAGGTGACTTGGTTCGCACGAGCCTTAGGACCATTCCCATGAATGGTAAATAACCGCCACACCCAAGACTCACGCCGAGTGCGGGTATTAGGGATTTCCACTACCTCATTCTCATCATCCTCTTCTTCCTCCTCTGCATCCTCACTCCTGTTCCCCTCTTCAGGCCCTTGGGGAGGTGGTGGTGGTGGAGGGGGTGGGGGTGGTGCTGAAGCAGGTGCAGCACCAGGTGGCAGTAGTGCAGCCATGGATGCCATCTCGATGATGGTATAATCTGCAAGTTGCAGGAAAAATAGCTGTGCTCTGAAGAATAGCCAGAAACACAATGAGAATAAGCTCTAAGGCGTGGTCTTTTATACGGTGCTTGTACGCAGTTCGCGGACATGCGCGCTGTCCGCGGACAGATCGAACACAAAAAAAGGTTCAAAAAGTTTCAAAAAGTATGTAGAAACTCAGGATTAGTATGCGGGACTTGTGCTATGGTGAGTTTTTATTGAGAAATATTGTGGATTACTTGAAAATGTACTTTTAAATAGTTCGGGGACATGAACAGTGTCCGCATTCAGAACACGCGATCAGCGTGGGCGAGGTCACGTTCGCGAAGGAAGCAGCTGTCTGCAGGACACCAAATGCATACACATTGGTTTGCGCATGCGCGTTGATGTTCTACGGACACTGTTCGGGTCCTGAACTAATTAAAAGTGCGTCACACGTCAAACGAACAGTTACGGACAGCCGTTTCTTCTTAGATCAGTTTAACTTCCTTGCGAACAATACGGACAGACTTAGCATCTTCAGGACACCTCCATTTTCGTTTATTTATGAATATTTCAGAACACCGCGTGTGTTCTTAGAACAGTTTCAACTTGCTAGCGAACAGTACGGACAGGTATACTGTTCTTCAGGACACCTCCATTTTCGTTTATTTACAAACATTTCAGGACACCACTTGTGTTCTTAGAACAGTTTCAACTTGGTAGCGAACATTATGGACAGGTATAGTGTTCTTCAGGACACCTCCATTTTCGTTTATTTATGAACATTTCAGGACACCACTTGTGTTCTTAGAACAGTTTCAACGTGCTAGCGAACACTACGGACAGGTATAGGGTTCTTCAGGACACCCCCATTTTTTTTATTTACGAACATTTCAGGACATCGCTTGTTTTCTAGAACAGTTTCAACTTGCTAGCGAACAGTACGGACAGCTATAGTGTTCTTCAGGTCACCTCCATTTTCGTTTATTTACGAACATTTCAGAACAACCATGCTGTCCGCGGACACCTAAATTGTTTTTTTTTTTAAACTGAAACTAAAAACAACAAAATATAAAAATGTAACTTTATTTAACATATATTAACAATTTATTACAGAGAAGGTGAGGCAGAAACGGAAACAAAAACAGGAGAATTAGGGGTTTCAACATGATTGGTATCAGGTGAAGAAGGGATGGAAGTCTCATCAAAACGTTTTGGGTTATGGGCAGGGTTTGGGGATAATTGACTGGGATATGGTGAGGGGGGACAAGTACATGTGGGACAATGGTATTAGGTGTTTGTTTTAAAATGATCCTCAACAAAAGTTTTCAAATTATTAAAATTGGTCAACAATAAATCCATTTTATCTTTTATGCTGTCAAGAGTGTTATACGTAACAGTTTCTTCAGAGGTATTTTCTATTTTGATATGCTCTGTACAAAAAAAATATATATATGTTAAATGTATATAAAATAATAATAATTAAATGGTTTATCTTGTAAAGTGTCTACCATTAGTTTCACTGTCTTCTGACATTTCCTCATGTGGGAAATGCTCCTCTAGCCATTCCAGAGTACTAGACATTTCTGTGAGAAAAAAAAAGATAATATATTTTTTTTATCTAATACAGAAAGTTTATAAATATATGAGTAAAATGAAGTACACTTACTATTTCAGGTAAGATATGTTCTCAGTACTCTGTAGGTCTGGTCTTAGTTGTGGAGTGTCTGTGAGGTAATTATGTTGGAAGCCAATTTATCTTCTTTTGGTATATTCCATTTTAGAACATATTGTATTTAAATGGTTAGTGTGTTACATATATGGGTTATATTTCTTATGTATTACTACATATAATGTGTATGTGTGCTGCTTTGTGAATTTGTTAAATGTTCCTATGTTATGATATAACAATTAAACATACCCCCCCAGAGTTTTTAGGTAGTGGTACTGTTGTCCGAACATGTCCGCGGACATCAAAAAAGTTTGCGGACATCAAATTCAGTAGAAGGGGTTTAGTATGTTCCATATTACATGTACATAAAGTCAAAGTTATTATTGTTAAGTTGTGCTACTAAAAACCTATGAAATTCAGTGAAAAAACTTTGTTAAAGAGACGTTATGGTTAAGTGGCGCTACTAAAAACCAATTAAATTCAGTGAAAAAACTTTGTTAAAGGAACGTTATGGTTAAGTTGCGCTACTAAAAACCTATGAAATTCAGTGAAACAACTTTGTTTGATGACATCACATGTCTGGCTCCCTCTTTGGAAAAAAGAGGGAGCCAGACATGTGATGTCATCAGTGATGTCATCAATGACATTTGTGATGTCACTTTGATGTCCCGGGTGTTAGTCTTAGCAGTGCACGGTGGTGGTGCAAGTTATGGTTGCTTAGCGTACCATAACTGGCGAATTTCAGGGGTTTTTCGGTTTTACTTGGAACCATAACGTCCCTTTAACAAAGTTTTTCACTGAATATCTTTATATATATATATATATATATATATATATATATATACCTCTTTTAGCAAGTTTCTATATGCTTCGTCTACTGTGCGTTACAGCGTATTTACAATTATTGCTCACCAAAGTACTTCATCTTCTTTTTTCACGATAACTTTGTACATGTTTCTCTTAGTGCTTCTGCTACATCGTCAGTTTTAAGTATGTTCTTATCATTTTGACTTAAGCTTATATGTCTTCTTTATGACATTATATCATCGTCATCAGACTTTTGTTTATTGTTCATCCATGGTTCTTAGAGCTGCTTCCTTGCAGTCTTCTTGGTAACTTTCCTCAATTGACTCAACGTGAGGATGTATTCTGAATAGCTGTTGGAGTGCATATCGTCTTTCAACATTCGACACGGTATAGACATGTCACATAAACTCATGCATGGATTTCCAATGGTAGCACTTCGTCTCCTACTCCACTAGGACGGTGGTAGAGACTAGAGGAGAGGCCTACACTTGCTCCTCTACAGGGGGTCTATAACTATAAACCCCGGGTATGAGGGTTTGCACCCAGAGGCAGAGGGTTTGGATTCCAAGCTCAGCAAGGGGGAGGGTTTAATGGAGGGCCGCCATGATTTGGAGGGCAACCCAAACAGTGTTGGACATGCAGGAAAATGGGGTATATCTCGCATCAAGTAGGGGAGGAGTACAACAGAATTGGCAACCTTGGACAAAAGATGGGTGTCAACATACCCCACACCATGTAGTGAAAAACCGTCCAGATATATGATGCCCAAGATCACACACAGTATCAGGCACAGGCACCACAAATACAGCAGATGCAACAGGGGATGCCATATAACAAAAGGGGGGCTGTCCTAATAGACTAATTTATTATTCACCAGGCATGCATCTGTTTACAGAATTGCCAGTAATTGGCTGCTTTTTTCAACTCAGCAAGAAAAAGCATACTCACTTCAGTTCTTATCAAGACAAATGTTAAGGGGGCTTATTTTCCCTGCTTTTCCATTCGCTTTATTTAATGTTTTTCATTTTTTTTTCTTTATTAATACAGAGAGACATAGTTTGGGTCCTCAGTTTATCTTTACATACAGTGACAGAAAACATTGATAATCAGCAAACATATTGAAGGAAAGCATAAGTAATCTCTTGTTTTTTGCATATATGCAATCCTAAAAACAAAGCCGAGTGGAACTCCTAAACTGTACAGCACACCCAAATCAGAATTTGAACAATTAGACATTCTATATGTGCAGAAAACATGAGCAGATCAATGAAACATCATATATATATAAATATATTTTGGTGACCCTAAGTGTGTCGTGTAGTCAGTTTGTCCAAACTAGTAAAGGAGGGAACATTTAAAAAAAACCTTAACATTTGTCTTGATAAAAGCTAAAGTGAGTATGCTTTTTCTGGCTGAGTTGAAAATAAACAGCCATTTATTGGCAATTATGCAAACAGATGCACAGTTGGTCTATAAGAACACCCCCCTTTTGTCATTATAGCATTTTTTAAAAAATCCAAAATCCTGATATAGGGGGTTTTATCACTACAGTTACAATTATGCAACAGGGGATGCCACCTCAAGCACAGCAAGTACCAATACACACAGAGCAAGCACCAATGCAAACACTGCAAGCACCAATGCAGGAACAGGCACGAGCACAACAGAATGTAGTGACACCACGGAAGGTGATCATATTGCTGCAGACACCTACACCGAGAATAGGGGGCATGACAGTAGTGGGAGGAAATCCTTTTACTGGTAAACAACTGAATATGTACCCACAAAAGGACCGCCCATAGAAAAAGTTAATGGGCCTCATTCCGAGATTGGAGGTAGTCATGGAGCTATTTGCGCCATGACTGCCTCCAATAACGGTACCGGCACAAGTCTCGTTCAATGGGATCTTACCGGTGCAGTCCTACCTTTGCGGGACCGGTAAGTCCCCATTGAAAAATCCATCCCTATTCCCATTTGAGCCCCCATAGGGCTCAATGGGAAGTGGGAAGTAGCTAATAGCAGTACTGCAATTTGCGTTACCGTTATTAGCTCTGAAGTCCCTTAACGGGTGCCATCCTTAACACCTGGTCAGACCAGGCATTAAGGAAGGGACCCACTAATGGACCTCCTAGTAGGGCGGTAAGGGATTACCAGCACCGGTCTCCTTACCGGTGCCCGGTATCCCTTACCGCCCTACTCGGAATGTGGCCCAATGTGTCCCATCCTTTCCATTACACAAACCCACAAGAGGAACCAAGGATTGGATTGACAATAGGTGAGAAAACATTATTCTTTTTAGTGCATATGGGAGCTGGGGCTATGACAAAGGTTCCTTTTACAGTCAACTTACCCATAAACATAAGAAAACACAACACGGTTTTGCCTTTGTTATATTCCCACCTGACGTCAGTCACCATGTTGGGAGAAATTTTATGAGAAAACTAAACATGACAATGGCCCTCATTACGACCCTGGCGGAATTCGGAAAACGATGGCGGAAATGCAATACCGCCATCGAATAGCGCTCGGTGCGACTATGACCCGTCACCGCAAAGTACGAAGCCATTAGCGACACCGTAGTGAACGCCAACGCTAACTGCACCAAGCACGCGCGCGCGCGCCATGCCAAACCGTAAACACCACCATGGCGCAAGGGTACGCTAATTCCGACCCTAGCGGACATGTACCTAACGCCATCAAGCATGGCGGAATGTACCATTCCGCCATGGTGAGAAGTACGGCATCGCGAATGAACCGTAAACGGCCCCACTGAGTGCCTGTACACCGCTCCCTGCCCACAAAGTACAACTCCCCGTAGGTGCAATGAAGTCACAATGCAACCAGTGAAATGTACAAGTCACCCATGCATGCCAACGAACAAAAGAAACACAAGAGGGGCCAATGGGAGCTGCAGGGCACAGATGGCACGAATACAGAAGCCAATCCAATGGACATGACCACAGTCCCCCCCCCCCGAAACGCACGCAAACACACCAGCAATATTCCGAAAATCACATCATGCCACCAGTCCACCTGGCTGACCGGCATCTGTTACACAAAACCCAATCCCCCGCCCCTGAGCATGACAACATTCAAACAGTCATATTGGCAGCCCCCATCCCTGACCTCACTGGGCTACGTAGGCAAACCGCCCAGTACAGTACCACGCAACTAAACTCCGAAGCTGGAACCCAATGCAGATCTCCTCACAATACATCGCTCCCCAAATAGGAATATGCCACATCACTTGCAAAGAAGAACGCTACACGGGCCAAATCAGAATAGAAATTTAATGCACAACAAAATCACCAAGCCCATACAGCCATTAGGCCATGAACTCCAAAACACATTTCACCATTGTGGGCTGCATCCGCAAGAAATGACCAGCCACTACTTGTGTGACGCCCTGTTCCATCATGGTACACAGAGCCACATTCACGTACGAAAAGGCAACATGGAAGCGCACAGAACCGCAGGGCCGTCCCAATGGGGAGGCACTAGTCCAGCTGAAAGGCCGAAATGTTGCTCCGAGCCACCAGTACTGCGTAAGGGCATGTGGCCCATTGGCGATCGTCCCATAAGATCGTAATGCTGCTCCACTGATTAACACGAAGAAGCAGGTGTCGGGAGTAAAAGCCATCTGCAGGAGTGGCATACAGATGGCAGTGGCAAAAGGGGAGGAGATACCTGTCAACCAAAAGAAAAGAAAAATAATAGAATGGCCATCAGAACTACATTCGAACAACTCACTTCAATGATCACACTAAATCCACAGCCATATGCATGCTAGCCCACTCCAAAGGATCATCACCACCCAAAAACCACTTGCGACTCATAACTATCTATATCGAGGTGTAAACACCATCACAAACGAGTGTACCTGTGCATGCGTCTGTGAAAACAGAATCCATCTGATGGGATTGGTAACGTGCATGGACACAAGTGTCTGAGGGCGCGTCGAGACAGGGAGGGCTCAACAAGGCCAGATAGACGATGGTCCCACTATGGCAGCCCTGCATCACATAGCGCAGGGGAGGCGGATAGATTCCAAGAAGCCCTGTACATGGCAAACTCTGTATCAAATCACCTGCCCATGCATCCATTCATCATTCCCTCATCCCGGGATTAAAACGCCTGAATATTTACTCACATAACATTAGAAATATCCATTGAGTCTGTGCGTTATGCAGCCTGCAAAATCCACAGTGCCCCAGCCCGTAATTCCAGTGTAGTGAAGTAACATGTATATGGGAACGTCCGGCCTCATCGCCCACGTCGCTATTGCGCATCCCAAACCATTCATATCAATCATTGCATCCTCGCCATGGCCCCTGTCTCAAGGACATTGAACAATAGAACGTTATATTTGCAGTCAGACCTGTGGGCATTTCCTCGCCGCTAGCTGAAAACCGAAAGCGCCGCCCTTCGAATTCCTCATTTGCAACATCACGTCGAAGAGGCATCTGTGGCCGTTTGAAATCACAAATTAATCCATCTAGTGCGGCTGTGTGTGAAAATGGCAACTGCCTTCACCCACAAATGGGACGCCCCGCCCGTCGTTGCAACTCGGTACAGTGATGTATGAGGGCCCACCGTTACTCGAGTACTACGTACCACTGACCCTTCACAAGTCTGTTCGCGACTGCACAAATAGTATGTGAAACAATGGGACCACAGCAGAATGAACATATCAACCAATGTTACACGGCCATCGGGTACAAATACATGATTGCAATAGCAAGATGCCATTCCTCGAATTGCAGCGTTGTGTGCGGGACGTGCTCGGCCAAAGGGGAGAGCAGTTTGCACAGGTGGAATGAATCACCACAGGTGGAGGCCATACAGCCTGAAAACACATAAATTGCACACCCAGTCTCCTCCCACAACCACACCCACTCCGAAATGCTACCGGCAGGACTCGCGATGTTGGCCCTGGGGGACCTGATAGCACTGCAAGTACTCCAACTCCAAGAAGAAGACGAACACCAACTACAACCGGCCGCACGGAGGAGACGCAGGAGGAGGAGGAGGGCAAGGCAGGGCCAGCAAGGGCCGCCAGCACAGCCACTACCACCATGCAGGCAGCCCGCAATCCCACGCCTCCGAGCACATCCGTTCAACCTCACTGATGAGCAGATCCACACCCTCTACCGTCTGGACCGGGACACCATAACCGCCATTGTGGACATGACACAGGCTGACCTTGTCAGCATGATAGATAGCCCAACCGCCATCCCACCCCTACTGAAGGTGGTGTCTGTACTACACTTCCTGGCCACAGGCACCTACCAGCACACAGTCGGACAGTTGCATGGCATTTCTCAGCCACTGTTCTCACGGACACTATTGCAAGTGCTCGATGCCCTCCTGCAGCACGCAGACGACTACATCTCTCTACCACGCTCGGAGCAGGAAATTACCAACACAAAAGTGGGATTCCATGCACTTGCCGGCATACCGGGTTGCATTGGTGCCATCGACTGCCCCCATGTGGAATTGGTCGTCCCACATGCCATGGAGGCCCAGTACCGCAACCGAAAACAATTTCATTCCCTGAATGTACAAATGGTGTGTGACTCCAACAGGATCATTACACATTGTTGTGCCCGATTCCCTGGATCAACCCATGATTCTATGGTCTTGAGGAACTCTACAATACCACGCTACATGGAGCGACACGCAGGGAACAGATCCTGGCTACTCGGTGAGTCTCATTACATGCATGATAATGTGGGGTATGTGATTCGGCAATGACCTGGCAGGAAGGGGGGGGGGGTGTGCGTACGTAGCAATGGCATTCCACATCATACGTTTATCGTCCACATACAGGTGATGCTGGATATCCACTGAAGAGATGGCTCCTCACACCAGTCCGGAACCCACGGGACCAGCATGAGGAGGACTACAACCATGCCCACTCACGTACCCGTGTAGTCATTGAACAGGCATTCGGCCTACTGAAGGGTCGTTTCCGCTGCCTCAGCAGGTCTGGCGGGGCACTCCTGTACCGCCATGTGAAGGTTGCAAAGATGGTGATGGCATGTGTCATGCTCCACAACATGTGCGTACGTAGAAATGTGCCCATGCCCCCTGACGCAGAACTGCAAGCACCTGATGATGGTCATGATGAGGGTGGGGATGTGGCAGCACCTCAAGGAGTCTGCGAGGCACCGGAGGGCCGTGACATTCGTCAGCATCTCATAGATGCATGCTTCTAGCACTCACGCCTGGTGGCTGATACATGGACACGGGACTCGTGGCACTGTGTGTGTCTGGGACATGCACAATATGGACTGTACGCCTATGATGGCCTAGTACACAAAGATCAATGTCCACACATCTCATTGGTTGATCGTGCACTGTTTATGGCATATGTGATATCATGTTGAACACCCTATCGACCCGCCACCCAAGTGAGCCCAACACACCCCCTCCACCCTCCTACCTCCCCCCCGAACACCAGTGTCCAAAGATGCTCATTGTCAGTGGGCAGTCGCTATTGCAAGCCCCCTCTGCGGGTGTCAGGGGCACCCCTGCCTGTGGAGCGCAGGTTCCTCCCAGATCTACGTTGGGGGCTGCCCTGGACGGAACTTGCAACGGATGATGTCTCTGCCTGCTCACGTCCATGCATGTCCCTGAGGGTTTGCGAGAGCTCAGTGAGCACACGGCGCACTGCGGCAAGTTCGGCACATACGTCTTTGGACGTCGCATGCAGTTCACCCCTCAGGCTCTCGGTGCTTCTCTCCATTTGTGCCCTTAGTGTCTCTGTACTTCTCTCCATTTCTGCCCTAAGTGTCTCAGTTGATGTTTCTATGTCTGCCTTAGTGCCCCCACATTCATCGGCATGGTCCTTGAGGAGCGTGGCCAGTTGCTGCTGTTGCACGATTAACTGGTCGAGGGACTGTTGCCTCTGCTGGGCCATGGCCATTTGCGGGGGTGTCACAGAGGGGCTGTGGACCTCATGTTGCCTTGCCACAGGGCTTGTGGGGGATGGCCAGTCGTCGTCTTGTGGGTGCCCCTGCGTGGCATCCTCATGTTGTACGGGATGGGACAGACAGGGGGATTGGGACAGGTCATGGATGGATCTGACTTCGACATCCCCGTCTTCTGTGTCGGAGCATGCTGCCATCAATGGGGTGTCACCTATGGTGCTGCTGCCACCAGAGGCAGTGCCTTCTGTGGCATCCGTTGGGGGGACCTGTGGCGGTGGTGTTGTGGGCATGCTGGCTGCTGGGGTGCCTGTTGATGTTCCCTCCTCTGTGCTGCCACCTGATTTGTGCTGCTGCCGTGTCTTGATGCGTGCAGCTGAGGTGGAGGGTCTTTGGCCGTTGGTCTTGGCCCTCTTTGCAGGTGTGCTGGTAGGGGTGTCCTGATGCTCGTCGTTTGGATCGGACCCTGTGGTGGAGTAAAGGAGGGCGAGGGTTATTGATGGGTCTGTGGGAATTGGAATGGCATTGTATCACATGCATTGGGGTGGTACCTGAGGGTGATTTGGGTCGGGGCCTTGGAGGTGCTTTCATTTGTGTGTGGAGTGAGGGTGCAGTTGTTTTGCAGCCTGCAGTTAGGGTGTGCCTGCTGCACGTGTAGTGCGTGTTTTAGGGGTTTTTAATTAATTATGTATTTATTGTGGGTTTTAACGTGCGCTATCAGGCCGATGTGTGTGGACGTTCTCCTGGACATGTGTTTCTGTTGCACTATGGGGACACATGGTACTTCACATGAATGGACTTTGTGGATTTGGCATTGTTTTATCTAGCCCACCTACCTGAATCTTCGGATGTCTGCACTCCTTTCTCCATCCCTCCGACTCCCTCTATGCTCTCCATTCCGATGGTGGAGGCACAGATTTCTTCCCAGGGGGTCAACTTGATGGGTGATTCAGGACCTCCCCCGGTGGCTGTGGCAATGTTGCGGTTGGCAGAGAGTATGCTGCGGACGCGTATCCGCAGGTCGTCCCATCGCTTTCGGCATTGCTGTGGGTTGCGGGGTGCGGTCCCCACCGCACTTACCCGCTGTGCCACCAGAGCCCATATGGCCTTCTTGTTTGCAAGTGCCGTCCTGGTCATTTGCGTGGAGAAGACGACGGCTGCATTCTCCTGGAGGGTCTCTGTTAGCACGGTGAGTTCCTCACGGGAGAAGTGGACCTGCCGCTTGCGGTCGCACGCTTTCTTCGCTACTTTTCCCATTTTTCGTGGTTTCGCTAGGGTGGATGACGGGTTGGGGTGTGTCTCAGGGTAGTGTTTTTGGTGGTTGTGTGGTTTTAGTGGTTTTATAGGTGTACGGCGGGATGTTTCCCGTTCCGGGCCCATGTTTTTACTTCCGTTTCCGTATATTTCCGGTCACCGTACTTTCCGGTAGGCGCACACTGCGGTGTCCGCTGTGATGGGTGGCGGTATTGCACCTAGGGCGCCGTACGGCGGCGGTGTGGGCCGTTTTGGGGTCATTTCCGCCATCGCGGACTTTGCACTTCCGCCATGCCGTGGTGCTCGTGCCCGATGGGTCGGAATGGGCCGCACTTTGCTCCTTCGTGCAATGGCGGAAACGCTATTTACGCTGTGGCGGTCCGGTCAGTCACTTTCCGCCAGGGTAAATAATAACAATTGAGCTAGAACCAGCAATAGTTAGGGAAGACAGAATAATTTTGCATGGAATAGACGATGAAGAGTACATTAGCACACAGTGATAGTGCTTGATGAGGCACATAGACTGACTGACTTGACAGATGAAATTCTTTTTACAGATGAAGTCTCAGATGATGAAGTAATGTTTACCATCCATCTCACATATCAGTTACATCTTGAGAACATGGAAATTCCCCAGAGAACGGGCCTCATTATAACCCTGCCAGTGTTACTAGTGTGTTGCCGCCCACCTTGCAATAATTACTGGTGCCTGGCTTGCCGGTAACACCAGGGCATTACAAACCCAGCACTCTGGGAAGTCAAGCGCTGGTAAATTGTAAGTCTCCCTTCCCATTTCAGTGCCATAGGGACTAGCATTAATAACGGTGCCAGTGCTTCTGTGAAACTCTGCGGGAGGGTGCTTTCTGCTCACCAGGTCTGTTGCTGGCGGGCGGGATGGCACCTGCCTGCAGAATCATACTATGCCGGTCCGGTAACAATGGTAGGCTTACTGGCACCATTGTTACCGGACCAGCACAGTCATAATGAGGCCCAATGTCATTAGTAAGGACATGTGCCGCACACACTGTGGACCGGCAGTCCATATAACGTCAGTCTACTATAAGGAGTAGGGGATGTGAAAATGAAACATAAGAAAGGAGCCATTTTACACATGTAAATCAGTATCCAATGGCAAAGCAAGCTGACAAGGGTATCTAAGAAATCATTGCTGCCTTGGTGCTACAGGGGATATTAGTGCCTTCAGAATCAATGTGCAACACAGCTGTGTACACGATCAGAAAGGCAACAGGGGGTGTGATTTATACAGGATTTTATACCCCTTGAATTATATTGTTGAGTTAGAATTTTCATTAGTGCCAAATCCAGCCACAATATTATGTAACATCCCGTCTGAAGCTAAATATTTTACAGTGATTGATTTATAGAATGCTTTCTTTTCAATTCCCTTGCATCCAAATTCACAGTGTTTGACTGCATTCACTTATCATAGAGTTTGATTGCAGCATTCATGTTTACCCCATCGCAACTTTGAATCACCCTTGGTCTTCAACTAAGTGGTGCAGATGGACTTAGGGAATGTACAACTTGACAATGCAGTGATTAAATATGTAGACAACATATTAGTGTGTAGCACAGCAATGGAAGAGTGTAGGAGAGACTCAGGGAAACTGATGACAGTACTGGCGGAAAAAGGGTATAAAGTGGACAAAGAGAAACTACAATATTGTCAGGAAGAGCTCCTCTGCATAGGCCAGTTGATATCAAAAGAAGTGAGGAAAGTGACACCCGAAAGAGAAGAAGCCGTCATGAAAACCTGCAGGCCAGAGACAGTGAAAGAATTTCTATAATTCCTATGCCTTTGCAAGTAATATAAGGCAAGGGACTTTGACCCCAGCAGGTATGTCAGGTCACCAAAGCCTGGACAGGTGAAATAATAGAAGCCTTTGAAAAGCTGAGGCTAGCAATATGTACAGCTCCAGTATTAGGGACCCCTGATTACAATGTAGACTTCTTTCTGTTTTCCCAATCAAATGGATAGTGATGACGGCAGTCCTCACACAGAAAACTACCATGGGACACAAACCATAAGCATTTTAAAGTGGAATATTAGATCCAGTAATAAGAGGCCATTACCCATGTGAGCAAGCATTGGCTGCAGCAGATTTTGCAAAAGAGAAGTCTGTCAGTATAAATATGGGTTGTGCAGTTACATTATATGTGAAGCCTGCTCTATTCGCCATCCTTGAACAGCCCCAAAGTACCTTGACTACACACACAGCATCAGTTTACAAAATAATCATATCAAATCCATCGATCAAAATTGTCAAGTGCAGAGTGGCATATACAGCCAGATTAATAGCAGAACCAGTCAAAAAGGGGGAGATGAAGTGCACGATTGCACCAACTACACTGAGTATCATCATGAGGTACCATTGGATAATTGTCTTCATTGGCGGGTCATCATCAATAGATCAGAGCACAGGCGAGAGGATTAGTGGAACAGTAGTGGTGAAGGCAAGAGAGAATAACAGCTTTAAAATAGTGATGAGCATGAGATTGCCGGTGCATTTTTCAGCACAAGCGGTAGCATTGATCTTAGCACTTGAAGAGCATGGGGATGAGGCAGTAACAGTGTATTCGGACTCTGCCTATGTGACATCAACAGTACACGCAGGACTGTCACATTGGAAAAGGAGGGGCTTCCTGCATGCAGATGGGACACCAGTACAGCATGTGCCATTACTACACAGGTTCATAGATGCACTTCAACTTCCACTGGTGAAGTGTGCAGTACACACTAGAGGACGCTGACCTAGAAGTCAAAAGTGCATCATATTTTCCAGACGTATCTGACATTACGTCTGTAACAAAGAAGCATATAAAGTTACAATGCAGAAGCCCTCTAACACAAACTCCAACATGCAAAACAACATTCACAGATACCCGTTCCTTCTAGTTCTGAACCTATCCTCTCACCCTGTCCCCACTAACCTCCCCACCCCACTCTCTTGCAGAGCCACATGAGCACCAGGAGACTGCCCCTTGGGGGAAGCGGTGCATGGTATAAATCAACATAACATAATATAACAAATATGTGTACGCAACATGGTGTTGAAAGAGGGCTGTTGTATGCTACCAATCACACAAATTATTGAGTTACAGGGGACGGCACCACCTGAAGAGAAGGAACTGTTGAAAAGAAGGGGGTGCTCATTGTCCCCCACTGATGCAAAGTGCTTGTAGGACAACACCTGTAAACCAGTTATACCCCCATGGCTGCTTACTGTAGCACTAGAGCAGTGGCACTACCCAGCATGCATAACAAGGGAATGTTTTGCAGTACTGATTTAGAGGAATGGTTCAAACCTAACTTGAGTGAGCATGTCACACATGTTGTCATTAATGCTTTCATCTGTAAGAAATTCACTGCTGGTCACACCCTGAGAATGGTGAGAGGATCAATACCCAACCCCACCGGACCATTTCAGCATTTGAATATCAGCAATGTAGATATGCTCCAAATTTGTAACAGCTCCAGGTATAAACTAGTAGTCGTATGTTCCTTTTCACAACAGATTAAAGCTGGCCCATGCACACATCCAGATGCCACATGTGCAGCATAGTTTTTTGTACGAGAAGTTTTTCCAAGGTGGGCAGTGTGCAATGTGTCATGTTTCAACAATGGAACACATTTTGTAAATGAAGAATTTGAGCACATCACTGTCCTCTTGGGCATGGGTCATAACTTCTCATCCACCTATCGCCCGCAAGCAAACAGCATTTGTGAACACCTCAACAGCCTCTATAAAGAACAAATTGCCAACAAAATGAACATTTGAAAAATAATTGATTACATTGCCTTCCCCTAACCCTATTTGTCTTACGTAATCAACCAGTCTCTGACCATCAGCTGACTCTACATGAGCTGATGACGGGACGCAGATTGCATTCTCCCATTGCTCCTCCCACACAGGCTCACACTGATGCTGAAAGTGCTACTGTTGTGTTAGGGAAGTAAATGCATGACTATTTGACAAATATAAATATAATAGTTCTTCTATGATGGAATCTGTTAAATGTATGTCTCAACAGGTGCAGATAGACAGGGGGGTTGAAAAACACAGATGGAAACCATTAAGAAGTCGACCTAGACAATTTCTTTAATCCTCTTTTAGAGTATCCTGTTGAGAAATTTCTGTGCCGAAATGTCATCACGAAGTGGCACAACCCACAATTCCATGGACCTTACATTGTGGAAGCTGTTGCTCCATTGGCAATTAAGGTTGAGGGACAGCACGCATGAATCCACCTCAGTGACGTCAAGCTGTATCTCAGATAGACTTCATTTATAATGTAGATAGACCAGGAAATATGAACATAACTACTGTGATAATGAAAACTGAAATGTCACCAGAACAATTCCTTGTTGTGAGCACACAGAATAAAAGATTGAAAAGAAGTGTGCTAGATGACTCAAGGCGCCTGAGCAAATAAATTGATGATTCTGCCTATGTCGCCAATAACCTTTGGGTAAACACATGGCCAGAGTGGGAAGAGAGATGTCTGATGAAAGTTGTTTTGCATGTTCCTTAATCCCCTACACACATAGAGTATACTGTCTGACATATTTAGCACTCTGCACTACAAGAGGGCAGTTTCAGGGAAAGTGGGCCACTTTTTCTGACAGAAGACATAAAGAACATTCCCTTATGAGTATATCTATTTAAAACAAAGGTATGTGATGGATGACAGTAGAACAAAAAATAAGGTGATGCAATGTAAACTGGAAGACCTGACTAGACGAGAGGTTAAAATGAAAGACCATAAGTTGTTAAAGTGCATTAATACAGCAGGGAAAGACATACCTGGTTACTGGGAAAGACCCCAGCTACTAATATATGAAGAGGTATTTACCTCATAAGGCTGAGTCAAAGGAATGATGGGTTGTGAGTCAAAGGAATGATGGGTTGTCAGTCATCACAAGAATTGCTGTCAGTGGCAGTAGAGGTTGTGCAGAATGCAAACAACATTTGCCTCAAAGAATGGACTGAATATTCGAAATTGCTCACGTCAGTAGAGGATGAAGCGGTTCCCTATTCATAGTACTAGTGAAGAATGCCACCTTACGCTTCAGCAATATGGGCCCAGTAAAAGAAGGGGAAAATGAAGGGTACAAGGGCATTTTTGTTGTGCAGGGCATTAAAATAGGCACATTTTAATTTATGGGCCTTTATTGGGAATGTGGGACAAAAGCCTACATGCAATTCCCTCTGAATTGAGGAGGCCTTTGCTCCCTGGTGACGATAAGGGCACACACTTTAGCAGCACCACAGAGTGAGGTGCAGATTGGTGATTTCCACAGGATGATCGCACACATAAGGCATAAGAGGGCCCTCACCCTTGAACACATGAAAAGGTATAACTATAACCCTGCAAAGATGGCAAAGGCATATAACGACATACCAGATGGGCATACATTGTTCAGTAGGACAGAGATGTTCTTTACATCCCTCTTTACCCCCAGTTTTCAGGCAAATCCAAATGTTGAATGGTTTGCAAATAACCCAATGGGAACTGTTGCAGAGCATAAATACAGGTATAAAAGATATTAACACCATGAAGGAAGAGCTGAGACCAATATGGCTCATGACCCTTCTGAACAGATATATCATCGATCTGACAATGGCTATTGAGGGGAGAATGTGGACAAACATTGGGCCTTCTTGCTGCACATACATAACCGTCCATGATGAAAAAAATGGGACCCTCACAGAGGCAAAAGCCACCATGACAGAACTGCACACAAAAATGGTGGAAGAGGTGGAAGACATTGAGATGATAACTGGTTTTGACAACCTGTTCTCGTGGCTACCAACCTGGTTAGCTAACACATTCAAAATACTAGTGGCCATACTGGTACTAGTATTATTAGATTTCTGTGTTCTAAGAATAGCAATAAACTAATGCAAAAAGACTGCAAAAAATACAGTAGGAATGAAAATGATAATGAACTCGTATACTCATGAGGATACACAAACAGATGATGTCCCCCAGTCCCAGACAATGAAGAGACCTATTTCACCTCCCGGGTCAAACTTTAGATATCCCCTGGATCATCACAATTACACTGAGCACAGTGTATATTGTGATTCCAGGGGAGTGGTGCTATATGACCTGGAGTCCAGATGAGTATGTAAGACGTGGTGGTAGCTTGAGCATGATGACTAAAATATGAACACCCAAGCATTCTCGGGAGGATAGCTCAGGGGCATTCTTGGGAGGATAGCTCACGGGCAACGTGCTTGCCTTGGAAGCAAGATGACATGGAGCAACGCAGGTTCTATCACCTGGTCCACACTTAGAAACATCTGAGTATTAAGCGTGTTATAAATAACCTATCATATCCTATCATCCCTATATAGGGCAGAGCAGAAGGAAGAGTGTAGTTGAGGAATCGACCAGAGGGGGGAATGTTGGGAGGCAGATGAATACATCATCTATGGCTTCTACCCATCCCTGACCCAATACTGCACAGGTGATAAACGTTCCTCACTGAGGCAACCGTGCCAACCTTATCCCATGTAGGTACAACAGGACATAGGGCATCATCTTGAGTTGGGAGGTAACCCTTAAATGCAGTGTTAATGGTTTTACCACCATATTTAAGGGCTGGTCCTATCACGAGTTGGACGCTAAATGGGCTGTTTTACCTCCAGCTTTTTTCTGGAGGTGAAAATCTCATTTAGTGCCCTGTTTTTGGTGCAATTACCGCCGGCTGTATTAAGGTGCAGTATTTGCACTGAAAATGCCCCATTGGGTCCAATGGACCGAAGTTGGAATGGGGATTTACTGGTAACGAACAGAGAAGAGAGTGGGCACCACCATGTATTCAAAAATGTTCAGAATATTCAAGTAAAAATCAAATATTTCAAAAAAGAATATACATCCAATTGAAAAGGAGCTGGCTGTGACAAGTCTGGAGACACCCGGACTTATAATTGCAACACACGCTGGAGACCAAGTAATAATACTGGGTCACACAACCGCTCTCATATGGGGCCCAAGATGGGCACGTATTTATATCTGATTCACGACAATATGTTCAAGTATCCATAATATACCATACTTCTTAGAGAAAGGAAGATGAGTCTTTCTGATTCATATCAAAAATGATTTATCCATAGTAGTTCAAACAAAAAGCTATCACTAATAATCCTTAGTGAGGAAGCAGTTGCCACAATCCACATGTATTAGACTAAAAAAGCCAATGCATTTCGGAAATTATTTCCTTCATCAGGGCGAGTCTAATTATATAAGTCCAGCAAGCAAGTATATAACATAACAAATGCAAGTATGTGACATAAATTCATATAATGGTGACAATTCAAACGAAACATACATTGAAAAAAATGAATGAAAGGAAACATACCAATCAGTAGATGTTACATCATGGGTAAATATCAATAGCAAAAAAGAAAAAGAAAAATGCTGTAAGTGGTTTATAAGGTAAATAAATGAAACCAAAGAATAATAGATGTGGATTTACCTCATTGGTGTGGTCAGTGGTGAAAAACAGAACGTCCTGCGTTCATGCCCACTCAGCAGTGGGTTGTAAATGACATTATGCACAAAGGCATGGAGAAAATCCACTCGTGCTTACAAGGAAACCAATCTGTGGATCATAAAAGATCCAATTAGATACTGTGTTTTACACTCATACTTGGCCAAAGAGAAGGATTGTGATCAGATTCTTACCTTGTAATACACAGAGAGAAACGATCCTCCACTGTGCAGCTGCAGGGCAGTGACACAGACTGCAGTGTGAAGCCGTTGTCTAGGCAACGGTTCTTTTGTTTAGCATGTGACCACCTCGTTTCTGTGAGATGCAGGTGGTCACAATTAATGATGTAAAATTGGCCAGGGCCCACAAAAATGACAAACCAAATATTTATGGGGCATCATCAATAGGTGCCCATAATTGTAATGATAAAATCCGAAAAAAATTAAATATTAGAATAATGAAGATAGAAAAAATACTGTCACAGGTCCTGTGGCTGTCTGGTCACAAATACTGCTGTAAATTCGACCAGGGCCCCCAAAAAATAAAAAATGAGGTATTTATAGGGCATCACAAATGGGTGCCCATAATTGTAATAACAAATTCCCAAATTAAAAAAATTATGAAAAAACAAAGTAGTAGTGATGGATTTTTGTAGGTGGTCACAAATAATGATGTAAAATAGGCCAGGGCCCACAAAGATGTCAAACCAAGTATTTATGGGGCATCATAAATAGGTGCCCATAACTGTGATAGTAAAATCCGAAAAAAAATTATTCTTTGGTTTCATTTATTTACCTTATAAACCACTTACGGCATTTTTCTTTTTCTTTTTTCTTTTTTGCTATTGATATTTACCCATGATGTAACATTTACTGATTGGTATGTTTCCTTTCATTCATTTTTTTCAATGTATGTTTCGTTTGAATTGTCACCATTATATGAATTTATGTCACATACTTGCATTTGCTATGTTATATACTTGCTTGCTGGACTTATATAATTAGACTCGCCCTGATGAAGGAAATAATTTCTGAAATGCATTGGCTTTTTTAGTCTAATACATGTGGATTGTGGCAACTGCTTCCTCACTAAGGATTATTAGTGATAGCTTTTTGTTTGAACTACTATGGATAAATCATTTTTGATATGAATCAGAAAGACTCATCTTCCTTTCTCTAAGAAGTATGGTATATTATGGATACTTGAACATATTGTCGTGAATCAGATATAAATACGTGCCCATCTTGGGCCCCATATGATTGCGGTTGTGTGACCCAGTATTATTACTTGGTCTCCAGCGTGTGTTGCAATTATAAGTCCGGGTGTCTCCAGACTTGTCACAGCCAGCTCCTTTTCAATTGGATGTATATTCTTTTTTGAAATATTTGATTTTTACTTGAATATTCTGAACATTTTTGAATACATGGTGGTGCCCACTCTCTTCTCTGTTTGTTCCTTTTTTCCCTCTTTGCGAGACACAAAACAGTGGAGGCACACCATTTTTACTCCAAAAAATGTTTCACTCAAAGATTTACTACACCAATATGTCATTTGAAGACATAGAAGGCCTTTCATCTAAATGTGCTGAGACCTTAGGGTTCTCTTCAGAGGAAGCAACCGCGATCCTCGAACTTTTTTTCTATCTTCATTATTCTAATATTTAATTTTTTTCGGATTTTATCATTACAATTATGGGCACCTATTGATGATGCCCCATAAATATTTGGTTTGTCATTTTTGTGGGCCCTGGCCGATTTTACATCATTAATTGTGACCACCTGCATCTCACAGAAACGAGGTGGTCACATGCTAAACAAAAGAATCGTTGCCTAGACAGCGGCTTCACACTGCAGTCTGTGTCACTGCCCTGCAGCTGCACAGTGGAGGATCGTTTCTCTCTGTGTATTACAAGGTAAGAATCTGATCACAATCCTTCTCTTTGGCCAAGTATGAGTGTAAAACACAGTTTCTAATTGGATCTTTTATGATCCACAGATTGGTTTCCTTGTAAGCACGAGTGGATTTTCTCCATGCCTTTGTGCATAATGTCATTTACAACCCACTGCTGAGTGGGCATGAACGCAGGACGTTCTGTTTTTCACCACTGACCACACCAATGAGGTAAATCCACATCTATTATTCTTTGGTTTCATTTATTTACCTTATAAACCACTTACGGCATTTTTCTTTTTCTTTTTTCTTTTTTCTTTTTTGCTATTGATATTTACCCATGATGTAACATCTACTGATTGGTATGTTTCCTTTCATTCATTTTTTTCAATGTATGTTTCGTTTGAATTGTCACCATTATATGAATTTATGTCACATACTTGCATTTGTTATGTTATATACTTGCTTGCTGGACTTATATAATTAGACTCGCCCTGATGAAGGAAATAATTTCTGAAATGCATTGGCTTTTTTAGTCTAATACATGTGGATTGTGGCAACTGCTTCCTCACTAAGGATTATTAGTGATAGCTTTTTGTTTGAACTACTATGGATAAATCATTTTTGATATGAATCAGAAAGACTCATCTTCCTTTCTCTAAGAAGTATGGTATATTATGGATACTTGAACATATTGTCATGAATCAGATATAAATACGTGCCCATCTTGGGCCCCATATGATTGCGGTTGTGTGACCCAGTATTATTACTTGGTCTCCAGCGTGTGTTGCAATTATAAGTCCGGGTGTCTCCAGACTTGTCACAGCCAGCTCCTTTTCAATTGGATGTATATTCTTTTTTGAAATATTTGATTTTTACTTGAATATTCTGAACATTTTTGAATACATGGTGGTGCCCACTCTCTTCTCTGTTTGTTCCTTTTTTCCCTCTTTGCGAGACACAAAACAGTGGAGGCACACCATTTTTACTCCAAAAAATGTTTCACTCAAAGATTTACTACACCAATATGTCATTTGAAGACATAGAAGGCCTTTCATCTAAATGTGCTGAGAACTTAGGGTTCTCTTCAGAGGAAGCAACCGCGATCCTCGAACTTTTTTTCTATCTTCATTATTCTAATATTTAATTTTTTTCGGATTTTATCATTACAATTATGGGCACCTATTGATGATGCCCAATAAATATTTGGCTTGTCATTTTTGTGGGCCCTGGCCGATTTTACATCATTAATTGTGACCACCTGCATCTCACAGAAACGAGGTGGTCACATGCTAAACAAAAGAATCGTTGCCTAGACAACGGCTTCACACTGCAGTCTGTGTCACTGCCCTGCAGCTGCACAGTGGAGGATCGTTTCTCTCTGTGTATTACAAGGTAAGAATCTGATCACAATCCTTCTCTTTGGCCAAGTATGAGTGTAAAACACAGTTTCTAATTGGATCTTTTATGATCCACAGATTGGTTTCCTTGTAAGCACGAGTGGATTTTCTCCATGCCTTTGTGCATAATGTCATTTACAACCCACTGCTGAGTGGGCATGAATGCAGGACGTTCTGTTTTTCACCACTGACCACACCAATGAGGTAAATCCACATCTATTATTCTTTGGTTTCATTTATTTACCTTATAAACCACTTACGGCATTTTTCTTTTTCTTTTTTCTTTTTCTTTTTTGCTATTGATATTTACCCATGATGTAACATCTACTGATTGGTATGTTTCCTTTCATTCATTTTTTTCAATGTATGTTTCGTTTGAATTGTCACCATTATATGAATTTAGGTCACATACTTGCATTTGTTATGTTATATACTTGCTTGCTGGACTTATATAATTAGACTCGCCCTGATGAAGGAAATAATTTCCGAAAAGCATTGGCTTTTTTAGTCTAATGCATGTGCATTGTGGCAACTGCTTCCTCACTAAGGATTATTAGTGATAGCTTTTTGTTTGAACTACTATGGATAAATCATTTTTGATATGAATCAGAAAGACTCATCTTCCTTTCTCTAAGAAGTATGGTATATTATGGATACTTGAACATATTGTCGTGAATCAGATATAAATACGTGCCCATCTTGGGCCCCATATGAGAGCGGTTGTGTGACCCAGTATTATTACTTGATTTACTGGTAGCGCCCAACCCGTGATTCGGAGCTAATAGCGCTGGATTGGTTGGCGCTATGCAATTACAGATGGCCGATATTACAGCCAGGATACCACCCAGCTCGTGATGAGTCCCATAGCGATGATTTCGGCTAAAGATGGCAAAAGCAGTCAAACTCGCATTGTAACAGTAACAAATGCATGCATTAGATACAAAACACATATGCACTCCACATGAGAGCACAAACAATAGGTAATATATGCATTTAGACATGAATCAAATTAACATAGCTTCCGAAGACATGAAGAATACTAACATGACCAATATTTAAGGTGAACACAACACGATATGCGAATATAGCTTGGTAACATAGAAACAAGAGTGTAGCAAAGCAGCCATCTTCTTAAAAATGGAAGCCACAGCATGTCTCTCAATGAGCACAGGCCTCAAAGCATAGCGAAAACTCAAAATGTTGAATCCACAGAAACACAAATCTGTGTAGAGCTCAGACAAAAGTGGCAGCTAGGGCCAATGTTACAGTGAAGTAAGGGAGGATTGGGACTACTGTGCAAAGGCACGGGATAGCAATTCCCTAGACACAAGCAGTATACTTAAAAATATAAAATGTTATGTAGGAGGCCACGGTGAGGGGCAGTCAGTCCTGTGCTGTACCTCATTTTTGTAGACTTTAGCGTGACCTATGACTCAGTTATTCGGGCAATGCTGTGGCAGAAGCTGATATCCTTGGGATGTCCCCCTAATGGATCTTGACTATTCTTATCACCCTACATACCAACACGGGTGTACAAGTACGATTGGGCAATGCTGGATCACTTTCACCTAGGGTAGACAATCAAGGGGTACATGCAGGGTTGTGCCTTGGCTCCCCTGTTCTTTAATCTGTATTTGTCGGATTGCCCACACTTATTATCCTCTGAAAGGAGCAGCTCAGTCAAAATAGGGAACACCCTAATATCCAGCATCTTATATGCCGATGACCTGGTCCTAGTGGACCACACAATAGCGGGTGCCATGTGCAAACTGAAAGCCCTGATTGACTATGTTCAGTTAAACGACCTAGTGTACTAGAGGGTAGTTCCCTACTCTGTCAAGGACTGGGAAATCACTGAAACACAAAACAAAACAGTGTCCTGACAGGTTCACTAGACATACATATAAAGTCTATTTATAGTAGTCTCCTCAATGCCAAGAGTATGGCACAAACTATCTGAAATAGTTCCTAGGTATGATTTTTATAACTTTATGTGTCCACCTAAGTCTTTATTGGGATAAGTCTTTCAAATCCACCATATCCAACTTCTGTTTAAGAATTAATACAAAAGTAGCTTTTTTATTATTTTTTGTTATTATTGCTCACAAGCGAGGTCTATAAGTTACCAAGCACAATTGACTAAAAGTAAATTCCAGAGCAAGCACAATCTGTAGACAAATGGAACAGATGGGTGTCCATATTAATGTACACAATTTTTCATATAAAACAAAATACAATTATTTATACGCATTTGAAAAGAGCATATGAAAAACAAAAATACAATTATTTATACACATTTGAAAAGAACATATGAAAAAAAGAGAAACTTTTTCTCTAAACAATCAACACAATTTGAATGTTGGAAATGAAAGGCCCCCTCTCGATGTTTGAAGCCATATGTAGCTGAATCTTAAATTTTCAGTTTAGTTGGGGGCATTTCCAATTTGCTAGCTAAGCTCAAAGTCTACTAGCTGAACTCGGGGTCTACGTGTGACACCAGGATGGATCTAAAGGGTGTCGTACTCGTACAAGTATGAGTCCAAAAGTACAAGTAATCTAGGTTTCGGCGGAGTAGGCAATCCCGCCTTCCTCAGGACCAGTAGAAGTCATGACCCCTGAGGAACAGAAAAAATAATAACAGGGAAAAAAAAGAGAGAGAAAAGATATAATCCCACTTAGAATCTCTGACTCGCAATTTAAATACCACAAAATAATGTGAATCCCGTGACTCTATGGGCAAGCAACTACATGTCCCACAAGGCATTGGGCTCATAAATCTGTGAAGGTAGAGAGATGAAAAAGAAACCAATCCCTCAGTTGCCTTTTGTGCAGAAACCAGGTTAAAATAAATAAAACCAATGTAAAACCATTAGTGATGTGTCATAAACCTAACACGTTTACATAGCATGCAGAGAGCCTGACCACTAGGCCACGATGTGTGCTTAATCAAAGCCATGAGTTACAGCCAGACAGCAGTAGGGTGCAAGGCTGATTTCCATAGTACAGCGCCCTATGTGTGTCTGTGCTGATGAGAAGTATCACACCAAGAAGTGTTAAGTGCCAGGTGTATGCACTCACATGTCTGGGGCTCAAGATCGAATTAGCCACTTATTGTACAGTCAGTAGAGTGTATAACACGACCATCCGTCACCTCTATCCACAGGCGTTTCTAAGTCAAAAGCAGAATCAAAAAGTAGAATCAATGTATACGGGTCGACATTAGCATGGTAGTAAAAGAATAAATAAGATGCAACAGTGCAGCATTAGGTCATTGGCTGTACCTTTAAATAGCAGAAACGACTTTGCAGCCGTCACTTAGCATCTTTAAGCTTGCAAAACACTGGGGTGCCATTAGGAAGCCATGCGTGGTTCAGACTCGCGGAGGTGCCCAGGATGGACTGCAACCTTCCGAAGTTGTGTAAGTCAATCTACAAAAGGTGGCGTGGTCATGAGCGTGTCCGTATTAGAACATAAACAATACTAAGGCTGGGGCATATGTAACCTGCATTTAATACCTGTGTGCTGGAGCCTCAGTATGCAGGTTGTTGCTCTCTCACAGGACTACGGACGACTGTGAGTCGGCGAGTCATGCGAGCGTAGTCATGGAAACCTCCTGCCATTCGAGACCCGGCAGGGGAAACCCTTGCCTCGCAACAGCGCCATGAGAGCTGTGTGGTGGGAGGTGGAACAGCACCCAAGCTGGAGCTGAGCACGGAAAAGCACGAATATAGGAATGCATATATTCCGTGTCAAGGGAAATGAAGCAAACAGACTACAAAGGTGTGCATGTGAGGACAGGTGGGTGTAGAGACGTATCACTTTTAATGCACAGAGATAAGGGAATACCATGCAGGGGCGCCTCAGTGTAAGTCACCACCAGTGTATACATGTGCCTATCCTAGTGCCTACTGCAGGTAATCCCTCTATGCATGCGTCTCTGTTCTGAACTTAATCTCACACATGGAGGTATTACTGTACCCACATAAAGGTTGACTCCTCATTTAAGCCTTTGGTTTTATTCAAAGAGTCAAGTCTGTAAATGTATATGTATGTCTAGTGAACCTGTCAGGACACTGTTTTGTTTTGTGTTTCAGTTAAACGACCTTGCCATCAATATGAAGAAGACCCAAAAGATGGTAATATTGGGGAGGAAATGTGCACTGTGTGAGATTGGAATCATTACTAGGGCCCATTGATTACGTGTGGAATTATGTCTACCTGGGTGTGGAGTTGTCAGCAGGGGGGGTAATTACTTTAAATTCATTGAATCTAAAAAGCTTAAGGCCTGGCAGCTGGCATATGTTATAAGTCAATTCTCCAAATGTACTGCAGTGTTCTCAATGGAAGGCATCATGAAACTCTATAAGCATAGTTTTGCCCCTGCGATTCTATACGGCCTCAATGCCTTGGCCATAGGTGACCTTTCATGGCTGGATTTCCTCAAAGGGATCTTCAGGAGGAAAATACTAGTTTACCACCGGCCACTGCCATGGCTTACTTGAGGCTCAGTTGGGGCTGATATCGCTGAGGGCACAGTCAATGACCCATCGTGGTCTACTGTATATAAAGTCTAGATCCAATCCTAAATGCCCCCTACTGGGTTTATTGGGATGTACCTGTGAGGGGAAGCTCTCAGTTCAAACAAGAACTTATGACTACCAGTAGCTTAATGATGAGTGCTTCCATTAATTGAGTGGACGCCTGACTTTCAGCGCAGTACCAGTTTTTCATTGCTAAAAAGTATATATGAAAGGTAGATGGAACAACGAGACTGGCTCAATAACTATACCCACCTGGAAACCCTACATGATCACACATATGTGTTGGGGGTGTCCCATAAAAGTGTGCAAATTGAGTGTTACCTGATTAAGTGCCCAAACCCACTGGTGCACAGTTTTATACTGTGCCTGAGAATAAATCAACTTCTCCTGCTTGTGACACAGGTTGTCTACATAAAAATCCCCAGGGAGTTGCGAATCTGTCATATTTGTAAAGAGCCGGACAAGTTGGAAAGCCCCTGTCACGTCCTCACAAAGTGTGTGAAATTGGGCACCCAAATGCATATCTTCCTTGGGTCATTTTGTAAGCTAGTATGACTCTATGAAGTCTGATCATTTTTGGCATTATTGCCTAAATACGGACTCTGGCACAGTTCACATAGCACTGTTTAGTCTATGGACACAGAAAGCATCTTTCTTTACTGCCTAATTGTAGCTTACAATTGACCACACGGCTCAGCAACATGAACAATTGTGTTATAAGGTACTGTTTTGTATTACTGTTGTGATATAGTCAAAGGTCAAACTTGTTATGTAAGCATGTAGAATGTATCTTAACTTGCGATCCACTTTAGATGGATTTTTAGAACTAAGTTTTAACTGAAAATGGAATTAAGGCTGAGTGTGTATAAGTGATTGTTTTTATTGTATGATTGCATCATTGAATGTATTTGTATTATGTATTTGTAAAAGTTCATTTATGAACTAAACAAATAAATAAATAAATACAAGTTATTCAAGAACATAACATGAAGTCCTTCAGAAATATATAAACAAGTCTGTAGACAAGTAAATACTTATGGCTGCCTGCAGAGGGGGGGGCTTTTTCACTTCACACAGCACCCACTTCTCTCATGAGGAGCACCACATTTTGCAGACGCAGTCCGAGAGGGGTGGCAGTGCCTGGAGGCACTCCCTACTCTGGGGTGCTGTTGAGGCTTGCCATCGGCCACAGGAGTGTCAGGAGGCAGCAGTGAGTTTGGGCACCCCATGCTCCAAAATATGGCCATGATAGTGACGCCTTTATTTACAATTTATTGAAAAATGCATCACCTGCAACATTCCTTCAGAAACCACAGATAGTGATTTACATACACAAGTGTTATGCTCCCAAAAACGTAAATGTGGAAAATACTGCTGATGTAGATATAAAAACAAAGGGAAATACCATACCAAATGTCACTTTGGCTTCCCTAGACCATTGTGCATAAAATGACAAGTAAATAGCTTGATGTCTTCTGTTAGACACAGCGTAAAAAGGCAAATCCCCTAAAAATGCATACAACATTAAAAGGGACAAAGCATCCAAGTACATCAATGATTACAATGCAATCATTGTGCTTGTGTGGAATGCAAACATACACATAACATAATTGCAGACAATTCCACTGCAGTTGCAAGATATGTCACAGGCTTTCTCACCAGAGCTGAGAAAATAGAGCTAAAGGACCTCTGGCATGACAAATTATCTGACAAAATACTATCACAGAAATTGTACAGCATCAGTATAACAATGCTCTCCGATAGAGAACACAGGTTCTACGTAGCTGCAGACCGTTTTACAGGTACAGCCTTATACGGCCAATCTGAGCACATTGTCTGGCTGAACCTTGGACCAGCCTCATCCTGAAAAAGAGTGCTAAAATCCTACCAAGAGATAGAAAACATAGCCACAAATGATCTCAGAAACCAAGACATTTTAAAAAAACACTGCTTTGGAAAATTTGTGCCTCTACGACATTTCCCAAAACTACAACTACAAAAAGAATGTTACATTAAATGAGACAACTGGCAATTATTGAGTTTCAACTTGTCAAGGAAGCCTAATGAAACTAAACAAACCCAGTCTAATTTATCATGTAAAGTTATCATTTAAAACTCCACAATATAGAGCACTGTATTACATGGCCCTAATCCAACTTTTTAAACCTTGGAGAAAAGAAAAAGAATGATTAGGTGACTCCGGGGGTCATTACGAGTGCACCAATAAGGGGTTAATGGCACCAATAAGGATGCCGGTGCCGTAAACCCCTTACTGCCGCATTACGTGTCCCTTAGTGGGTTCCACTAAGGCTGACTGGTAAAACCAGCCGTCCTTAGCAGGAGCCGCTAAGGGACCAGGGAGCTAATAACGGGCCCATTATTAGCTCCCTCCCCATTCCAATTGAGCCCTATGGGGGCTCGAATGGGAATTGGGATGGGTATTTTGAATGGGGACCTACCGGGTCTTCCTACGTTCGAATGACCCAGTAAGTCCCCATTCAGGGAACCCGGACCTGGACACGAGTTTGGAGGCAACCATGGTGCTAATAGCACCATGGCTACCTCCAAACTCGTAAAGACCCCCTTAGACTCATGTGAACCTGCATTTAAAGCAAATGAACGCAGTATAACAAATGACAATTTCAAACAATACAAAGCAATGTTCGTCAATGAATGCCAACACGAGGAAGAAATTGAAGCTCGACTACCCAAAGACACTCCTTACAGGAAGCCAAAACCCACTTGGAGAACCACATATTCTAAATGAAGCAGAAATAGCCATGACTGAGGTAGAAAGTACCATGTATCAGTATAAACAATCAGAGGAAAACTTGTTAGTTCTAGAATCTCAGCTAAATGATGAACAACTCACTATTTATCTAGAAGTCACTCAAGAAATGGTTTTAAACATGAAACTAAAACCTGTACCTGTACAAATTGTAAACCTCTGCTCCTGTATGTAAGTTGTGAAACTGGTTCTGGCAAAGCATTGTAATTAAAATAATCAGCACATGTCTACAAAACTTAACAAACAACAAGCTTCTGGCTGTAGTAACAGTCCCAACAGGTTTAGCTGCTTACATTATAGGTAGTGTCACTTTAGACTGATTACTACTCCACCCCTTAGAACACCAAAACAAATTAGAATACTACAAATTGTCATCAGAAGCTGCAACTGAGGTACGCAGAATTCTTAAACAAATGAAAGTGTTCCTGATAGATGAAGTAAGCCTGGTGTCCAACCTAATGTTGGCTTTAATCATCTCAGAATGCAACACGTCCTAAAAACCAACTACCAGGAACTTTTATTGTTTTCAGAGACCTCCTTCCTACAGTTAACACCAGTGAAAGGGCAACCTATTTCAAAACATTAGGACACAAAGTATGCTGTAATATTCCTGCCAGCATTGGAAATGTATATCTCTGGCAACATGTTCACTATAGAAAACTAACTTAAAACATGCGCTAGTCTGCAGACCTCACCTATGTTAACATTTTAAAACGCATTAGTACTGGGCTGCTTACTAAAGATGCATAATCCATGTTAAATAGTGGACTAATCCATGAGCTACATGGGTGCAAATCATCTGCTCCTGATGTCATAGAACAATTAACTCAACAAAATCTAGAATGCATGTCCTTAATGCCAACCTATGCAAGCTGTAGTCAATTCAACGAGACAATGTTGAAAAAAGAAGTACAACCTATACTGAATATCTGCTCCACAAACAAAATGTAAGTGCATGGCATGATACTTCATATGAATCAACAAGCAACAGCACAATGGAATAGCTTCGAAAAATGTATCTCCAACGCAGCCAGAGTTGGCTTCCAGACATATCCATATTCGAACAACATTAAGTTTGTCACTATCCACTTTAACAAATTTGCAGAAGTGAAAAAATGGGCTGAATAATAGGACATTTCCGTCTTTTCAAAGGCATGTACATACACAGAGAGCAATTTTCTCTGCCACTTGCATATGCTGTCACTATTCCCAATTCACAAGCTCGAACCCTAGATCAAGCATTGATTGACATTGGCAACATGGTCTTTAAAGAAGGTATGACTTACATAGCACTTTCATGTCTGCGCACTGTCAATGGTCTATTCCTAGTTAACTTTGATGCAAACAAAGTCAATGCAGACATTCCTTACATACTAGAATACCACAGGCAATGGGCACTATACAAACCCTATCTAGATATTTACCCTGTACCTCAAAAAAGAAACCTTTTAAAAGACAAATAATACAAACAGAATCTGTAGCAGATTTCCCAACAATACCACTAAAAAAACAACGACCAACTCCTGCATCAAACAGTACAACCACAAAACTGTCTAGTACAAAGTCAACTTCACATCCATCAGAAAAGAAAAGCAGAAATGTCTTGTCTCCAGAAAGAGCTTCAGGCCCATCTAACAATCCACACACAGAATTCTCTGGTCCATTTAAATTCAGAAACCCAACTGGAGTAAATTGTTATGGTATTGTGACAATGAATCTTCTCTTTCAAGTGCCACCAATCGTTCACAACATTTATTTAAACGGCTCAGACCAGTTACAATTGCAAATTCCTGCCCTTCATAGAAATGCCACAAATAATCCTGACAACACTTACAATGTCTCAGGTAAAAGGCAATACTACTGTGCAGGAATGGTAAAATTTACCATAAATACACAAGAAGATCCACAAAAATTCCTAATGTACTTTCTACAAGTACTGGAAATGAAAAACATCCCTATAAATGCAATCTTCCAGATGTCATACAGGTGGAAGCATACATGCACTCTCTGGAACCATGTTTCACAAGAAAAGCAAAATAAGTGGGCACCACTTTGTACTAGTCACTTTAGGTTCAATAAGTGATTCAAAACAAATGTTCACTAGTTCTTGAATTTTCTAATGGAGTGTTCAGGAGCTGACTGTGGCGAGTCTGGAGACACCCTGACTCAAAAATACACGTGTAGCAGAAGACTGGGTAAAATAACCTAGCCACACAGTCGCTCTCTGTTAATCCCAACCTGGGTATTGAATTTAAAAAATATCTGAAACTCGCTTATGTAATCATAAAATATGTAGAAAAGAAATCCAAAAAAGTATAAATCCTCAAAAGATTAGTCTGTGCCTTATTTCTTTTATAAATGGTTGATATACAAAAAATCAATCTCAAAAAATGGTCACTAATAACATCTTAGTGAGGAAGCGGCCAACACATCCTTAAGAATCAGACTTAATATGCCAATGCATTTCGGAGATTGATCTCCTTCATCAGGGCCAGTCTATTACATAGTAAAGAAAATGCATCACAATGAATACAAAGGTAAATACACCAATAGCAAAAAAGGTTGAATAAAAGGGTAACATACCATTCATAGATTGTTTCAATTGTTGGTAGAATACCGGAAAGGAAATGGTAAAAAGAATTGTGTAAGAGACAAATCAAATGTAATCATGGGTGAAAAAATAGAAGAATGTATGGGCTTTACCTGAAAGGTGTTAAGCCTTGTGCTAATCAGTCGGTTACATATTTTATGATTACATAAGCGAGCTTCAGATATTTTTGAAATTCAATATCCCAGGTTGGGATTAACATAGAGCGACTGTGTGACCATGTTTTACAAGACCACATCCCTAATGAACAATTTGTATATGTATCCATACCAAATTGTGAATCTATTCCATTTCACCAGCTTCTGCAGAATGCAAATCATGGCATATTATGCCCTTTTTGCAATTCATACAATCATTCCACCATAAAAATAAGCCAATATGTCATACTAATGATTCTAAGGGACAATGTAAATGGTACTAAAAATACCTGTAAGCTTACAGGCTTCACACATGGCCAAGCATCTCTTGGAAAGAAAACCTGTACAACAATAGGTATATTATACCACACTGGTGCCGCAACTACTTCAAGGAATTACACTGAATATGAGAGAAAAAAAATGTCATTGATTTGAATGTAATAATACCTCTGTTACCCCAAAACATAGGTTACCAGCAAATTGAACAAATGCTTACTTAATATTCCATCAGCCCAAATGTAGTCACTAAACTATAGCACAATTAACAATTAGAATACGCCAGCAGGTATCTAACTACATCCATAATATTGCAAGAATACGTTTAAAAGTCAATCTAGTTAGAATATGCCAACAGGTATCTAACTATTTCCAAAAGACTGTTCATTGAAAAGCACTTCAAATACGCCATCTCAATTCTTATATGACAAAACATATTCTATCCTCTACTGTAGTTAGAATATTCCAACAGGTATCTATTTCAAGCATTCCCTTAATTACAACATACTTCAAACACACATACTATCATCTTTACACTCACATAACTGTAATCCAGTACGGATATTTTTTCCCAATTACCCAATGATTTTTTTTTCCCAATGATTATGTAATTGGAAAACAGCAGCAATGTGTCGTACACTAATGTTGTACCAAACATAGTACTTACAATGTACTGTTTATGAGGGTCTTAAAAAGAAAATGTATATTGATAACTGTATACCACTACAGCTTTTACTTAAACAACTGTACTGTTTATTTTCAACAGAAAAGAAACCAGAGATTGCAGCTGCATGACGCTACAACACTAAGTAGCTACATCAATGTTAATCAACTACATATTATGTGACCAATACCCTCAATTGTACTACAATCATGAATACCGCATTCAATGACATAATTCCTCCATATTACAAACACTTTGAACTCCCACTACAATACGTACAATTACTTTACGCATATTCCTACTATGGTGATTCTGGCCATACTCCTACTTCATTACCTATAATTAAAATACATATATTCCTACTGTGGTCATTGTGCCCAGTGCACATATTCTGAGGGCCATGCCACCCAGAATCTGGCAACTGACCTCAACATCATTAACTGTATAACAAGTAGGTATCTTACACAGTTATCTAATAAAACTCGCCCCCAGGCACCTACAATTGAAATTATGCCTGCAGACACTGAAATTGACTGCAGACCTGGCAACATTTCCAAACCCTTTTTTCACCTATAAAAACAGGTCTACATTACCTTCATTCCACTTCCCCACCATTTCGATACCCTCTTTCAGCCATCAAATCACCCCAAATGTCTTTCCCAAGCTGTCCGTTTTTGGCGCTGTCTGCAAACTACTGCAGTTTCTGTGAACAGTTATGGTACCTGCCTGGCCTTTTTCAACCTGAAAAAAAAGCCCAATATCATATTTTTTCCACTCCTCCACCCTTCACAGCCCCTCTTTCCTACACCAAATGACCCAAAATGTGTTTTCCAGACTTTTTCTACACCGTGCTGTCTGATGTCAGCTGTGGTCGTCCGCGGATCCAACATGGCGGGTGTTTTCAAAAATCTGAAGTATCTCACGGTTTTTATTGACCAATTGGTGGGTGGGTCCGATGTCTGCGGACCTAACGTCACCCTCTAGACCAATCAGAGGCCCATCCGTGGACCGAACAGGGAAGTAAGTCCAAGGACCGAACCCAGATACAACTATTTTTTTTACCTTCTTTTTGTTTGTTTAAAAAAATAAATACTGGACAGATTCACACCAAATTACAAAACCATGCTTCCGGGACAAAGCCGCCGCTCCTGCCACACATTTTGTGAAAATACGTCCATCTATTTGGGCTGTAGACGTGAGCAAAATTGTTTTTCCATTGCATCTATGGGAACAATCACAAATGTTGGGACCCCATATAACTTTTTCCCCCTTGACAAAAATATCACCAAACCTCACAGGATCAATCTTACGGGCCATATACTTTTTTTTGGAAAGTTTTGCAAGGATTTGTTCAGTGGGGGCGAAGTTCTAAGCCACCCAAAAAGTGCTCTTCTTATGGATTGAGCAACGTAACCATAACTACAGGGCAGCTACCGCAGGCCCTGTAATATATAAATTCGAAGTAATTTCTACAAAGTAAATTACCACAAAATAATTTACTTTGTGGAAAAAATGGGAGATCGATCATAGTTTTTCTGTAATTGTATCAGATATGTCTAGTTCAGTTACCGCTATATAAGTTACCTCTCAGAAACAGAGGGGTCAGGATAGTGTAGCGGCATGAGCACAGAAAGGAGGGTGGGCTTTTTCTGTGGCAGCTGCTATTTTGTGGAATGAGCTGCCACTACCCATAAAGAAACTATCTAATCACCTAGCTTTTAGGAAAGCGATCAAGACATTTCTTTTTTAATTGGACGGTTTCTTTTTATCTTTTCTGCTATGGACGCTGCTCCCTTTTTAACGCCAAGATACCCTTGGATGGCTGTTGTGCTTAAGGAATGCATATGAGATAAATAACATTAAGCTTTTTAATGACAAACCCTATAACCAATTCTCTTCTAGGTTGGCATTTCTGTGGGGTTGCTTCAGAGTGATTCATGATCACCTTAAACACATTCATAGAAACAGATTGATATGGTGGTTAAGGACCCCCACATGCATATTGTATTTTCAGGTGGTGTTATACACCACCAAGTCTCCATCCTTTTCTTTTTAATTTCGCTGTTTATTAGATTTCTTTTGTTACAAACAACCCTAGACCTCAAGTGGGAATGTCTCCCCACCGTGTACCACCACGGTGCACACCATGTACAGAGTTTGGCAAAGCCTTCACGCTGTCTGAATCGTATTCCCAAGTATTATAAACAACAAAGCGCCCTTAAGGTGCGTTTTGTGTATTTGTTCTGAAAGTGACTCTTCACTAAATTATGCTTAACAGTCCAAGGTTGCTATTTCGCATCTTTCACCCGGAAGCAGATGTTTATCCTTTGGCCTATACTGTGGCCTATACTATGCTAACCTGCATTGTTTGTAGACACAGGTGTCCCCTAGAGCACGTGCAGCTAATTTGCCTTCAGTGGAGTTGAGCAACATGCGTCCCCCGAGTACATGCGCAATTACCAGAAGGTTCTTTTCTTTTCCGTTAAGAGAACTCCCTCTCTCACTGCATGTGTCTATTCTCACAATGCCAGATCTTTTTGGGGGATCACCATATTTTTTGTGGTGCGCCCTTTTCGGTGGCTCGGTGATTGCTTTTATGCAGGAATACATTTTGCTCCTGATTGAACACCTTGTTACTTACTATGCAGTCGATTCCTAAAATCATTCTACTCAGGTGCAGCATATTTTAATGAGATCTTTATTAGATGTAGAAATGGGAGACAGAGTATTTCATTTATTTCTTTATTACAAAACGAAAAGGCAATTCGGGGAACGGAAAATGCAAAATTCATGTCTTAATGTGTATTACATGTTTGTATATTTAGCTAGTGGGAGCTTGATACGCAGGGCAGTAAACTGCGTTCCCATTTGGAAATAATACCCATTTTAATAGGATGATCTGAACACCTCCGCATATCATCAGCGAAAGCTTTTTGCTGCGCTTAATGGTATTTTGCTGCATGTAATTTATGATGCTCCTTCGCTCTGAAAAGTGGGAAGAATGTATCAGCTCTGATGGAAAGGTTTATCTAAATGGCGGTCTTTGCAGCTACCTGGGCCAACCCAGATATCGCGAGACGGAACTGGAACAGCAGCTGCTCATTCTGGCACCTACTCTAAACGCACAGGTTCAGCAACCGCCTGGAACACCAAATCACTCTCATGCAAATTGCCACACATGAGCTTAAAAGGGACCGGGATAAATGTAGGGAATTACAGTAATGGGGCGTCTGAGGGATAGCATAAAATGTTCACATTTTTCTTTTTGCTGTTCTACAAAACGTTCTAAGCAGACTATTTCTGCCTTATACAAATACAATGACTACAAACATTAACAGGAGAATGCAAGTTATTAACTCCTATTCATCAATATTTGCATTGTTTCTTGCACTACATTCAATTTTTAATGACTAAACTGTACGTAAGCGATTTTATCCAAAGAAGGTTGTTTCTTCTTCCCGGTTGTGTATTTTGGTTTGTTTTTGTGTACTTTTAAGGCTTATGTTGAATATCGTTTTAACATCGAGTCGACCAAATTGCTTTGAGTAACGAATCCCTTTTTGATATTATTGAAGTCACAATCAACCACAAGAACATTGCAGCGACCTATGCTTTAAAGGCACGTTTTCCACAGGACATTGTTTGTCCTATTTCTAATCCGTTACCGTAGAGCATTGAAAGACGATACATTTAAATTGCACTTGCACCAGTTTACATTTTCTGTAACACTGCCCCGGATTTCATGTGCTCTGCTTCATAGACGATGCGATATTATTTAGCAATGCAGATGCACACAAATGTTAAGATCATTAGTTTATATATAGCTTCATGTTCGATTTTTCCTGCTTCTAAGCACTGTAATGATAGGTGTTATAATTACCCAATCTAATGGTTTATGAATCTCAGAAAGATGGAGAGTTGAGTCGACCCTGCAATGACTCCTCGCTCACTAACTCCCATGTTGCACAGAAAAAAAGGGGGCCGTCAGAAGTGGCAGCCAAGAACATTGCTGCTTGTGGAAGAAATATGGGCCACTGTATTTGTACATAACATGGCGCAAGATCTTTTCCATTTCAGCATGGCTGCCAAGCAAGCTGGCTCTCATCATCTTTGATCACAATGAGGACATTTGTCACGTTTCGCTCGTAGCCATGAAGCATCTGCCTGACATGTGCACACGTGCTGCCACTAATCGAGGGGCTTCTTCCAGATTTAACAACACCATTTGCATACAAGACACGAAGCAAACGGAGTTCACACCCATTAAGAATGTCACCTGCAGGAAAAATAGGGCAGCTTGTTATAGATTATACACTACAAGGTGACCATATCCCACCATGCTATGCAGACACACTTTCTTGGTATGTAATTATAATACTACCAAGTACTTAACATTTTTGAACAATGAAACTATTGGATGCTGATTCATAACGATTTGTACTGGAGCAAATGAGGTGATGACCATGAATAAAAAAATAAATAAAAAAAAACCATACAACTGAAAATGCCTGAAATTGAAATGTACAAAGATTTGCTGAAGGTCATTGCAGGGATGCACCAGGTGTTCCAGGTTTGCTCCAGTTTTCTGTTTTGTTAATCAGGCTTCAGGTATCAGATGCAAACTTTGGATGCTCAGAGGCAATTCATCATTCGCTCCAGTGCAGATCTTTCTGATCATGTCCCACACTCATAATTGATAGGCACTGGAAGCAGAGTGGGTGCTCAAGTTGTTAACCTGGGCACATGGTAGCCAGTACAGTCCGTGCTGTGGTAGCCAGTACAGTCCTGCACTACCGTGACTTGGAATTCTCTGGAATAGAGCTGGGATAATGATTTTCTTTTCGCAAATCAATACGTTTTTGAAAAGCAGCACTTTTGTCTGATGTACCTTGTCAACTTATTTCCTTTGAGGATTGTGGCTTTTAACAAACGTATTTGTGTTTGGCAGGTTGAATATTGTTTGAGCAGTTTGGATGATACATAATTTACTAGCAAAGCGAATAATAATATATTTTTTTAAAATTTCAATTTTGGGCAACCTGATCGAGTCTCTACTACTCCTGGGTGAAGACTTATTCAACTAAACATTTAGGTGGGCAGATCGGTTTTGCTTCTGCTTTTCTTTTTGTCCATGCCTCCATCAAGAGTGACGTACTGCTGGGCTCACCTCTTGAGTAAAGTATACAAAAAGTTGGCACGTGGCACTTATTGTGTCTCTCATAACATCTACTTATACATCCACTGTCTGCAACAAACGCTACGGTGCCTTCTTTCTTTGCAATGTGTTGGTTGGGCTGATCAGTTGAACATACTACACATTTCCTTCTTGTTTCAGGTCACATGTGTTCCTCCTATCCTTGCTTAGACATCACTTTTTATTGTGCAAAGTAAATGTCATTTCATACACATGATTACAATTCCTAAGGAGGGTTCAGGAGCAGCAGATATAGGAGGTCTCCAAATCTCACATCTTCTCCAGTGACAAAAGGTCCCTCGAAGGTCACACTCCTAGCACAGCCAGAATTCTTCTTTAATCCACATATGATGAGGACGCTCTAAAACAACAATCCTGCAGGTCATGTGAAACTATGCACATCCCCGTATCTTACGAAAACTCCCTAGGGCTTTTTTCTCCCCCAGAATCTGCTGGGGGGATGGACAGTTACAATGGCAGCTCTAGTTTCAGCTTCAGAGCAGCGAACATATTGCTGCAATTTGAAGTACAACTCTTTGCATGTAGTCTAGAAAATCCCAATATTAAAAATGCAATAGGACTCAGTTTCTGCAATTAAGATTTCCCTGGCTTAAAACGTGTATATATTTGTGTACGTGCTGGAGTTTGGGTTTTAGGAAGCTCACTAATGGTAAAGTAAATATGACAGACATTAAAAAGAGGTCCAGTTACCTTAAACGTGAAATTATGTTAAGGCACAGCATGCTCACTAAAATATCTGCTACTTGTTGTGTTCCACGGCATGACAATGTTGTAAATTGCGGTCTCCGATGTACATAAGAATTACTTTGATGGTGAGACTGAACGTTTTTCCTTTGAGGGGGTGTATGGGTTGGTGAGCCAACACTAGGCTTTGTCCATGTGGATCTGGGGCCATTGAAAATCTGCGAAATTTGATGCTAATGTGCAGTCTTCTGATTGACATGAGAATACTGTGGCTTAGGGACCATTTTAGTATAATGTTAGAACTACCACCGAGGCAAAGGAGTTCCTATTATGCATTGATGACACTAATGTTTTAAGGGACATCTGTGAATTTGTTTTAGCTGCATTTGGGGAATTGGAAAGGCAATGTTAAGCTGCATTTGGAAACTAGTTAGACCATTTTTAATGCAATCATACTTTGATTTAGATATTTTAATAAGTTATGCTTTGTGGTATGTTTTAATGACAGTATTGTTTGATATGTTAATGGAAAAAGACTAATAAAAAGGGATTTCTTCTTCCCCTAGTTTGAAGCTCTTTGGACCGAGGAGTGTGCAGTTGACCCTGGTACTCCTGTGCAACATTCTTCAGAAAAACACGTTTATCACATCTCATACCTCTCACAATCACCACTCTTAATCAGCTATCTATCATTTACACAGGGCGTGTGCAACCCAACAGAGCAGATCAAGGCGGAGCAAGAAAAGAAAATGGCTGCACCGGGGAAGGGCATCAGGTGGCTGTAACACGGACGGTACACTGCCAGCTCTCGCCCACAGTTCCTGTCCCCTGAATTTGTAGTGCCCTTCCCCAGGTGAAAATATGATATCATGAGCAAGTTCTGATTATGAAAAAATAGTGCATGAGACCTCCACCAGAACAGACGATGGCTCAATCTACTAATATGTGCGAAGTCAGCAATAAGTTGTTAATCGACAAAATAGGAAGGATCAGGCATCATACTGTCAGCACTAACCTCACTTCAGTCAACAAACCTAGCCTACCACACAGCATCTCAATATATGCAGCTAACAACCATCACTGCGGAAGAGTTGACGCCTTTTCTTCAGCCAGTGCTTTTGAAGACAGGATCCATCTCTATTCCATGGTACATACAGGGTATCATCTTGCACAGGTCGTGAATGCCGGCCTCTCACAAGGAATCTACCAATATACTCTGAAGATCATCCAGATTCTACCAATGCTACAAATTCCCACATTCAACCCTGTAGACTTGGACAACAATGTTCATCAGTAAGGCCATTGAAAAAACTGTCACTATCCAGTACAGTGAAAGTAGATCACACCAGCAACTCCCACAAAACCACTAATCCAGCTTCCAACCTAATTGCAGCACCAATACCATCAAGATCACAGTCATCCATGATGCCTTTTACATCTTTGCCATAGACAACCGCAAATGACTCCTCTGTTTTGGCTGCCTGATTGGGTGCTGGTGCAGGTATATTGCATTGGTTGGCATCTCAACTTGCACAGAGACAGAAGCTAATATAGATAAGAGTTAATGGATGACTCCAATTTCCCATCTCATGCACATTCATATATGGGTTCCTCCCCTCACTAGTCATCTTCATTCGGTAAATTCAGCTGGTGGGTCCTCCTGGCCAGCCCTATCATTAAAACATGCACCCATTTGCAGAAGACAACACTCTAAATAAAGGATAACTTTGTCAACACAATCCATCAGTTAATAGTGTGCCTTTCCCTGAGCATGCATATATGTCAAGTGTCTACATGAACCAGAACCCTCACAAAGATGGAATTCATTTCCTCACATATTCATCCAAGAGCACCTAACTTCAAAGATGGCTGACAACAATGAAGGTCCTGAGACCTCCCCCGGCATCAATCTCAGCACTCGGTTATCTGGGTTTTACTATCTAGAGACTTCTCCTTCAAGAAAACAGAAGCTGCCTGGCGTCCCCTCAATCTGCTGTGTATGAACATGTCTTTCATCCTATATTCAGACTTCAGAACTGTTGCCTAAATATCCATCCTCTCCAAAGTGGATTGAAGCAACTTCTTCTAGGCAGGTGTTCTGGTCTCTACACTGCCCCCACCGAGAGAAGTCTAGCTTGCCATACCCTATTTCATGAATGGCAAAACGATGTTTAATCACATAACGGCCATCATTAACAACCACAGTGTCTTCACACATAAGTCAATGACATAGTAAATAGCACCTTCTTACCTCGCTGAAATGTTCACCATCTTTCCATGCCAGCATAATACAAGAAACATTGGCATTGTCTTGATACTGCTAAACTGGTAAACAAGGAATGGGAGAAGGAGAACGCAGGGAAGCAGTCCATTTCATGCTAAGCACAATGCACCATTCCACTGCACAGCAGGATCTATGCATACCTCTTGCATTTCAAGAAGAACTAATTGGACTCTAATCATCAAAAACATCTCATAAACTGGTAATTGCTGGATCCCAGAAGCACTCCTCCACCTCTCCCTTCCTCTCACATTCGATGTGCAGCTCTAGATTTCCTTGTAAATGTCTCTTTATATTCCAAGATAGGTTTCCACCCTAAACGTACACCTGTGAATAAGAACTGTGATGAAGTCCATGGCTGGCCGTGGGGGTGCATGTGGGGGTGCCTCAAATAGCCAGGTACCAACAGATAAGTGATGTGGGACCATGGTGGGTTATGGGGTGGTGATGTTTGTCTCCATCACAGCACTGTTGACAAGAAAGAGCTACTTGCCATATGCATACCCTAGATTACGCTGCCCCTTTGACTTTGAGAAGGAAGTACAACCATAATTGTCATGCCATTGTCTAGGTGTACTGCACCACTCAAATTGTACATCATTATGATCTTATGTCAGAATTTGCGTAAGTGAAGCCCACCAGAGAGTTCGCTAGGCAGGCAGAATGTCAGCAGAGGAAGAAACACACCACAAGCTATGAGCCAGATTTTGTGCAAGCACTGCTTGCCCTGTTGTTGATTTTCCAGGTGTGTACTACATCCCCACACATTCCTTCAAATGTTGGTACCACGCATGCAGACCTGCCACTTCTATGCTTGCTCCGCTCTCATGGAAGGCAACAGTGTTTACAGCTAATTTCTCTCTAAAGTACGCACAGAGTCACTCACACGCTCTCAGTAATATTTCTACAGGCGTGCAAACAGGTGAAGCCAGTCCCTAGGGGTGGAGACATAGCCCTAAATGACACCAGAACACATCAGAACGACAATGGAAATTCACAGTAGCAGGGCAGAGCATTGAGGCGGAGGGCAGTGGCGAGGTTGCATTTTGGGAAGAGTAAACAAGAGGAGGAAAAGTTGGAGGTGAAGGATATTTTGGAATTGCAAGAGAGAGTGCAGGTGCAGAAGAGGTGGGAGGTTGGTAAGCTGTCGAGAGGAAGAGAGGTTCAAAGTGCAGAATGGGTTGGGTAAATAACTGTGGATGGAAGGGGTGAAGGAGTAAGACCAACCTTATGTCATTCAGACATTTAGGTTCACCCCTGAATTGTAGATAGCCACCAGTGAAATAATGAAAGCCAAACACTTTGCATTTCCGTACAATGTAAAGCCCTCAGGGCTTTATGGCAGTACTCCATGAAATAACTACATGTGGGCTAAGCTACACACTAAAACACAACCAACACAAGTAATACACACTTACAACAAACAAACCCGGACACTGGACCTTACCCATACGGATACAATAAACCAGTGCACACAACCAATCTACACATACATCACACAGACACACTGCACCATAATAAACCATCACATAGAAAACTACCCAGCCACTGTACCTTAACCGTAAGGCTACAAGAAGCCAGAGCAAACAACCAGCGATCTGCAAGCCAATACACACAGACGCCAGTTTCTCCTGGTTCTGGATCTATCCTATGACTCTAACCTCACTAACCAAACCTGTCCTCTTTCTTGCAGAGACACTTGAGCACCTGGAGACTGCCCTTGGGTGGTAGCTTTGCGTGGTATAAATCAACATAACATCACATAACAAATAACGGGAAATAAATCATTCTGATCTGGTCATATTTTGGGCTGTCTTGAACCCTTTCCCAAGTGGACGCACATGATAAATGATATGCCTGCGATTCAGCAGATGGTAAACGTGCCGTCACAGAAGAACCCTTAACAAAGGTAATTATCAAATTAACTGGTCTTCTGAGTTCTAGTATTAATCACTCACGGTTCAACCCCATCAGAGAGCTGAGTGGCCCGTATGTCAGTCTTTGTCATCGAAATCGACATAAATAGACCAGATCAAAAAAATATTGATTCATTTAAAAGCACCTTCTTTGAGAAATGATTGATGAAGTACATTGTCAAAATGATTGTATACACTATGCATTTGCTTCTCTCCTTTTTTCAGATTCGTAATAAGCATACTGTACTGACTCATTAAATCTCTGAATGTATGTTCTGTGTACATATATTTAAGCAATATGACTCGAGCGGCAGGGGCATTACTGACTCAGGTAATGCCCCGGGGCCCATAGTTGTAGAAGTTGGTAATGCCCCCACCTCTCGGGTCATATTGCTTTTAGTACCCAGGCCCGCAAGATTTGCGTGACCCGGGCACTAAAAGCATTTTTTTCTGTCCCGAAACGTTTCGGGACAGAACAAAAAGAAAAAAAAATGACCAAGAAAATGGCCACCTGGAAAGGGGAAACGGAGTCCGTTTTCCCTTTCCATGGTGGCCATCGGGAGCGGACGTGCTGGAAACAGAAGTGTTCCCAGCCTGTCCACTCCCAAAAAAAAAGGAGAAGAAGGTAAGTGGGGTTGCGAGGGTGGAAGGGAGGGAAGGAAGGGGGAAAAATGAAAAAAAAAACATAACTGCGTCCCGGCGGGGGATGATGGAAGCCTCCTAGCCGTGTGAAGGCGCGGAGCGGGGATGGCCCTGCACCGAGCCTCCACACGGCTGGAGGCTGCCATCGTCCCCACCAGGGACAAAGGCGACAGAAGGTAAGTGTGGTGGGAGGGCAGGGAGGAAGGAGGAAAGGGAAAACAAAAAAAACCTTACCTGAGTCCCCAGCAATGAGCGAAGGCAGCCTCTCAGCCGTGCGGAGGCTCAGAGCAGGGATGGCCCCGCTTCGAGCCTCCTCATTGGCTGAGGGGCTGCCACGCCCCCCGCCGGGTACAATGGCTGTGGAATCTCTGCCGAGGGATTCCCGGCCGGGTAATGCCTCGGCGAGGGCCAATCAGAATGGTTGTTTCATTCTGATTGCTACCTCGCTGCGTACCAATTTTCCATATTTACTAACGTGCTAAGTATTTTATGTTTTCATCCCTCTCCATACTATTTTCGTTTTCAACTCAAGCTCTGCTTTTCTAAAATATTCTACGTTTCTTTGCAATGTATACATTGTTCTGATGTATTGCTTAGAATATGTAATAAAACATGTATAAAACTAATTTCCCTAATGTTTTTATGAAAAATAGCAAGAATATGTCATTACTTGTTCACTCCAACTTCTCCTTCATTACCGTAATGATAAGGAATTCACTGTCTCTTTATTGAATTAAAATTATACGTTATGTACATAGTAAAAGAGTCCCACTGGGGGAAAATAAAACATTTGTTTAAAAGCACCGAATCTTCCTCAGCAGCTTGGGACATTAACATATTATTTCCATGCATGTAAATCAAATGCAGCATTTGGTATGCTCTATAAACAGTGGGTGTAGAGCATGGGTGCACAACAAACGGCCCGCGGGCCAGTTGCGGCCCGCCATGCTCTTTTGTCCGGCTCAAAGACGAGGCACAAAGACGAGGCACGGGCCGCCCTCCATTAGGAAAGTCTTTGTTGTCTTCCGGGCCGGACAAAACACTGGCCCTCATTGGCTCAGCACACACATGCACCACGTCGCTCCTACGAGCCACGTAATGCGTGTGTGCTGCACCAATGGAGGGCCAGCACTACGGCTGGCGTGGTCCATAAGGCTTGATGCCGGAAGGCATTTCAGCCTTGGACCACGCCAGCCGTAGTACGATTCCAGCGTTCCAGCTTACCTGCCTTCCAGCACGTCTCCGGTAAGTGCTCTGTTTGTGTTTGTGTGTCGGGTTTGTTTTGCTTTATGTTTGTGTGTGTATGTTGAGATGCGGGGGTGGGGGGGGTGTCGGATGTGTATGAATGTTTGTATTTGAATGTTTTTTGTGTGTATGTTGAGATGCGGGGCTGGGGGGTGTGTCGGATGTGTATGCATGTTTGTATTTGAATGTATTTTGTGTGTATGTTGAGATGCGGGGGTGGGGGGTGTGTCGGATGTGTATGAATGTTTGTATTTGAATGTATTTTGTGTGTATGTTGAGATGCGGGGGTGGGGGTGTGTGTCGGATGTGTATGAATGTTTGTATTTGAATGTATTTTGTGTGTATGTTGAGATGCGGGGATGGGGGGGTGTGTTGGATGTGTATGAATGTTTTTATTTGAATGTATTTTGTGTGTATGTTGAGATGCGGGGGTGGGGGGGTGGCGGGGGTTGTCGGATGTGTATGAATGTTTTGATTTGAAGGTTTTTTGTGTGCTGAGTTGGGGGGTGGGGGTTCGGGTCTGTATGGGTGCATGTTTGTGTGTGTGCTGAGTTGGGGGTGGGGGGTTCGGGTCTGTATGGGTGCATGCTTGAGAGTGTGTGTTCTGAGTTGGGGGGTGGGGGGTTTGGGTTTGGGGAGGTGGGGGGTTCGGGTCTTTATGGGTGCATGTTTGTCTGTGTGCTGAGTTGGGGGGGTGGGAGTTCGGGTCTGTATTGGTGCTTGTTTGAGAGTATGCTGATTTGGTGGGGTGCGGGGTTCGGGTCTGTATGGGTGCATGTTTGTGTGTGTGCTGAGTTGGGGGGTGGGGGTTCGGGTCTGTATGGGTGCATGTTTGTGTGTGTGCTGAGTTGGGGGTGATGGGTTCGGGTCTGTATGGGTGCATGTTTGTGTGTGTGCTGAGTTGGGGGTGGGGGGTTCGGGTCTGTATGGGTGCATGTTTGTGTGTGTGCTGAGTTGGGGGGTGGGGGGTTCGGGTCTGTATGGGTGCATGCTTGAGAGTGTGTGTGCTGAGTTGGGGGGTGGGGGATTTGGAGTTGGGGGGTTGGGGGGTTCGGGTCTTTATGGGTGCATGTTTGTGTGTGTGCTGAGTTGGGGGGTGGGGGTTCGGGTCTGTATGGGTGCATATTTGTGTGTGTGCTGAGTTGGTGGTGGGGGGTTCGGGTCTGTATGGGTGCATGCTTGAGAGTATGTGTTCTGAGTTGGGGGGTGGGAGGTTTGGAGTTGGGGGGGTGGGGGGTTCTGGTCTTTATGGGTGCATGTTTGTGTGTGTGCTGAGTTGGGGGGTGGGGGTTCGGGTCTGTATTGGTGCTTGTTTGAGAGTGTGCTGATTTGGTGGGGTGGGGGGTTCGGGTCTGTATGGGTGCATGTTTGTGTGTGTGCTGAGTTGGGGGGTGGGGGTTCGGGTCTGTATGGGTGCATGTTTGTGTGTGTGCTGAGTTGGGGGTGAGGGGTTCCGGTCTGTATGGGTGCATGTTTGTGTGTGTGCTGAGTTGGGGGTGGGGGGTTCGGGTCTGTATGGGTGCATGTTTGTGTGTGTGCTGAGTTGGGGGGTGGGGGGTTTGGGTCTGTATGGGTGCATGCTTGAGAGTGTGTGTGCTGAGTTGGGGGGTGGGGGGTGGGGGGTTCGGGTCTTTATGGGTGCATGTTTGTGTGTGTGCTGAATTGGGGGGTGGGTGTTCGGGTCTGTATGGGTGCATGTTTGTGTGTGTGCTGAGTTGGGGGTGAGGGGGCCATGGGGTGGGGGGTTTGGTTGGGGGTGAAGAGGCCATGGGGCATAGTGTTTGGTTGGGGGTTAGGGGGCCATGGGGCATAGTGTTTGGTTGGGGGTGAGGGACATGGGGCATAGTGTTTGGTTGGGGGTGAGGGGGCCATGGGCATAGTGTTTGGTTGGGGGTGAGGGACATGGGGCATAGTGTTTGGTTGGGGGTGAGTGACATGGGGCATAGTGTTTGGTTGGGGGTGAGGGACATGGGGCATTGTGTTTGGTTGGGTGTAAGGGGGCCATGGGGCATAGTGTTTGGTTGGGGGTGAGGGGGACATGGGGCATAGTGTTTGGTTGGGGGTGAGGGGGACATGGGGCATATTGTTTGGTTGGGGGTGAGGGGGACATGGGGCATAGTGTTTGGTTGGGGGTGAGGGGGACATGGGGCATAGTGTTTGGTTGGGGGTGAGGGACATGGGGCATAGTGTTTGGTTGGGTGTAAGGGGGCCATGGGGCATAGTGTTTGGTTGGGGATGAGGGGGACATGGGGCATAGTGTTTGGTTGGGGGTGAGTGACATGGGGCATAGTGTTTGGTTGGGGGTGAGGGGGACATGGGGCATAGTGTTTGGTTGGGGGTGAGTGACATGGGGCATAGTGTTTGGTTGGGGGTGAGTGACATGGGGCATAGTGTTTGGTTGGGGGTGAGGGGGCCATGGGGCATAGTGTTTGGTTGGGGGTGAGGGGGTCATTGGGCATTGTGTTTGGTTTGGGTGTAAGGGGGCCATGGGGCATAGTGTTTGGTTGGGGGTGAGGGACATGGGGCATTGTGTTTGGTTAGGTGTAAGGGGGCTATGGGGCATAGTGTTTGGTTGGGGGTGAGGGACATGGGGCATAGTGTTTGGTTGGGGGTGAGGGGGACATGGGGCATAGTGTATTGTTGGGGGTGAGGGGGCCATGGGGCATAGTGTTGCACTCCAAGAGTGAACCCAATAATAAAGCTAAAACAGGCACAGTTAGGAGATGGTCATCTTTGGCTTTTTGAGGAAACCTGACTCAACGAAGGCCATACGCCTCTTGGGCAACCCAAATAGCAAACTGTAGCAATCCAAAATAACGGCATGTCCAATCTAGGGTCAATAAAATATATATAAGTTAATTAAACAGGCGAGATACAATAACTAAATAGAAATAAATTATAACAATGGAAAATGTGTAGTACAAAATGTAAGTTTGAAATGCAAATAAAAATCGTTACCCCTCAAAAACATTCTTTTTCCATGTGTTTAGTACAACTTGGGGGTTTAAAAAGCCTCCTGCCACGCCCCGCCTACCGCCCCGCCCACATTTACTTTTCGGCCCACTATAGCCCTCATGTAAGGTACTTTCGGCCCTCTGTCAAAATCAGTTGTGCACCCCTGGTGTAGAGAGTTTGAATCGGTGTCACACGTGCAAAATATGAAGCCTTTGCATGCATAAAATCCACATGGAACACCACATCACCTCACTTGTGTAAAGCAACATCACATTGTGGGAATAAAAGGATGCACTGTGCTGGCTCCCACTATTCGTGACAGGACACACAGACCCCACATTCTTTTTTGCCTCCAATCATACTTATCTTATCTAAACGTATAACGCGCAACGTTCGCCAGAAGGCATCATGGCGCTGATTGTATCTAGACCCTGCACAAGCCACCACCCAAGAACACATCTTCAATTTTACTTCTAAACCACATTCTATCTTGCCTGTTCCTGCCTCTATGTACCCATCTACAAGTAGCTGCCAACTCTCTGCCCCATTAAGCCACACTTGATTTCTGCTGCTCCCTCCCTGCCCTTGTTTAGCGATATAAAACTCAGTCATCTTGAAACCTTGATATGGTACTTCCAGCTCTCCAATATTTTTGTACAGGCTGTGGTAGATCCATTTGGCTACGAGGCAATGAAGTAATTGCACATCCAAGCAGAAATAGTTTTGCCCTCAAACAAGCTGCCTCACTGTGCATTTGCCACCCTCCTGGAAATTACGTTCAATTGCTGTTCTACTCTGAAGGACCGTGGCTGATAAGAAGACATGTTGGGTGTTCAAACCCTTATTCATGGGCAGTGTGGTTTGTTGATAATGCCAAACTACGGCACAAGTGAAGGTGTGCAGCTAGTTCCCTCAAGGTCTATAAGCGATTGGGAAGAAAAAAAAAAGATGTAATTGCCTGCTCACAGAGCAAGTGTCTTGATTGTGTAAAACATGTGCTGCACATGCGAGGTGATGCTTTACATGCCATTGGCAAGTACTTTATTGATTTAATGTTCCAACTGTGCTTTTCAACTCCTTTCCCAAAGTGATCATTGTCTCTAGATCTCGAGCTCTCTAAAATCTCGAGGTGATGACCTTTGGTTGTGCTCTCTATTTCTGAGTGTAAAACTCTGCATAAGAGAAGTATATCTGATTATGGGTAATTTGTTCATATTCTATAATTTAGGTTTAAACTCCACCTCACCTCTCTCCCTGGAAGGAGTTCCGGACTATTGCAATCTAAGGGATAGATGGCATTCTGATATCCATAGTTTGGATTCTGATCTGGATGTCCATGTCTGTTTTGGAAATTCTGCCGTTTTACAGAGTTGGGAGGCCACCCCCTTGTCATGTTTAGGTCATAGTTCCTCAAAACTGCTTGGTAATCCAGGACGCCTTGCTGGCATACATTGTGTTTAAATGCCACCCCCTTGTGTTTTATTCTGGTACGCTCTTTTCATTTGGTATGTATTTAAAGCCAAGTATGGGTATTTCCTTTTTACATTGCTGTTATGCCCTTTTAAAATTTGGTATGATTTGCCTTCTGTGTAACCACGTGCAAGCCGTATCTTTCTGTTAAATTCTTGCATAACAGGTGTTTGTGTTATCTGAATATACATTCAAGGATGGAGCATTTTTAATTAATGATACTTTTTTAGAGTTGACAGATTTAGGTGATTTTTGTATCTGTGTTGATGCTGCTTGCTATGTCTTCTCTGATCTGTGTAATAATCACAATTAAATATATTTTTTCGGCATAATCTCCTGCAAGCTGTTTAACATGAACATCGAAAGTCATATATATAACAGGGTAAGTAAGCTAACCCTGTTGAGAAGGGATGGGGTAGGATGCCTAACAGAGTGAAATCCACTGGCAGTCTGATCTCATCCAGTCTCATCCAGGTGGCAGATGAGAGGACCCTGGTCCCTGTCCCTTCTGTTTCTGACAGCCTGCATGTGCAAAGTTCTACTCTTTATCACCCCATACCTGTCTCATACAATGCTGCAAGTTTATCTGTGTGGTTCTAGAGAACTACAAGCCCCAGCATCCCTAGCAGTGGAAAGGCAAAATTGCTGCATAACAGCGCAGCCCAACATGCAGCACTACAAAGAGAGGCTGCACTGTTAAGCAACTAAGGAGACACAGATCAGTGCACACCTGCAAAACCTTAATATCCATCCTGAAGGCAAGATGATAACCTGTAATGTGTTCTCAGAACAGCTCCCAGGCCATACCGACATTCTTAGAAAAGA